>NC_091785.1:10613680-10920521 GCF_029378745.1 Bos indicus
TTACGTTTAGATCTTTAATCCATTTTGAGTTTATTTTTGTGTATGGTGTTAGAAAGTGGTCCAGTTTCATTCTTTTACAAGTGGTTGACCAGATTTCCCAGCACCACTTGTTAAAGAGATTGTCTTTAATCCATTGTATATTCTTGCCTCCTTTGTCGAAGATAAGGTGTCCATATGTGCGTGGATTTATCTCTGGGCTTTCTATTTTATTCCATTGATCAATATTTCTGTCTTTGTGCCAGTACCATACTGTCTTGATAACTGTGGCTTTGTAGTAGAGCCTGAAGTCAGGTAGGTTGATTCCTCCAGTTCCATTCTTCTTTCTCAAGATCGCTTTGGCTATTCGAGGTTTTTTGTATTTCCATACAAATTGTGAAATTATTTGTTCTAGCTCTGTGAAGAATACTGTTGGTAGCTTGATAGGGATTGCGTTGAATCTATAAATTGCTTTGGGTAGTATACTCATTTTCACTATATTGATTCTTCCAATCCATGAACATGGTATATTTCTCCATCTATTAGTGTCCTCTTTGATTTCTTTCACCAGTGTTTTATAGTTTTCTATATATAGGTCTTTAGTTTCTTTAGGTAGATATATTCCTAAGTATTTTATTCTTTC
This sequence comes from Bos indicus, assembly GCF_029378745.1. Lineage (NCBI taxonomy): Eukaryota > Metazoa > Chordata > Mammalia > Artiodactyla > Bovidae > Bos > Bos indicus. Next base: position 10,614,300 of record NC_091785.1, read on the forward strand.
CGTTGCAATGGTGAATGGAATTGTTTCCTTAATTTCTCTTTCTGTTTTCTCATTATTAGTGTATAGGAATGCAAGGGATTTCTGTGTGTTGATTTTATATCCTGCAACTTTACTGTAGTCATTGATTATTTCTAGTAATTTTCTGGTGGATTCTTTAGGGTTTTCTATGTAGAGGATCATGTCATCTGCAAATAGTGAGAGTTTTACTTCTTCTTTTCCAATTTGGATTCCTTTTATTTCTTTTTCTGCTCTGATTGCTGTGGCCAAAACTTCCAAAACTATGTTGAATAGTAATGGTGAAAGTGGGCACCCTTGTCTTGTTCCTGACTTTAGAGGAAATGCTGCCAAATTTCTTAAGCACTGTTGACATTGTGTGTGTGTGTGTGTGTGTGTGTGTGTGAATAGTCAGTTACTCAGTCATGGCTGACTCTCTGCAGACCCATGGACTGTAGTTTGCCAGGCTCCTCCATCAGTGGAATTTTCCAGGCAAGAATATTGGAGCAGGTTACCATTTCCTTCTCCAGGGCATCTTCCCGACCCAGAGAGCAAACCCATGGAGTTCTCTTACTCCTCCTACATCGGCAGGTGGATTCTTTACCACTAGCGCCATTGGAGAAGGAAATGGCAACCCACTTCAGTGTTCTTGCTTGGAGAATCCCAGGTACGGCGGAGCTTGGTGGGCTACCGTCTGGTCCCAAAGAGCCGGACACGACTGAAGTGACTTAGCAGCAGCAGCAGCTGCAGCAGCGCCATCTAGGAAAACCAGACATTTTATATACCAAGTGAAAGTACAAGTTGCTCAGTCACGTCCAACTCTTTGTGACCCCATGAACTGTATGTAGCCTGCCAGTTCAGAGCCTCCTCGGTCCGTGGAATTCTCCAGGCAAAAACATTGGAGTGGGTAGCGGTTAGTTCCCTACTCCAGGGGATCCTCCCAACCCAGGGATCAAACATAGGTCTCCCGCGTTTCAGGCAGATTCCTTACCAGCTGAGCCACCAGGGAAGTTGTTATATTTGGTATTATACCAAATATATTACAAAATATTCACACATTTTCTCTGAACTTAACACAATCACAGCAAAGTGCTAAATGTTCCCAGAATTAAAACACACACTCATGAGAAAAGAGTTCAGTCATCCCAAGCAAACGGATGGGACTTTGATCAATTGAGGTTCTTTCTGGTCAAGATTAAGGAGCTAGGATTCAACCTGAGCTCTTGAATTTCTTTTCCTCCCCAGGGAAATTCTTTCTACTCCACTGATGGATGCAGTGGGCTAGTCTTATTGTTGTTATAATGAGAATTATACACTACTATGCCTTGGCTTTGGAGCCAACCCCCCAATAGTTTTAAGAATTGGCTAACACTTCTGTTGGAGACTTGGAGACGGAAGTCTGCAATATCCACTAAGATTGCAGCTGACTTCCTCTTTGGCTTAGTTTGGTTTTGCATTTCTTTATTCTTAAGACATTTAGTGTCTTTCCCATTGACCTAAACATTAATGCTATTTTCACTCTCTTGTGTAAATCTTCTGTAACCCTTTTTAGCTTCCATTGTAACCTCTTCTAACTAACAGAACTCTTCACTTTCACTACCTCCACACTAAGTTGCTGCTGGCTTCTCCAAGCTCTGTGCACCCTAACTGAACTGAGATCAGATCAGATCAGATCAGTCGCTCAGTCGTGTCCGACTCTTTGTGACCCCATGAATCGCAGCACTCCAGGCCTCCCTGTCCATCACCAACTCCCGGAGTTCACTCAGACTCACGTCCATCAAGTCAGCGATGCCATCCAGCCATCTCATCCTCTGTCATCCCCTTCTCCTCCTGCCCCCAATCCCTCCCAGCATCAGAGTCTTTTCCAATGAGTCAACTCTTCGCATGAGGTGGCCAAAGTACTGGAGTTTCAGCTTTAGCATCATACTGAACTGAGAAGTCTTCTTTAATTTCCTATCAGGACCACAACTCCTCTAACTGGAATCTGTATCTCTTTCTTGACTGCATCTTGAAGGTGTAGGAGTTTGAAACAAGTTTCCCCAGATGTTCCATGTTAACATGAAGATTACTTTGAACTAAAGGCAATAGAGACCCAGTGGGTTCAAGAGAATCCATTGCCCCTCCCTTAATTACCCAGATTGATTTTATTCTTTGCAGCCAAAGATGGAGAAGCTCTATGCAGCCAGCAAAAACAAGACCCAGAGCTGACTGTGTCTCAGATCATGAACTCCTTATTGCCAAATTCAGACTTAAATTGAAGAAAGTAGGAAAACCACTAGACCATTCAGCTATGACCTAAATCAAATCCCTTTATGATTATACAGTGGGTGAGAAATATATTCAAGGGATTAGATCTTATAGAGTGTCTGAGGAACTATGGACAGAGGTTCATGACATTGTACAGGAGGCAGGGATCAAGACCATCCCAAAGAAAAAGAAATGCAAAAAGGCAAAATGGTTGTCTGAGGAGGCCTTACACATAGCATTGAAAAGAAGAGAAGCAAAAGACAAAGGAGAAAAGGAAAGATATACCCATTTGAATGCAGAGTTCCAAAGAATAGCAAGGAGAGATAAGAAAGCCTTTCTTATCAGTGCAAAAAAAATAGAAGAAAATAACAGAATGGGAAAGACTAGAGATCTCTTCAAGAAAATTAGAGATACCAAGGGAATTTTTCATGCAAAGATGAGCACAATAAAGGACAGAAATGGTATGGACCTAACAGAAGCAAGAAGATATTAAGAAGAGGTGGCAAGAATACACAGAAAAAACTATACAAAAAAGATCTTCATGACCCAGATAATCACAATGGTGTGATCACTCACCTAGAGCCAGACATCCTGGAATGTGAAGTCAAGTGGGACTTAGGAAGCATCACTATGAACAAAGCTAGTGGAAGTGATGGAATTCTAGTGGAGCTGTTTCAAATCCTAAAAGATGATGCTGTGAAAGTGCTTCACTCAATATGCCAGCAAATTTGGAAAGCTCAGCAGTGGCCACAGGACTGGAAAAGGTCAGTTTTCATTCCAAACCCAAAGAAAGACAATGCCAAAGAATGCTCAAACTACTGAACAATTGCACTCATCTCACACACTAGTAAAGTAATGCTCAAAGTTCTCCAAGCCAGGTATCAACAGTACGTGAACTGTGAACTTCCAGATGTTCAAGCTGGATTTAGAAAAAGCAGAGGAACCAGAGATCAAATTGCCAACATCTGTTGGATCATCAAAAAACAAGAGAGTTCCAAAAAAACATCTACTTCCACTTTATTGACTATGCCAAAGCCTTTGACTGTGTGAATCTCAACAAACTGTGGAAAATTCTTCAAGAGATGGGCATACCAGACCAGCTGACCTGCCTCCTGAGAAATCTGTATGCAAGTCAAGAAGCAACAGTTAGAACTAGACATGGAACAGCAGACTGGTTCCAAATCGGGAAAGGAGTACGTCAAGACTGTATATTGTCACCCTGCTTATTTAACTTATATTCAGAGTACATCATGAGAAATGCTGAACTGAATGAAGCACAAATTGGGAATCAAGATTGTCGGGAGAAATATCAATAACCTCAGATATACAGGGGACACCACCCTTATGGCAGAAAGCAAAGAGGAACTAAAAGCCTCTTGATGAAAGTGAAAGAGGAGAGTGAAAAAGTTGGCTTAAAACTCAACTTTCAAAAAAAAACAAAAAAAAAACTCAACTTGCAGAAAACTAAGATCACGGCATCCGGTCCCATCACTTCATGGCAAATAGATGGGGAAACAGTGAAAACAGTGAAAGAGTTTATTTTTTGGGGGCTCCAAAATCATTGCAGATGATGACTGCAGCAGTAAAATTCAGACACTTGCTCCTTGGAAGAAAAGTTATGACCAACCTAGACAGCATATTAAAAAGCAGAGACATTACTTTGCCAACAAAGGTCCGTCTAGTCAAGGCTATGGTTTTTACAGTAGTCACGTATGGATGTGAGAGTTGGACTATAAAGAAAGCTGAGCGCTGAAGAATTGATGCTTTTGAACTGTGGTGTTGGAGAAGACTCTTGAGAGTCCCTTGGACTGCAAGGAGACCCAACCAGTCCATCCTAAAGGAAATTAGTCCTGAATATTCATTGGAAGGACTGATGCTGAAGCTGAAACTCCAATATTTTGGCCGCCTGATGGGAAGAACTGACTCATTTGAAAAGATCCTGATGCTGGGAAAGATTGAAGGTGGGAGGAGAAGGGGATGACAGAGGATGAGATGGTTGCCTGATATCACTGACTCAATGGACATGAGTTTGAGTAAACTCTGGGAGTGAGTGATGGACAAGGAGGCCTGGTGTGCTGCAGTCCATGGAGTCGCAGAGTCGCACACGACTGAGGGATCAAACTGAACTGAACTAACTACCCAGAAGAACTTAAGTTTGGAGTTTTTCCCAAAAAAATCCTTGCTACTGGAGATAAATTTTATCTAAATGACCTATTTAATATTTAACACTGCAGGGCAAATATTAAATTACCAAACATGTCCTCTTATTATCTTGCAAATGAATTTCCTGTGTTTTGAAGCCCCAGGCCCCTGTTCCATTCCTTAGCTCAGGATGGCATATATACCTCATTCACTTTTCTTTCTCTGAACTTCTCATGTATGTGCAGTTCCAGTGTGTACAAAATTAAATCTGATCTTTTCCTGTTAATCTGTTTCTTGTCAATTAAATTTTTATGCCAGCCAGAAGAACCTAGAAGAGTAGAGAAGTTTTTTTGTCCCTCCTGATAAATGGTAGCAGAATATGTCATCCTAAAATAGGCCTTTTTGACATAAGGATTATTTTGAATTGATTATTATTAAAAGTGCAAATTCACAAGAGAATCTCTGAAAACAGTAGAATTTACTCTTTTTTTAATTTATTTATTTTAATTGGAGGCTAATTACTTTACAATATTGTAGTGGTTTTTGACATACACTGACATGAATCAGCCATGGGTGTACATGTGTTCCCCATCCTGAAACCCCTCCCACCTTTCTCCCCATCCCATCCCTCTGGGTCATCCCAGTGCACCAGCCCCGAGCACCCTGTCTCATGCATCGAACCTGGACTGGTGATCTGAAAACAGTAGAATTTACTCTTTTGCGAGGGAGATTTACATTTATAATGAAAGTCTCCATTTGTAGAAGTGTCTCCTTCACTGTACCAGGAAGAAAATGTGCACGTGCCTACTCAGTTACTAAGTCTGTCTGACTCTTCAACCCCATGGACTGTAGCCCACCAGGTTCCTCTCCATGGAATTCTCCAAGCAAGAATACTGGAATGGGTAGTGATTTCCTTCTCCAAGGGATATTCCTGACCCAGGGGTCAAACTGTGTCTCCTGTATTGCAGGCAGATTCTTGACCACTGAGCCATCTGGGAAACCCCACCAGAGAGAAAGGGTGATTCTGAATCTCTAGAAATTTATCTGTGGAGAAAGGAAAGACTTAAATCTGCCTAACACCATTACCCTTGTTTTCTGTGCTTTCTTGATCACCTCCCATAACTGCCGCTCCCCCAACATCTTCTTCTGCCTGAAGATGGTATTTAAGGTGGTGACTTGGCCATTTCCAAGAGTTTTCCTGGTTCTCTCCCAATACATGAGATATACATGCTAGTAAACTTTTGCTCAATTTTCTCTTGTTACTCTGCCTTTATTACAGGGGGGTTCTCAGCCATAGAATCTAGAAGGGTAGAGGGAAAATCCTTTTTCCTGCCCTATAATCTGTTTCTAAAGGCATGATACTTATCATAATCATGAAAAATGAAATGTTTGAATGTAGGTATTATTGTATTGTTCAGTGGCTAAGTCGTGTCCAACTTTGTTCCCCCATGGACTACAGCACACCAGGCTCCTCTGTTCTCCACTGTCTCCTGGAGTTTGCTCAAATTCATATCCACTGAGTCAGTGATGCGGACACTAAAAGCAAAGTAATAAAAAAAAGCAGCTGATTCATTGCAAGTGGTGAAATACTTACACTAATCTCTGAACCAGAGACTCTAGATCAGGGATAATTTTCTTCCCCAGGTAAGACAGCCAGATCTAGCACACAAAAATACAGGATGTTCAGTTAAATGTAAATTTTAGATCAATTTCTAAAATGTTGCATGGAACATGTTTATACTAAATAATAATGTCATTTAACTGAAATTGCTATTTAACTCAAAATGAGACATCTGGCGTTATCTGGAGACGTTTTTGGTTGCCACAAGCAGGTGTGTGGGGCTTGCCACTTGTCTCAAGAAGCTAGGGGTGCTGCTAAGCATCCTGGCACAGGACAGTTCTCCCAGCCAAGAATTATCCTCCCCAGATAGTGTTGAGGTAGAGAAACCCTCTTCTGGGCCAACAGGAGAATTAAAGGTGAAGATAGAGGACTAGATCAATTGTAGTGTGAGAATGGAGTATCACTGTAGAGGAGAAAAAAATATTTATTTTTCCTTCTACCCTTCTAGGTTCTTGCTGGGGGCTCTTAACAACTGGAAAGTTTGCTTGTTTTTCCTTTGGCTGTGCCTCTCAGCTTATGGGATCTTAGTTACTTCCCTAGGGATTGAATCCATGCCCTCGGCAGTGGAAGCACCGAGTCCTAACACTAGGGAAGTCTTAACCAGTGGACCACCACAGAATTCCGAGGGGCTGTTAAGAAAAGATGGATTAATAAGAGAACAACAGGGACTTTCCTGGAGGTCCAGTGTTGAAGACTCCCAGCTTCCAGTGCAGGGGGCTCCAGGGCTCCACCCTTTCCTTTATAGATACAAATTTTCTTCACAAAAAGAAAACTTGTATCTTGCTTTTAAATCTTTTCCTGCATCTGCTGGTTCTCAAAGGACTTTAGTTCACTAAAGTAATTCATTTGCCAAAGAAGGATAGTTAGGGGGAGCCTGTTCTGGTGTCCCTCATGGTGAAACACGGTCATAATGAGATCTGAAAGTGAAAGTCGCTCAGTTGTGTCTTTGCGACCCCATGGACTATACCGTCCATGGAATTCTCCAGGCCAGAACACTGGAGTGGGTAGCCTTTCCTGACTCAGGGGGATCTTCCCAACCCAGGGATCGAACCCAGGTCTCCCACATTGCAGGTGGATTCTTTACCAGCTGAGCCACCAGGGAAGCCCACTGAAGTATGAGAAACATAATTTTTTAAACCTGTTTAGAGTTTACGCTCTGGCAAACTGAGCCATAATTACAGGGGGGGAAAAAAAAGTTCCATGAAACAACTTTCACACATGAATGTCTTCTATCAAGTAATAATGTTTGAGTCAGACACTGGCAGGCTTAAAATTAAAAGTGTCCATTTCATATGGCTTTTGCTGTTCTGTCTCTCAGTTGTGTCCAACTCTTTGTGACCTCGTGGACTACAGGATGCCAGGCTTCGCCATCCTTCACTCTCTCCCAGAGTTTGCTCACACTCATGTCCACTGAGTCAGTGATGCCATCCAACCATCTCATCCTCTGTTGCCCCCTTTTCCTCTGGCTGTGGATAGATAGGGTCAACTCCAGCTGCCCAGCACCTTACTGTCTGTGAGGAAAAAGAGGTTCCTACAAGGTATAACCCAAAGGCTTGATCCTCATGAGAGTTCAGTAGAGCATACCTAGGGAGTGTGGTCCACACAACCTCAGAGTTTTCCTCTGAGATCTTGACACATCACATTGTCTAAGGGCTCCCATAGGAGGCACTTGAGTAAAGGAATGTCATGATCAGAAGTTTCTTTATATAATAAAGCTATCACTTTGGCCACTGTGTGGAGACTGGATTTGAAGTAGCCAAGAGAGAAAGCAGCAAGACCAGAGAGGAGGATATTGCATTAGGTCAACTGAGACATTATGGTTCCAAAAGCAGAAGAGCAGTAGTGGGATTGGAGAGAAAAGGAAGAACTCTGAAGGCCGCAGGGAGCCAGGTCAACAGACCAAAACTTACTTAACCTTTGTGTCCTTATAAATGCTCTGATTGACCCAAAACACAGTATTTCCAGCCTGCCAGTCCTCAAATATCAAGAACCTGTTTTCATATCTTTGTTCTACATAAGGTCAAAGGGACTTCCCTGATGGTCCAGTGGCTAGGACTCGGTGCTCCTAATGCAAGAATCCTGAGTTCAATCCCTGGTCAGGGAACCAGAATCCACATGCCCCAATTAAGAGTTGGCATTCCACAACTAAAAAGAACCTGCATGCTGCAACTAAGACTCAGTGAGGCCAAATAAATGAATAAGCAAATAAGATCAGATGGGAACCACAGAGTAATCAGTTTAAGACAAATGACAAAACATTTTCCTTATTCCGTAAATGACCTGCCAGCCTTATGAAGAAATCTCCACACTCCTAACCCATCATGCCCTATTTCTGTGTCGCTGCTCCTAACAACCTATAAAATTCACTCCTGCCCAAACATCCCTCAGGCAGAGTACTCCACTGCTTCTGAACCACTCTCCTCCTCCAATCCACAGATTGCTTTCCCTTAAACAAAGGGCATTATATTGAACGGTTTTATTTTTGTCATTTGATGGCTACTATCTCCTGGCACCAAACACAGTGCTTTCTGTTTTAGCCTGTGACGCTGACATCGGAACCCTGTAAACTACTATTTCTTTTCTCTCCATTGGCTTCCTGTTGGGTTCTCCCAATAGGGAAATCTCAAGGGAGACTACACGGCTAATGAGGGAGAAAGAGACTCCCTCATGCCTCCATGTTTGCTGAGCCTATCCGCGTTAAGCCCAGGACAGCGTTTCATTCTAGGAATAGCCATTGGTCCAGCTTCCTTCCACACTCCCTGAACCAACCTAATCACACCCTTCAGCGGTCCCAGGACCAGCTCTCTCTCTCCCAACTTGATGCAGCTCCTCTGCTGAGCTCCTGCAGCATTAGCAACAACCAGACAATGACCCGTCTTTGTGCCTGGGTCTCAAGAATTTCAGGGTCCTTCCCGAAAGTTCCTGAATTCTGATGATCCAAACTTGTGCTCTCTGTTCCTCCAGTCCAAGAGGTAGTGGCTGCCCCTGAACTCTCTCAGTTAGCTCAGGAATCCCTCTTTCCTTTTCCAACCCTCCAATACCCACTTAACTGATTCCTTATATTAAATCTTTTTTTTGAAGTAACTAGTGTGGTTGTCCTCACTGGAGCCCCCTGACTGATATAATAATCTAGAGATGTTTAGACACTAAATATAGCATGAATTCTTAGTCCGATATGAGATACACAGGAAATAGCATATCAAGGGTGACATGCAGTTTTGAAATTTGGTAGATTTTGATACCTTTCACAGCAATTCCAAACTCTAGGAGCAAGACTAGGGAAAGGTTAGGGAGAGATGATCTGTTCCAGTTTTTGCAAAATTGTGAATAAGGGACATAGGTTTAACTCATATAAGTTTGTTATATGGTTTTAGAACTTTGGAGTAAACTGTTGTAGAGATAAAGATTTTGAGAATTATTAGCATATCAATCAATAGTTTTTACTGTAAGAAATAAGAGAGTTTAGATACCTTGTTACAGTCTTTTTTTCTTGTCTACAATCTGTACAGATTCCTTGGTTGTATAGTTATATCTTAAGAGTACTGGAGTGGGTTGCCATTGCCTTCTCCGAAATAATACAAGGACATTTGTTTTTCATTTGAGCACCTTTTAATGTTAAGAACTGCTATCTAATTAGATAAGGACTTTTGCTAATCAGAATGTGTTTCTGACTTTCATGTATTCGATGAGCCCTGACATTTCTTTCTGTAATTCTCTCTTGTTTTGTAATATTCACTTAAAATTAAGCCCAGGATTCAGAAGTCAAATTGCAATTATACTTCTTGTTTTGTACTAACACTGGATCTTTACGTCAAGACTTAAAAAATCTTGTCAGATTTGAAATCACTTTTGAATTTTCCAGTAAATAGAGAAATTTATGATAATAGAGAAGGAAATGGGGTCAGCCAGCCCTGAAAATTTTAAAAAATCTGAGCATTGCAAGTGGGGATTTAAAATAGAGAACTTAATTGTTTAGCTCTTATGCAACGATTAATTCCATGGTGTGTTCTACTTCTGTGTCATTCTTCACCATGTATTTGCAGAATTAATTATAACATGCTTTAATGGAAACAAAAGAGTAAATACCATGCTTGCGACCCCATAGTCTTTGCAATGGTGACATTTTTGTTTCCTAATTTTTTTCAAATTTATTAAGAGACAAGCAAGTTTATTTTTGTTGCTGTTCAGTCGCCCAGTCATGTCTGACTCTCTGGACCCCATGGACTGTGGCACACCAGGGTCTCCTGTCCTTCACCATCTCCCGGAGCTTGCTCAAACTCATGTCCATTGAATCAATGATGCCATCCAACCATCTCATCCTCTGTCATCCCCTTCTCCTCCTGCCTTCAATCTCTCCCAGCATCAGGGTCTTTTCTGATGAGTTGGCTCTTCACATCAGGTGGCCAAAATATTGGAGCTTCAGCTTCAGCATCAGTCCTTCCAATTCAAGGTTGATTTCCAAACTGACTAGTTTGATCTCCTTGCAGTCCAAGGGACTATCAAGAGTCCCTTTAACAAGAAACAAGAGGGTTTATTTTTATTTCTTGGTAAAAACAGAAAGTAAAACTTAGGAAGTAAATATATTACTAACAAATCTTATTACACTGATGGCTCTTTCAAGATACAGCTACCTACTTCTGCAAATTTTCCATTATTTCTACACTGACTCAAGAATCTGCCGGATGACTTAAATTGTAAGTGTCTTTCAATTTCGCTGTAAACCCAGTTTCACAGTATGAGACAAACACTTCAGGGTGTGAGTTTATTACTCTGACCCAGAATGAAGAATGCAGCCTACTTTACACTGTGACCTACAAGTTTATTTTATTCCTGGTGCTTTTCAGGGTTTAAAAAAAAAAAAAAAGATGATTTATGTCTACTCCTTTATGAGGTCCTGTGAAATGGTCCTATGAGCCTATGAAATGCAGTCTCAAGCTGTTATGGGATTTTGTGTGTTTGGTTTCAATTTATAATAAAGTGTTTTTTGGGTATATACCCTTCAATCTTCTTCCTATAAATACGTATACACTATTTAGTTATTTGAGAAAAAATGAGATATTTTTGCATGATTTTTTTGCATCCTATGTTTGCCCTTCAACAGTACATAGTAACATCCTTCCATGTTATAAAATAGGCTTTAATATCATTTTTAGTGACTACCTAGCCATTCCTTGATATCAAAGATAACAGCTCTTATTTATTTATCACTTACCATGGGCTGAGCCCATCGCCAGCAGGCTTAACAAGCATGATTTCCTAGGACCCTCTCCCCTGGTGCTGCTTCCCCATGTTTACCAACTCACCATTCTCTTGGGGAGTCATCCCATCTGCAGCCTTGCCCCTCACCTTGTTAATCCCAATGATGATACTGGTTCTGGACACCTGTAACTTGCCTCATCCTAACCCTGAGTCATCCATGACTCTACAGGAAACCATCTTATTTGAGATACATGAAAACAAACACTGGAATCTGACCATATCTCTTCTTCTCTTGGAAAGATTCTGGTGTGCCTTGATTTGCCTTTCTATCAACAAGCCATGAAACAAGCAAATAAACAAAAGCAAAACAACCCCTCCAAATCATCCAGTGCGGTTAGAAGAGAGTAGAAAAATCCACCTACAATGCAGGAGACTCGGATTTGATCCCTGGGTTGGCAAGATCCCCAGGAGTAGAAAATGGCAATCCACTCCAGTATTCTTGCCTAGAAAATCCAATGGACAGAAAAGCCAGGCAGGCTACAGTCCATGGGGTCACAAAGAGTTAGACATGACTGAGCACACACACATACACACAGAGAAATGTATTTACTGGTTAGAGTGCCATCTGGTGCATTTTTTGCCAAGTGGCATAAACATCTCTGTTAGGAGCCATGGGAGCTACCCCTTGTGGCTCAGCTGGTAAAGAATCCGCCTGCAATGCGGGAGTCCTGGGTTTAATACCTGGGTTGGGAAGATCCCCTGGAGAAGGGAAAGGCTACCCACTCCAGTATTCTGGCCTGGAGAATTTCATGGACTGTATAGTCTATGGGGTCACAAAGAGTCGGACATGACTGAGCGACTTTCATTTTCTTTTTCATTCTAACAGTTTTCTAAGATGGATTGTGTATATTGTATCATCTTCCCTCTAAGAGTAGCCACTTTGACTAAACTCCAACTCTACATTTCAAGCTATGGTTTTCACATAGTTGGACCATAAAGAAGGCTGGGCACCAAAGAATTGCTGCTTTCAAACTGTGGTGCTGGAGAACACTCTTGAGAGTCCCTTGGATAGCAAGGAGGTCAAACCAGTCCATCCTAAAGGAAACCAACCTGAATGTTCATTGGAAGGACTGATGCTGAAGCTGAAACTCCAGTACTTTGGCCACTTGATGTGAAAAGCCAACTCATTGGAAAAGACACCGATGCTGGGAAAGGCTGAGGACAAGAGAAAGGGGCAATAGAAGATGAGATGATTGGATCACATCATCGACTCAAGGGACATGAATTTGAGCAAACTCAGGGAGACAGTGAAGGACCGGGAAGCCTGACATGCTGCAGTCCGTGGGGTCACAAAGAGTCGGACACGACTGAGCAACTGAACAACATTTCAAGTTAATTAAATATCACATAAAACTCTATTAATTTAAAGAATAATGGACTGATAGAGTGAGAAGAGCCTTAGAAGTCATCTTTTCCTTTACTACTTAATTTTAAATGCCTTTTTTTTTTTGGCTACTTCACACAGCATGCAGGATCTTAATTCCCCAACCAGGGACTGAACCTGGCCCCATCAGTGGAATCACCAAGTCCTAACCACTGGACCCCCAGGGAAGTCCTGCCAAACCATCTTGAATACAGTGGCCAGATGCCCTTTCAAACTGGCTTTTCATAAAGGGGTGTTTAGTGAAAGACATGTGTTTCTTCTATAACTTTTAAAAGTTTTATTATCATAAAAGTAATAGGTGTTCTTTGCAGAAATATTGAAAAAATAGAAAAACCATACAATTAGAAAAACTGCAAAAAATGAAGAAGCTTAAAATCACTTATGAATCCATCCCCCATCACCCAAGAGCTTCCCAGAATTCAAGTCATTTTCTAGGCACTGACATAATGCTAGAGTAAGTTATTTCTATTGCAACAGCTTCCCTGCTGCTGCTGCTAAGTCACTTCAGTCGTGTCCGACTCTGTGTGACCCCATAGACGGCAGCCCACCAAGCTCCGCTGTCCCTGGGATTCTCCAAGCAAGAACACTGGAGTGGGTTGCCATTTCCTTCTCCAATGCATGAAAGCGAAAAGTGAAAGGGAAGTCGTTCAGTCGTGTCCGACTCTTAGCGACCCCATGGACTGCAGCCTACCAGGCTCCTCCATCCATGGGATTTTTCAGGCAAGAGTACTGGAGTGGGGTGCCATCGCCTTCTCCGAACAACTTCCTTAGGCTGTCAATATCGATCTTAATCAAGTTAAATCAGATTTTAATTAAGTATCTGCTGACAGATGCATTTGTCTCCTTAGTCTAGCCTGCATTGCAAGTATATCTTTTTAGCTTTGATATAGGGATTCCCTGGTGACTCAGACGATAAAGCGTCTGTCTGCAATGTGGGAGACATGGGTTCGATCTCTCGGTAAGAAAGATCCCCTGGAGAAGGAAATGGCAACCCACTCCAGTATTCTTGCCTGCAAAGTTCCATGGACAGAGGAGCCTGGTAGGCTACAGTCTAAGGGGTCGAAAAGAGTCAAATACAACTGAGCAATTTCACTTTCACTTTTGTCAAGGCTGAAAGAGTATCCAAATGCTTCCAGGTAGAACACATCACTTTCCAGAAAAGTAAGCTTGGCTATTTGCATACTAAATAGCCCGTAAGTACATAGACAGACTGTACCCCCTGCCCCTGCCCCATAAACACACTTTTGTTGTTGTTCGGTTTCTTAGTCATGTCTCTTTGTGACCTCATGGACTGCCACACACCAGGCTTCTCTGTCCTTACTATCTCCTAGAGTTTGCTCAAACTCATGTCCATTGAGTCAATGATACCATCCAACCATCTCATCCTCTGTCATCCCCTTCTGCTCCGCCCTCAATTTTCCCCAGCATCAGGGTCTTTTCCAATGAGGTGGCTCTTCGCATCAGGTGGCCAAAGTATTGGAGCTTCCACTTCAGCATTATTCCTTCTGAGGAATGTTCAGGGTTGATTTCCTTTAGGATTGACTGGTTTGATCCTATTTTGTGGCTAAAGAACTTGCAGGATGGCTCAGAAAAGTCTCTCCATCTGACTCTGCCCATCTGACTGACCGGCTAACCAGGGACTCATTTTTCACCACTAACTGTAATGGTGACTAGTTTTTGAGTGCCCACAGGGTGCTGATCACTGTGCTAAGTACTTACTATAATAGCTCAGCGCGTAGCTATAAACTCCCTTTGAAGTAAATTATTATCCCTATTTTATAGATGAGTAAACTAACATTCAGAGAAGTTAATCCACTGGCTCAAAGGTCACACAGCTGCAAAGTGGCAGTACTAAGATTTAAACCCATGTCTGACTCCAAAGCACTTTCTCTCTTAATCATTGCCGTAAATGACCTGGCTTTTGGCAGATATGGCCTGTGTTCATGGTTCTAATGATCCAAGTTCAGAGGAAAACGCTGAACCAAGAGTAAAAAGTCTCACACTCAAAACTTAACTCAAAATTGAATAGTCTGGGGTCAGTAATTACCGTGAGGTAGATTTCCATTGAATTATTTTATTTGGTAAGATAGTTCCTCTCTCCCTGCATTATTGATCCCATCCTTTAAGACCTTGCTGTCTTCACTGAATGCATGCTAAGTTGCTTCAGTCGTGTCTGACTCTTTGCAACCCCATGGACTATAGCCCGCCAGGCTCTTCTGTCCATGGGATTATCCAGGCAGGAATACTAGAGTGGGTTGCTGCTCTCCTCCAGGGGATCTTCCTGACTCAGGGATCAAACCCACATCTCTTGAGTCTTCTGGCAGGCAGGTCCTTTACCAGTAGCACCACCTGGGAAGCCCAAGAAGTAATAAAGCTGTCTTCATTACTTCTTTTCATATTGCACAGTCTTCTTTCTGCCTTTTGATACCTGGTCTTTCCCTTTGCTTCCTTGACTGGACGAAGAAGCTATCAGTGCTAGGCTCTGGGGACTCCCTGACTATCAGTCTAGTCCTTGCCTTCCTTTGGGGTAACTGGTGCACAGTTGCCTCCCCATTTCTTTCCCAACACTTTCTTTTCACTTCCCTAAACCTGGTTGATATGCTACCCATCTTCTGAAAGCATACTCTTTACGACCAGTGAGTTGTAAATGGGAAAATCCAATTGCCTTCCTTCAGACTTTGTTCTTGCCATCCCTGCCGCATTTGGCCCTGTCCACCACCCCTTACTTAATGAGATCTTCTGCTCCCTGCAGTTCAGAATGCCAGCTTTCATCATGGCTGTATCACTCCATTTTCTCACCAGGAAAATAAAGGTGATGATATGACCTACTTTGTTGAGTTGTGTGGATTAAGTGAGAGGATGTAAGCAAATGGGCCAGGAAAAGTCAGCAGTTTCACAACATTTCCCACACTCAGTTATACCTGGCTCTCTTCTAAGATTGCCCTTTTCTGGATCCTCTTCCTTCTTCAGCCCAGCAGACATGGACATCCATGATGTGCAGGCCTATCCCATTAAGCCTTTAGGCTTTCATTCATTTTCTGATCACCATTCAGCAACTAATATCCAAATCTATACCTTAAGGTCTCAGGATTGCTAGGCATTTCCACTTGGCTGCTCTGCGTTTGGAGAAGCCAATGGCAACCCACTCCAGTACTCTTGCCTGGAAAATGCCATGGGCAGAGGAGCCTGGTAGGCTGCAGTCCATGGGGTTGCACAAAGTCGGACACGACTGAAGCGACGCAGCAGCAGCAGCAGCAGCAGCAGCAGCTCTGCATTCATTGCCAACACATCACCATCTCACATAGCCTATATAATTGCTTGATTTTTTTTTCCTAGCAAAAATAGTGTGAAAATTAATAAAGGGAAACTCATGAAAATAGATTTGGCGCCCAGCAGGGGGAGCCCTCACACATTTACCACTTGCCATCAATACAGATTCCAACAAAGAGAGATGTACCTTGCACCTCTGGCAGGAAGTGACTACTTCACTACCACCAACAGGAGGAAGATTTTCTTCTTACCTAGTAACAGCTCCACTAATGAGAGACTGCCACAACTCAGCCAATGAAAAGCTACTAGACTTGGACCTCCCAGTTTCCTCCAAAGGACTCATTTTTACAACAGGCTTTCCCAATGTCCTAGTCTCCTCTATAAAAGTACAGCTTCCTCGCCTTTCCTGTTCCCAAATAGATCCATCTGTGGTAATAAATAAATAAATGGCTATTTTATTGCTTTAAGTTAACAACAGCACCACTGTTTTGTAGTCCAGACTCTAAAACCTCCTTCCATCCCTTCCTGCCTTACACAGGAAGAAGCTAAATATGGTTTTATTTAGTCTTCCTAAGAATTCTACTGTATTTACCCATCAATAAACCGAGGCTTAGATAAATCAACTGGTTTTTAATTTTTTAATTTATTTATTTATATTTTTTGGTCATGCTACCACACAGCATGTAGGATCTTAGTTTCCCCAGTCAGGGATCAAACCTCCAGTCCTTGCAGTGGAAGCACAGTCTTAGCCACTGGACCATCATGGAAGTCCCTTAACCAACTCGCTTTTGATGTAAAATTTGTCCGACTAAAGGCATCCATGTTTTGTCCTCAACTATCTTGCCACTTCACACCCAATTTCACAAATTCATTTATCTTCCATCATGCAGAAAAGATATCCACCTGCGTCTATATGGGACTTGAGTTCCACTTTATTTCTGACCCTTACTCTCGTGTGCTTTGCAGATTTTCAGTCTTCTCACCTCCACTCCTTTCTGTGTACCCTTTCTAGAAACACAATCCTTCACCTTTTGGCCTCACATACAGCCTTTTAGTTTCACAGGTTTAAGAGAACCAACCAATTAAATCATGCCTGGGAAAGTAATGTACCATCAGTAAAAGTAAAATCTAACACTGGCTAGTGGTGAGCTAACCATGTTTCCTGACCGTAACGGAACAGATTCAAGACTAAACTTGTGGTGCAGTCTACAGTGACCTTGACAAGTCATTGCTGCTTTCAAGACCTCAGTTTCCTCCTCTGTGAAGCAAGGAAGTTGGGCTAGATGATATCTGTGGTAACTTCGGATTCTCAAACTTGAAAATTCTGCTTGCTCAAGAAAATATACCGTATTTTCCACCTCAAAAAAAAAATGATAACAAAATCTTTATGATTTAAAAAAAATGACGAAGTCAAAGACAGGAAATAAATATAACCTCTTAGCAATTAGTCTGCCCTCCTTTTTGCAGGGCAGACTGTGTTTGTATCTATTTGAGTCTAAAAACATAACGCATTACGACAGAGTGACCTATGATGACAAAGTCTGACATTTATTCAGAGTAACTGAATAAGTGAGTGCATAACGTGAGAGTCATGAGTATTTCGTGCTCTGGGGTAGAAGAATCCTGTAGTTCCTAGGAGACTTGTGTGAAACTACGCGGTTTCATTCAAGGTCTATTTTGTATCAAATACCTACTTCTATGGGAAATATGTTGCTAGAGATGAATTGGGTACCCATAAACGTGACTCAATATGACTATATTTAAAGACAAGACTTTTAGGGAGTGATTAAGGACATGAGGGAGTGTCCCAAGACATTTAGGGAGTGATTAAATGACATGAGTTTGGGTAAACCCCGGGAGTTGGTGATGGACAGGGAGACCTGGTGTGCTGCAGTCCATGGGGTCAACAAAGAGTCGGACACAACTGAGCAAGTGAACTGAACTGAACTGAACTGAAGGTTAAATAAGGGCTTTCCTGATGGCTCAGATGGTAAATGCAGGAGACCTGGGTTACCCACCCTAATATTCTTGCCTGGAGAATTCCATGGACAGAGGAAGCTGGCAGGCTACAGCCCATGGAGTCTCAAAGACTTGGACAGAAGTGAGTAACTAACACTTTCATTTTCTTTTCAAGATTAAATAAAGTCAGAAGGGTAGAGTCCTAACCCTGAAGAATTTGTGGCCTTATAATAAGATGAAAAGAGAGAGAGATCTGTTTCTCCCCTGGGCCTCCATGTGAGGACACAGAGAGAAGGTTGGTGTCTACAAGACAGGAAGAGAGCTCTCACCAGAAACGCAGTTGGCCAGCACCTTAATAGGGACTTGCCAGTGTTCAGAAACATGAGAAAAATTCTGTAGTTTAAGCCACCTTGTCTATGGCCTTTTGTTGCAGCAGCCTGAGCAGACAAAGAGATTAGCATGTATCTACATTATGAGACTAAGGTTAAGCCCAGTTGCACAGGTATCTTTAGAGATCTGCTATTTTTACTATTTGTCTTTGGAAAAGGTCATGTCTTTGCTCACACAGCAATAGATTAAGAGTTGTATTTTAGGAAGCTTTTATTCTCTCCAATGAAAACTTCAGTTGGGCACATTTTTCTATAAACAGAAGATATTCTTCTTGCATTGCCCAGACATTTTAAATTTAAATAACAAATACAATGCTATCTTGTGTGCTTTTCTGCTTGAATCTATGAATAGCTGTTAAATAATAGTCAAAGCTTGCCACAGAAGGATTTCTATTACATGAAGCAGCCCCAGGGGAGATGCCACTGTCACAGGACACATTGTGACAGTAAGGGTAGGGGGTCAGGTGCTCTTCTATTAACACCACCTCTCTCCTGCTCTCCCTCTACCTGTCTGTCCCTCCAAACACATCCTTTATGTCTGTATGTAAGTCAGCCTGCAAACAAAGGTCTTTAGAAAAAAGTCTATTGCTCCAAACACTACTACTATTTATCCACATTTATCAACATATTATGTACAGAAATCCAAGGGATTAAATAATACCAGTTGAAGAGAGAATTTACATTTTCGTCAAATGTCTGGATGTCAAAATGTTAAATTGTAGTAAGCCTTCTATCTGTAAAGCTCATTGTAGTTTCCAAAATATTCTCATATTTATCAGTTTCATAACTATATTAAGAGCTTCACAGCTACCTTTGTAATGTGGCCATCATTCCCATGTTCTGCAGAAAAAATTAGGCTCAGAAGGATGAGACTCAGGGCAGTTTGTAGGAGAAGACAAGTTTCCAGGAATTCTGAAACCTCACTGAGTATCCAGTATACTGGATATGAGAACATAATGGGCATAGAATTCTCTGAAGCCTAAGTAACTAACAGGAAGAAAGCACCAAAATAAATCCCAGGAGTGGAAAAAGCCAAACATGCCTGCAGTTTCCATTTTTGAAGCAGTTGTTTCCTGCGTTTACTGACACAGGCTAGTTGCCATAGTTATGATATATTTCCTCAATGAGGTTTGAAGGGAAAATAGGTTATTCAGAGCTTGGGTGGTGGTGTGTGTTCTCAGTCCTGCCAAGGCTTTGAGACCCCATGGACTGTAGCCTGCCAGGCTCCTCTGTCCATGCAATTTTCCAGGCAAGTATACTGGAGTGGCTTGCTATTTCCTAATCCAGGGGATCTTCCTGACCTAGGGATCGAATCTGTGTCTCCTGTGTCTCATGCATCAGTAGGCAGATTCTTTACCCCTGAGCCACCTGGGATTTTCCAGTGGTCATGTATAGATGTGAGAGTTGGACTGTGAAGAAGGCTGAGCGCCAAAGAATTGATGCTTTTGAACTGTGGTGTTGGAGAAGACTCTTGAGAGTGCCTTGGACTGCAAGGAAATCCAACCAGTCCATCCTAAAGGAGACCAGTCCTGGGTGTTCATTGGAAGGACTGATGCTAAAGCTGAAACCCCAATACTTTGGCCACCTCATGCAAAGAGTTGACTCATTGGAAAAGACTCTGATGCTGGGAGGGATTGGGGGCAGGAGGAGAAGGGGACGACAGAGGATGAGATGGCTGGATGGTATCACCGACTCAATGGACGTGAGTTTGAGTGAACTCCGGGAGTTGGTGATGGACAGGGAGGCTTGATGTGCTGTGATTCATGGGGTCACAAAGAGTTGGACATGACTGAGTGACTGAACTGAACTGAACTGAGCCACCTGGGAAGTCCCTATTCAGATAATAACAAGCCCCTTATTATTAATAACTCCTTGATGTCACAGATCATTGGTTTGCAAACTTTTCAGCCTCTGGACTCTATACAATCTTCTTCTTTTTCATTTCTTTTTTATTGAAGTATAGTTGATTTACAATGTTGTGTTAGTTTTAAGTGTACATCTATATAGTCTTAAAACAAGTTTCAAAATTATTGAGGACTCCAGAGAGCTTTTATTTATGTGAGTTACATCTATTCATTTTTTACTATACTGCTGCTGCTGCTGCTGCTGCTAAGTCCCTTCAGTCGTGTCCGACTCTGTGCGATCCCAGAGACAGCAGCCCACCAGGCTCCCCCGTCCCTGGGATTCTCCAAGCAAGAACACTGGAGTGGGTTGCCATTTCCTTCTCCAAAGCATGAAAGTAAAAAAGTGAAAGTGAAGTTGCTCAGTCCTGTCCGACTCTTAGTGACCCCATGGACTGCAGCCCGCCAGGCTCCTCCATCCATGGGATTTTCCAGGCAAGAGTACTGGAGTGGGTTGCCATTGCCTTCTCCTTTTACTACACTAGAAAATAATATAGACACATTTAAAATATTTATCAATGTAATAAAAATAATAAACTGATCCCATGTTAAACCAAACAACTCACTTTCATTACAATATAATGGTATTTTCACCAAACATAATGCAAATTAGTAAGAAAACTGGCCCTATTTTATATTATTACAAATCTCTTTCAGCATTTGGCTTCATAGGACATGACTGGATTCTACATCTGTGTCTGCACTCTAGCTGTGGAGACAGCATCCATGCAGCTCTGGAAAACTTTACTACAAACTCATGAGAGATTGAGGACAAAAATGTCAAATCATGGATTTATGTTTTCATGAAAACAGTTTTGACCTTGCTGAAGAGACTGGATAGTTTTGACTGTCTGAAAAGATTTCAAGGGTCACTTCCATATTTTGAGAACCATTGGTATAAACAACTGCAAACCCAAGAGTTTTAAGAACAAATGTTTTTAAAAATATGATAATTTCTAAAGCACATGCTTTTAAACACACAATCTATGAGATGAGTTTTTCTTCCAGTAGAATGAGTTGGTCGTTTTCATTCACTTTTCCCCTTTGATTTTAAAGATAATCCAGAATCAGGAAATTTTAAATCTGTGAAACAAAGAACAAGAATCCCAGTTCATCTGGTCTCAGGAAGGACCCCCAGTAAAGAAAGTTAAAGTTGCTCAGTCATGACCGACTCTTCACGGACACAGAACTCCTCTATCTGTGGAATTCTCCACTCAAGCATACCGGAGTGGATTGCCATTCTCTTCTCCAGGGAATCTTTCCCACCCAGGAATCAAATCCAGGTCTTTTGCACTGCAGGCAGTTTCTTTATCATCTGAGCCACCAGAGAAGCATTCCAAGGACCACCATTTTATGTGCACACACCAAACAGTTTGGGGAATGCACAAATGCAATTTCAATTTCTTAATCAATTTAAACTCAACCCTGCCCACTTTCTCTTTGCACTATTTGTTGCTGTTCAGACTCTAAGTTGTGTCCAACCCTTTGAGAACCCATGGATGGCACCACGCCAGGCTCCTCTGTCCTTCACTATCTCCCTGAGTTTGCTCAAATTCATGTCCATTGAGTCAGTGATGCTATCTAACCATCTCATCCTCTGCTGCCTCTTTTTCCTCTTGCCTTCAATCTTTCCCAGCATCAAGGTCTTTTCCAATGAGTCAGCTATTTGCATCAGGTGGCCAAAGTATTGGCGCTTCAGCTTTAGCATCAGTCCTTCCAAAGAATATTCAGGGTTGATCTCCTTTAGGATTGATTGGTTTGATCTCCTTGCTGTCCAAGGGACTCTCCAAAGTCTTTTCCAGCACCACACTTTGAAAGCATCAATTCGGGCCCAGGTTTTTTTACTGTCCAGTTCTCACATCCTTACATGACTACTGGAAAAACCATAGCTTTGACCATACAGACCTTTGTGGGCAAAAGTGATGTGTCTTTTTTTTTTTTTAATATGTTGTCTAGGTTTGTCCCATAGCTTTATTTCCAAGGTGCAAGTGTTGTCAGTTTCAGCAAATACGATGCTATTGGGATGTTGACTGATGGGGAGAACAAAGACTACTCCAAACTTGTGGACTTTTGGGTGCCCCAAGGAGGGCTGGCCAGCCGCCAGGCGAAGACCAATCAGAGGCAAGAAGTTGCCTCTTTGTCTTAAACACCAACACCCTGTGCTCATCCAACTTCTCTGAACAGACTTATCGCTGATGTTGTGGAACACGAAAAAAAAAACTCCCTACTACTCATCCAGTGAGAACGGTATTACTGTTTTGCCACTTATTACAGTTGGGAAATACTCAAATGCAGCATTACTTAATAAAGCAATTTAGAGTTGCATTCCAGTTTCTATATGTACCATCCACTAAGCAAATGACAGGGGAGACACTATCCCTTAATTCATTTTGTGAAATAGTGTGACCTTCCTTTCTCCCTCCCTTCTTTATTCCTACCTTTAGATTTTTCTCAAACATTTGTTATGTAACTATTACAAATGAGGCACAGTGATAAATTATTGTTGTTTTAGTCCTTAAGTTGTGTCCAACTCTTTTGAGACCCCATGGACTGTAGATCATCAGGCTCCTCTGTCTATGGGATTTCCCAGGCAAGAATACTGGAGTGGGTTGCCACTTCCTTCCCCAGGGGATCTTCCTGATCCAGGAATCAAACCCTTATCCCCTTCATTGGCAGGCTGATTCTTTACCACTGAGCCACCAAGGAAGCCCACTGTGACAGATAAAACATTACTATTTTTCTGATTACAATACTGTTTATTTTTATTTCTTTTCCCTGAATAAGACAAAATCATGTTCTTTACAGGAAATTTAAATTATAGCAACGTGTAAAGAAGGCAATTAAAATTGCCCATAACTAATCTCTAGGGGGTAATTTTAATAAATTATCTTATGTGTTTTCCCTCTGTTTTTACCTACTTGAGATTATATATATATATATATATGCAGTTTTGTACCATTCTTATTTATTTAACATTGTATTGTAAGCAGCTTCATAATAAACATAACTTTAAAATCCAAAGTTGGTGATAAATATCTCAGTGGAAAAAAATCTTACTCATTTGCAATTTCCTTAGGATAAATTGCTTCCCGGAAGTGGAATTACTTTGGGCAAAGAGATGTGTGTATTTTATAGCTTCTGTTAAATAAATTAACGCACTGATAAATTCCATCCCTGGGAGAATATCCAAATTGCACCACCAGATAAGGGGCTCATTTTATTGCATCCTCACTAGCATTGAGGTCAACTTTTTTATACACAATCTTTGTTAATATAATGGATAAAGGTGAAAAATCCTATCTTTTAAAGAGATTAATATTGAAATAGAATCTCTACAAGTGGAAGAAAAATTATAGAACACTTTAAAATTCTCTAAGATAAAAGTTGTAGGGCATCCCTGATGGGTTAGTGGTAAAGAATACACCTGTCAATGCAGGAGACACGGATTCAATCCCTGGTCCAAGAAGATCCCATATCCTCAAAGCAATTAAGCCCAGCTCTTGAGCCTGTGTTCTAGAGCCCATGCTCTGCAACAAGAGAAGCCACCGAAATGAAAAGCCCAAATATGGCAACTGAGTAGCCCCCAGTTGCCACCAGAGAAGAACCTGTGCAGCAACACAGCCCAGAACAGCCAAAATAAAATTAATTAATTTTAAAAAGTTGTATAAATACTTGTGCCCACCTTATTATTGTTATTATCATTATCATTATTTATTATTATTTTTTTTAGGCCCCACTGTGCAGTGTGAGGGATCTTACTTCCCCAACCAGGGATCGAATCTGTGCCCCCTGCATGAAAAGCATGGAGTCCTAACCACTAGACCACCACAGAAGTATCTGTGCCTACTTTTCATAATTCAGTTAATGAAAGGGAAGCAGAGTTTGGATCAACCCAATGGCACTGTGTCAGAGCTCTCGTAGATAAAACTGAAACCAATTCTGGTTAACTTAAGCAGAAGGGAAATGTCTTGGAAGGCCATTACATCGAACACCAAAGAGACAGGAAGGTTGGAAACGCAGGCTCATCACACAGGCAGGGTCGCTGGGTAGTTGGCAGGAGAACAGGCAACACCGCCCAAACAGCCTGTGGAGGACACCACCGACACTGCTACTGGGCCGCCCCACTTCTCACCTCTGGCACTGCTATTTATGGGCACCACAAGCCACTTTACAGAGCATGGTGTTATTTCAAAAATGTCCTTTGACTCAGATTCCAGATTCAGAGACATGGATAAAGTAGGTCACGTGACAGTACCTTAGCTGGTACGGGGAGGAGACCATGAGTATGGCCATTTTGGCTTTTATGAGAGTTTGGGATTCTAGGCAACAAGACCATGATCAATGACTACTGTAAATATTTATGTGGGATTCTTTGTTTCAGAGTATTAATATTTTTTAGAAATCTTGAATAATTTTTTAAATAGCCAATGAATTTTAGATTGTCTAGTAGGTCATGGGGCTTCCCTGGTGGCTTAGATGGTAAATAATTCACCCTCAATGTGGGAGACTTGGGTTCAATCCCTGGGTTGGGAAGATCCCCTGGAGAAGGGCATGGCGACCCACTTGAATTCTTGCCTGGAGAATCCCTGTGGATAGAAAAGCCTGGAGGGCTATAGCCTACAGGTTGGGTCCCAAAGAGTTGGACGTGACTGGGCGTCATGAGATTATCTAGTTGAGGACTACACACTCAACTGTCTACCATATCCTCATGGTCAGTGAGGTGGGGTACAAAGGAATGGTGGGAGTGTGGGAAATTGAAGCGCATATTCCATTCCAGATGATGGCTGCTAGAACCCACCATAATCCAAAAATTGCAAGTTCTTCCAACTTTCTAGCACATGCCCAAAGTCTGAATTTTTATAAAGTTTCCTGATTTTACTTATTTATTTTCTTAATTTTTGGCTGCACCCCACAGTCTGTGAGGCCTTAGTTTCCAAACCAAGGATGGAGCTGTGCCCACTGTTTTGGAAGGCAGAGTCTTAACTACTGGACCATCAAGGAAATCCCCAAATTTCCTGATTTTAAAATTTAGACTCAAATTTAAAATTTGAAAGCAAAAAACCCCCCCTTAACTTCTCCCCCCAACCCCAATGACATCATTGCTTCTTAAAAATCAAGGGTGCCTGTAATAGTCAGATCTCTCCATTTCAAAACCCAGCACAGGTGTGTGTGTCCAGTCTCTTAGTCATGTCTCTTTAAGGACCCCAGGTTCCTCTGTCCAAGGGATTTCCCAGGCAAGAATATTGCAGTGGGTTGCCATTTCCTTCTCCAGGGGATCTTCCTGACCAAGGAATGGAACTGGCGTCTCCTGCGTCTAATGCACTAAAGGCAGATTCTTTACCCGCTGAGCCACCAGAGAAGGCCTCTAGGTAGGTAACCTGGGACAAATTACCTTGCTTCTTTGTATCTCAGTCATGGGAAAAATAGCAGTAACTTTTCTAAGGCTGTGGAGAGGATGACGTATGATTTCACGTCAAGAGTGCCCAGCTCAATGCCAAGGCCATACTAAAAACACTACACATGTTAATATAATATCCAGCATATATAATAGCTTTCATTACCAGAGGACAGGGAGTGGGCAGAAAGGAAGAGGACTAAAGTGTTTCATGGTGGTGGTGGGTAATGGATAAATCTCAAGATGGAATTCCTAACAGGAGGTCTAATGAGATTTTCCATCAAAACCCTTTCCTTCCTCTGACTCCAATGCGAGTGTGTGTGCGCGCTCAGTCGTGTCTGACTCTCTGCAACCTCATGGATTGCAGCCCGCCAGGCTCTTCTGTCCATAGGATTTTCCAGGCAAGAATACTGGACTGGGTTGCCATTTCCTCCCCCAGGGGATCTTCCTAAGCCAGGGAAGGAACCCCAGACTCCTGTGTCTCCTGCATTGGCAGGCGGATTCTTTACCACTGCGCCACGAGTTCACGCTCAAATCCTGCTGTATCACCACACGTGTACACTTAAAAGGCACCTACTCTGGTCCACCTGGGTGACACTGATGGCGGAGCAAAATGAGAATTCCGGGCGAGGAAGGGAGGGGCAGAGTTTCAGGAGAGAAAGTGCGCTCCATCGTTTCACACTCCCTCTAGGCCGAAAGCAGAGACCCGCTTCCAACCGCGAGCTCTCTCTGGGACCACTGGAGGCCGCCGCCGCCGCCGCCGGGGAGAGGGAGGGGGGCGGAGGCAGAGGCGGAGGCGGCACCCAGGGGCCCGAGCAGAGGCGGCCAGGACTATCGCAGGGGCAGTTTATTTTCTTGCCGCGGCGGTAGCAGGGACGGCTGCTGCAGGCTCGGTTTCGCCAGGCCTGCGCGTCGGGGTTTGAGGAGCCACGGCGGCGAAGAGAAGGAGGGGAGGAGAGCACCGAGACCCAACAAGTGAAAGCGGCAAAGCACCACCAGTCCGCAGAGCAGAGGAGGAGGGTCGCCGAAGCCAGGGAGCGGGCGCCTGCTCCCTGGGCGCGCTATCACCCGGCGGCACTGCCTTCTAGCAAAAGCCACCGCGGCCCGGGCTGCAGCGGCCAGACGGATGCCCAGGCCACACGGCAGGCGTGGAGAGAGCCGCTGCAGTCGCCGTGCCACGCGGGCTCCGGACATCAGAGGCTGCTGGTGAGTGGGCGCGCGCGCCCGCGGGTGAGCGCGCACCGGCACAGATGCGTGTGCACGCCGGGCGCGTGTGCCACCGGCCTGGCGCGCACTCGCCCCTCTTCCGCTAGCGGCGTCCTGTCCCGGGCTTGCTCCGCGGGAGGAAAATGCGCTTTGCCAGCCGCTCACTTCCTTCCTGCCAGCCCTGCGATCGCCTGTCTCCGCCTGCGTTGCCTCTGTCCGCCCCCCGGCGGGCCCCCAGGGGTTAGTTTCACCTTGATGGGGAAAGCAGGAAGCTGTGACTCCTGGGGGACAGGGCGGGACCCTGGCGGTGATCCATGTACCCGCGTGTGTTTCTGGTATAGACTTGGGGTGCTGCCTCCGAGACGGTTCAGAGAGCCCACCGCACTGTCTTTGGGGGTGCGTGGTGTGGGGAAGGAAGGGGCGAGGTTGGAAAAACAGGCGTCCCGGAGGGACGTGTGGCAGGTCTTTGTATCTGATGCTTACTGTTATGCCCTTGACGAGCCACTCTTAAGGCTTTTTTTTTTTTTTTTCTCACCTGAATAACGTATAAGCCTTAACTGAAAGCCTTAATGAAATGCACAAAGTGGCATGTCACTAAAACATAATTTTCCAGAACTTTCTGAGACAACCCCACACCGCTGATAGTCAAAAGCCTAAGGTGTTGTAATTACAGACATTCAGAAATAAAGAAATAAACAAGTAATTCAGGAAGCAGAACCTGATGGGGAGGATTGAAGGAAATCTTAAGTGCTTGAGTGGCATGGGGGTGGCTTTATGGAAATCAGTGTTTGGTAGTAAGTAAAACAGAAATCTAAGAGAGCTCCGGAGAACACACTGCGTTCCAAACATCCTGCTAGCCACTGAGAATAAAATGAAGTCCTGGGTTTTAAGGCGTTTCCGACTTTATAATGGATAATCATCAGGATGCTGATCTATGATTTCATGATTCAAGGCCCTGTCAAGGTCAGTATGGCAGATTCGTTTCAGCAGTTCCGTTACACCTGAATGTTTGATTTTCTGTTTCGAGTTTAGGGGAGTAGTTTTCTATGGTGGTTTTATATAGAGATGAAGCCTGTTTTCTGTTTTTCCAAACCTTGTTTTAGTTGGCAGTCTTTGTGGGATGGATGCTAACTTGAACTTCAAAGATGTTCTCTGTGACTCTGTTATAGTGGGCATTATGTAGCTTCTCTGTAAAGACCTATGTTTCCATTTAATACTGAGTCAGTGCCTTTGAGAATTAGGTTCCTCTTTACGATGTACTCCATTACATCTTTTTCATTCAGAAACTTGAGATGTTATTGGAATCCCCCTGGAAAATGAACTGGCTGCTTGTTTTCTGTTCAAGCATATATACAGCAATTTGCTTGCCTCTTGGGAATCTGCTCTTGAATATACTATTTTAACTGTAATTTATGTATCAGCTGGTTCTTGGGAATTTTAGGAAGAAAC
Source organism: Bos indicus (assembly GCF_029378745.1). Classification (NCBI taxonomy): domain Eukaryota; kingdom Metazoa; phylum Chordata; class Mammalia; order Artiodactyla; family Bovidae; genus Bos; species Bos indicus. The sequence goes on from NC_091785.1 coordinate 10,642,516, forward strand.
TTGTTTTCTTACACTCTTTTGTCAAGGAAGCACCATTTAAATCAGCAGGTAAAGAGTCCTACTGCTTTATCCACTGTGGTCTTCAGGGTCAGTTTCTTGCCTACTTTCATCCTGTTTCATAAGCCTCATTCCCAGTGAGAGGCTTGGAGGGAGAAATGGGAGCATCGTGGTCCCCAGGATGGAGGGGACCTCAGTAAAGAGACTTGTTCCTGGAGAGGAGACTGTTTCTGGGATTGGCTTCTGAGAAGGACTGATAAAAATAGTTAAAGAATTGTTAGCAATAGTTATCTCTCTCTCTCTCTTTTTAAGCACAAAGAACTTAACACAGTTTGATCACATTCCTCCCTCAAGGATTCTCCTCAAACCTACTTACAGCTACAATCCAGGGAGTGAGGTTGCCTTTTACAGAGAAGGAAAGCCTGGTGATTCTTGCTTAAAATCTGAGGGGTAGAAGAAATAGTACATGCTGCCCAGAAACCACCAGGTGCCTCCCTGGCGGACACATTCACCCATTAGACACAATTTTAAACCACTGGGCTTGTGATTCTGTCTAATCCTAGCATTTTTTTTTTTTTCTCGGCCCTGTGAAAAATTTAGAAGTAACTTCAGTTGAAACTACAAAAAGTGACTCATGGTCATTCTGGAAAATATGATGATCAGTTCTCTGTCTCTGGAGTCTAATATTTAAGCTGTACACTAAATATTCATTTAAATGAATACCAATTCTAGAATCTTCCCATGCTCACTATATAACCTCTTTTAATGTTGACTGTTTCTAGCCATCACTTTATAGGAATCATTAAACATTTCGTCAAAATGGAGGCAATTGATACAGTCAACTAAGACCAACTGAAGGAACAATAGCAATCCTTCTAAAACAAAAGGAAAAACCACTGTAGTGCTACCTACTGACTTGCTTATTTCAGCTGTCTGAACATGTGAGTTGTGCAACTGGATGTGTTGAGTGTACATTCAGAAATCCTGAGTTGACATCAGAATGTTCAACTCAGGAATGATCTGGATGTAGCTACATCTGGATATGCCTTTTGTCAGAAATTAGTTGGATTTCTAAGCAAATCAGGTGAACTTCTAGTACAATCCTTCATCTTCTCATGCTGAGTGGAAAAGTCACTTAAACATTTGACAAATAGCTAAGTCTTTGAAGTTCATGTTTGATTTTCTTTCTAAGTTTTAAATTAAATCTATACTATTTTGCCCATTGATATGGTTGGAAAAAAGACATTAATTCAGACCACTGGTTACTTAGCAACTTGTATTTATTAAAAGCAGCCCTGTGAGATAAGAACCAGTAATTCATATTTTTGCTTAGCTCTAGTTAGCCTTTCAAGACACTCTTGGAAATGAATGCATTGTGTGATCTTGAAAATGAAGGGTGGTATACCCCCACCTCCCCCCTTTTTTTAATAGTTCTCATTTTCCATCCTCAGTCATTGGAGGTTTACCCTGTGATTCATGATCTAATTTCAGAATGAAAGATCAGAAAGCTGACTGGAATTTGCCTAGATATTAACATTATAGTGCATATAATAAAGCAGATTTTTCTCTGTTATTCTTCCCTTTTGAAACTCCAGTCAAGCTGTTTAAGATGAGATACTTAAATATTTTTTAAGTTTTTTCTCTTGGGCTGTGCCCAAAATAAATAAAAATTTAAAACTGCTTATCATGGTTTTGAAGTAGCACAAATACTGCTATTCTCTGCATAGTGAAACACGGCCATTCTTATCAAGTATTTATTTGGTAAGTAGGCACCGGAGCACTTGAACTAAAGTTAAAGTCATGTTCCTTTCATGTCTTATTAAGGTCCTTGAAAGCAAGGGAGTGGAAATTTGATTTTGGTAACATAGCCAATTCAAGATAGGTTTCTTGAAAGGAGTAGGTGTGAAAGAATCTTTATGGAAGGGCACTTTGGCAATTGGATGGGGAGTGGATTGGCAAAAGGAGAGAGTACAGGTATAATCTGGTGTCAGATAATGACAGCCTAACGGAGGATCCCAGTGACACTGGGATGAAGAAGGGAGAACTTTAGACAGCCAGACATCAGGATTCTTTGTTTTATGTGGAAGAGGAGGTGTTAATCTGGGGTACATACAGTGTGGTCACACACATATTCCACATCCACAGAACACCTCTCCACTTGATGCAAAGCATTATTTCCTCCCAAGCCATGATGTAACCTCAGAATCTTGCAAACATTTGACAAATGCTTATTAATAAAAGCATTAGTTATGAAACATGTGCCGTATGCTGGGCACTGTACTCAGCCTTTACATGTATTATCTCAAAGATGATGTAGTGGTTAGGAACGTGAACTCTTTTTGCCATTTATGAGTTATGTGTTTTTGGGGGAGTTCCTAAGTTCTCTGAGCTTCAGTTTATTTGTCTTTCAATTGGGGTGTTAGTTTTTCTCTCATGAGGTTTGGGGGAGGAGTAAATGAATAAATAGATAATAAATGGAAAGTTCTAAGAAGTGTCTGACATGAGGTTAATTGCAACGTGTTTGTTATTATTATTATTAATTCATAAAACAATCTTATGCAATAGGTACAATTTTGCAGATTAAAAAACTGAAGCACAAATAAGCTAGGTAAATTGCTCAGGGTCATTGCTCAGAGAGTGACAGAGCTGAGCATCAAACTTAGACAATCTGACTCAGTGTCTGCTTTCCTGACTTAGGTGGGGACACTTATTGGAGTGAGAAAAGTGGAGGCTTGTCTTCATGAGAGTTGGTGGTCCAATCATTTCCACTGTAGAGTTTATCGTCTCCTGTATAGAATTAGTACCCAGATTCTTGTACAAAATTTTTGCTATTTTTCCTTGATGTTTAATGGTTTTGTAAATGGTATTTTTCATTGAATTCCTTATTAAGAAGGGTTCCAATTTGTTTTTGCCTAAAAGTTGACCTGTGTAATATATATTATATTCATTTGTGACATCCCTTCTTATACCTAGTGAACCTTTGCTGGAGGCAGGAAGATGTGTGTGTGTGTGTGTGAGTTGTTTTGTCATGTTCGACTCTTTGAGACCGCAGGGACTGTAGCTTGCCAGGCTCCTCTGTCCATGGGATCCTCCAGGTGAGAATACTGGAACGAGCTGCCATTTCCTACTCTAGGGGGTCTTGCTGACCCAGGGATCAAACCCAGGTCTCCTGCATTGAAGGCAGATTCTTTACCACCGGAGCCACCAGGGAAGCCCGTGTAATACGTACTATGTATCTTTTATACAATGCCTGTGTGTGCTCAGTCGCTTTAGTTGTGTCCAACTCTTTGCAACCGTATGGACCCACCAGACCTTTGCAACCCTATGGACCTAGGGATCAAACCTGTGTCTCTTGTGTCTCCTGCATTGCAGGCAGATTCTTAACCCACTGAGCTACCTGGGAAGCTACAGTGTATGTAGAGTATACGTAATATAGTGTGTACATTATATAAATGTGTGCATTATAAAAATATACATTATATGTAATATATATGCTGTATAATACATTATATTAGGGAGATATTTACATTATATATAATCACTGGATAAGGAGAGATGTTACAGATGAGTATATATATTATATTATTGGAAATGTATCCAATATTATAATAATTCCAATATTATATTATTGGAAATTATTGGAAATGTAGTTAAAAAATTTCTATGCCATCTACCTTTATCCACTTTTTAAGAGTCTCGTATATCTCCCATTCATAAGCCATGGTGAAGTTATGATGCCATTTCATGACCATTTTTATTCAGAATATTTTAGAGTATTAATATTTTAATTTAAATATTTTAACTTGAATGTTAAAATTAAATTTAATTTTAGTTTAATTTAAATTTAATATTAAAGTTAAATATCAGCTATTCTTTGACTTGTTGAAATAATTACATCACATCTAATTATAAAAGCCCAGATCTTTTTTATAATTGGACCTGCCACTAACATTATATTATACTTCAGTTATACCTCAATTAAAAAAAAATAGATATCAGATTTTAATTAGAGGTGGGAAGACTGCTGTGGCAACAAAGAATAAAAAGTTCTCAATTCCTCCACAACTTCTTTGGGAAGGAGTATGTCATCACTGATTTCAATATTTTAACATTATGTTGTTGTTGTTGTTCAGTCACTCAATTGTCTCTGACTTTTTGCATCCCCATGGATTGCAGTATGCCAGGCTTCCCTGTCCTCTACTATTTCCCAGAGTTTGCTCAAGTTCATGTCCACTAAGTCGGTGATGCTATCTAACCATCTCCTCCTCTGCAACTCTCTTCACCCTTTGCCTTCAATTTTTCACAGCATCGAGGTTTTTTCCAATGAGTTGGCTCTTCACATCAGGTGGCCAAAGTATTGGAGCTTGAGCTTTAGCAACAATCCTTCCAGTGAATATTCAAGTTCCCTTGGGATTGACTGGTTTGATCTCCTTGCAGTCCACGGGACTCTCAGCAGTCTTTTTCAGCACCACAATACAAAAGCATCAATTCGGCGTTCAGCCTTTTTTATGGTCCAACTATCACATTTGTACATGACCACAGGAAAAACCATAACTTGGACTATATATGGCCCTTTGTTGGCAAAGTGATGTCTTTGCTTTTTAATATGCTGTCTAGGTTTGTCGTAGCTTTCCTTCTAAGAAGCAAGTGTCTTTTAATTTCATGGCAGCAGTTACCATCCACAGTGATTTTGGAGCCCAAGAAAAGAAAATCTGTCACTGCTTCCACTTTTTTTCCCTTCTATTTGCTGTGAAGTGATGGGAACAGATGCCGTGATATTAGTTTTTTTTAATGTTGAGTTTTAAGTCAACTGTTTCACTCACCTTTTTCAAGGTGAGGCTGTTTAGTTCCTCTTCACTTTCTGCCATTAGAGTGGTATCATCTGCATATCTGAGGTCATTGATATTTCTCCCTGCAATCTTGATTCTAGCTTATGACTCATCCAGCCCAACATTTCATATGATGTACTCTGCATATAAGTTAAATAAGCAGGCTGACAATATACAGCCTTGTACTCCTTTCCCAATTTTGAACCAGTCGTTCTATGTAAGGTTCTAACTGTTGCTTCTTGACCCGCATACAGGTTTCTCAGGAGACAGATATTGTAGTCTGGTGTTCCCATCTCTTTAAGAATTTTGCACAGTTTGCTGTGAATCACACAGTCCAAGGCTTTCTCACAGTCAATGAAGCAGAAGTAGATTTTTTTCTGGAATCCCCTTGCTTTTTTTATGGTCCAACGAATGTTGGCAATTTAGTCCTTATAATTATTTGTTCTCATAAATAACTTTCAGAAATTTGTAACTCATTGTTTTTTTCTAAAGAGGCAAAAACTATTCTTGGTCTTGTGTAAAAAGTTCATGGATACTATTTAGTTGAGGAATATTTTTTAAATCTGACTTTTAAAAATATAGCCTGTGCTGTTTAATTTTACCCTTTTGTGTAAGTAATTATTTAACTGAAGTCCAGTTTATTTAAAGGAACCGTTTTAAAAATTTGTGAGTTTAAACTTGATTAAGAATGAAAGAATTTGAGTTTTGGTGAATTTGGTGTTTTGTTTTTACACTTTTGCTGTACTTAGGTTTCAGCAGTACTGCAGTAACTGAACCAAAGATTCAACCCAGACTCATATAAGAGATAACTGTTCAGAGACCCATCACAAATTATTCACTTTGATTGCTTCACTTAACTTGACTCTGGTTTATCTGGAAACAGGTGGCCAGTGATGAGTCATTTTTAACCCTTCTAGGCCCCAGTTAACACTGCCTGCCTGTTTTGTCTTCCCAGGTACTTAGAGGTACACTCTAAGGCACCTCTGAGGGTGGGTCTCTGGGGGAGTATTACATTTCAGACTTGAATGGCTAGGCCAATAATCAACTGTGCACCTTTTCATTAAAAGCAGAAAGAAAACTGTAATCACTAATGGCCATCTTGGTTAACTTCTGCTCATCTAAGGACCCTGTAATTTTATTTAACCTGTTGCTGGAGCCTTGTCTTTTAACTCTGGGAGCATGAATTTCAGCCACTGGGAAGAAATATGGGGAGGCCTTCATGCCTGTGGGTTCCTGCTTCAGTCATCTGATGGGTTGACTCCAATTTTTTTTTCCGATCTGTTTTGTCCTTGAAAGATTGGCTTTTAAGTCGTTCCATAGGTAAATTTTCTTTAATGGGAAGAACAATTGGAAGTGGTGAATGGAATGAGGTTAGAAAAGAGAAACCTGGAATAAATCCTTCATACATTCCTGTTTTTGTAAAAATGGGGCAGAGAAACTGCTTACTGAACCATTATACCTCTTTAAGGGGGAAAAAAAATGAAAATCATTTGGAGTCAGTAGTGGGCGTGGAACTTTTTTGTCCAAATGTTGAAAAGTTCAAGAAATTCAAATATGGCTTTGAAAGAAATGTAAATGACATTCTTAGGAGATCAAGGTTCTTTTTCTTTCCTCAGAGTGTTAGTGAAAGTGTTAGTCACTCAGTTGGGTCCGACTCTTTGTGACCCCATGGACTGTAGCCCACCAGGCTCCTCTGTCCATGGAATTCTCCAAGCAAGAATACTGGAGTGGGTAGCCATTTCTTTCTCCAGGGGATCTTCCCGACCCAGGGATCGAACCCAAGTCTCCTGCATTGCCAGCAGATTCTTTACCATCTGAGCCACAAGGGAAGCCCTTTCTTTTGGTCAAGTGTAATATTATTGAAAGACTTAGAAAAGTCACTAAGGCAGTGCATCTCAAACTGTCTCTAAAAACCAGAATGACTTCCATGCCACCCCTATAAGTTTAAAAAAATTTTTGTTTTATTTTTTGGCCATGTGGTATGTGGGATCTTAGTTCCCCAACTAGGAACGGAACCTGTGCCCCTACATTTCATAGCCCCTGGACCACCAGAGAAGTCCTCCCATAGGTTATTTACTATTCAGTAAGTCTAGACTGGGCCCGGGAGACTTCTTTTAACGACCTTTTCAGAGAATTCTGATGCAGGTGGTCCATAAACCATACTTAGAGGAAAACCTATTTAGAAGCTAAATTTAATTTCATATTCAGATTTGTGCTTCTGTTTTTAAGTTTTATGCATTTATTCCTCTGACTTTCATATACATTTTTATGGAATAACATGTGTCAATGCTGCCTTGGGGTTTTTATAATGGCACCCAATACTGTGTTTTATTTCCTTATTACTACCTATTTTTAAATAGATGAAATCAGAAAACCACAGAGTTGGTGGGAAGTTTTAGAAAGGATGTCGAACCTTCTGAATGGCGGATGTTGGGGTAGGACAGGGAGGGTTTGATCAAAAAGAGAAGTAGAGGAAGCCATATATTATGAAGCAGTGGAAAACAAAGTCAATAGTGCACAGCACCGAGGGCTGGCAAGAGTGTTTGGACCTCTTCTGGTAGGCAGTAGGTTGCCAGTTGCTTTTTTGAGCAGGGGACTAACCTGACGCAAACAAGCCTTACTCTTGGGCAAGGGACACCTGATACCTGGTCCAGAAGAGAGGATTCATGAAGGGCAGAAGGGAGCAGGTGAGCACTTAGGCCTTGATTTTAGCAGGACTGACTGAAAGGTTCATGAAGCAGAATTGTCCCAAGCTGTTTTCCTTAAGGCCTTTGGCCAGTAAATTGCTGTCTCCAGCAGCCGCAGTGGTGGTGACACAGTGTTAGAGTCCACCTGCCAACAGAGGAGACGCGGGTCTGATTCCTGGGTCAGGAAGATCCCCTGGAGAAGGAAATGGCAACCCACTCCAGTATTCTTGCCCGGAAAATTCCATGGACAGAGGAACCTGGTGGGCTACAGTCCATGGGGTTCACAAAAGACTCAAAGGTGACTTTACTAAACAACAGGCAGCTAGCTGCATGTTATGGTGTAACATCAAGGTCACCCAGCCCAGCCGTCAGGACATATAGTCTCTCTCAGCTTTGAGAGCCCTTGAATAACTATATATTTCAACTAGTATCACTGCCATACCATGGTTGGGCATGAGTCTCACATTAGACCAGGGAAATAGACTCAGGGAATAATTGGTCAGAACCCATACATCTAGAAACTGGCAGGGCTGTACTAAAACTCTGGAGCTACCTACTTATGATGTATAGGCTCTTTTTTAAAAAAAGTATTATTTGATTATAAAGTGATACATATCTGTAACAAATTATGTTGAAAGTGAAAGTGTTAGTCTCTCAACTGTGTCCGACTCTTTTCGACCCCCTGTACTTTAGCTCACCAGGCTCCTCTGTCCATGGAATTCTCCAGGCAAGAATACTGGAACAGGTCACCATTCCCTTCTCCAAGGTATCTTCTCAACCCAGGGATCGAACCAAGGTCTCCCATATTGCAGGCAGATTCTTTACCATCTGAGTCACCAGCTGAAAACAGTCCAGTGTATGTTGTTCAACTTTTTTCTTGCAAACACCAACATACATTAAATACATATGTATTAGGAATACAAGATGGGAGTTGTGTTATTTTATAACTTGCTTTTTTTTCACTTGATGCTGTAACTCGGACAACTTCCTGGTTCAGAGCATACAGATGTAAGTCTTTTCTGATGGCTTCATTTACTATAGAAATTTTTTTTTCAAATAACCTGCATATTTCCATTTCCTCCTACATATTTCAGTTTCCAGAATTGTAATATGTTTAAGCTATTCTGCATTGATCTAGAGCAAATGTGTATTTGAGTGTGTGTGTGTGTGTATGTGTGTGTGTTATTAGTGTATTATTGGGCAGGACAGTCTATGGGAAAAACTTGGAATTGCTGGGTCAACAGAAACATGTACTATTTTTTAAATAGCCAATTTTTCTTCCAGTCTTCAATATTAAGTATGATGGATCATGTAAAGTTTATCAAATAAATGAAAATACCATTTCAAATTCATAGTTTCATAATTACTAGTGAAATTAACATCTTTCACATGTTGCTTAGCCATTCATAGTTCTCTTATGACTTGTTCATTTGCCTGTTTTTATTCAACTTTTTATCTCTTTCTTACTGTTACCCAAATATGCCTTATAGTTTAGACGTAGCCGGTATTATATATATTGCATGTCATGCAAACTTTTTTTCCTTTTGTTGTCCTTTGTTGAAGGAATTGTTAAAGTACTAGCTGAACATTTTACAAATATTTAATTTTAAGTAATTTCAGACTTACAGAAAACTGCAAAAATAGTACACAGAGTTTCTGTGTATCCTTTACCCATTTCCCCCAAATTTTAACACCTCATTAATCATGGTAGTTATCAAAATAGGATACTAACATTGTTACAGTACTATAATGTCTAGTCTACAGATGTTATTCCCGTTTCACCAGTGTCCTCCTGGTCCAGAGTCCCATCCAGGATCACACATGGCATTTTGCTGTCACGTCTTCTTAGTCCCTTTTGGTCAGAAATGGGAATCCCTCAGCCTTTGTCTGTCTTTCATCATCTTGACACGTTTTCGGAACACTGGCCAGTTGTTTTGTAGAAAATCCCTCAATATAGGTTTGTCTTATATTTCTTCATGAGTGTATGACTAAGAGTGTGGCTTAGTCTGGAAACAGCCAAAAATATCTGCCTGAGGAAGAGATGCTTAACTAACCCTGGAAGGATACAGAGGAAGTAAACGTGTAAAATGGAGGGTACAGAGAAGGCTGGTGGTTTGGCAGCTGGATCAGGCCCAGCTCTGTGGGAGCTTTTAAAGATACGTGATGTTGACAGTGATGGGAAGCTGTTAAAGGGTTTTAAGGGAAGAAATGACAATATTTGAATGGCATGCCGGTTGTATGTAGAATTAAACAAAGAGGGACGTGATGGAAACAAATAGACCAATTAGAAGGCTATTCTAGTGATGCAGACATAATAAAAAGTGACACAGATTAGGCTCCTCTGAAGAAAGATAGTGAGAAAATGCAGATTTGAGAGTTATCTTGGAGGGTGACTCAGTAGATATGAGCGATAGAATGGATGTGGATTGAGGGAGGAAGGAGATGTATGGCAACTATTTCCAGGTTTTCCCGGGTTTGTGTAACTGATTGGATGTTGATGGCATTCACTGAAATACAGGAGAAATCTCTTCTGAAGTCAGATGCTTCACCATCTCTGCTCCCCTTACATGCCAACATTCACAGTATCTTTGCCTGCTTGTGCTCCTGCATCCCAGTCTGTCCACTTCACTTCCAAGCTCTATGTATTTTCCCCTCAGAATCTCTCCCAATAGCTATTTATCCTGCTACATTCTTTTTACCACTCTCAGTCCAGTCCTGCGGTACCTCAAACACAGCTGCATCCTTGCCTCCTTTCTGAATTGCCAGTATCTTTTTTTCTATGTAAGTTTACCCATCATTCACAGACTCTGTTTTTTTCAGCTTCATTGAGGTTTTATTAACAGTGTTAGGTGCTCAGTCATGTCCAACTCTTTGCATCCACATGGACTGAAGCCTGTCAGGGACCTCTGTCCATGGAATTCTCCAGGCAAGAATACTGGAGGGGGTAGCCATTCCCTTCTCCAAGCGATCTTCCCAACCCAGGGATGGAACCCAGGTGTCCTGCATTGCAGGCAGATTCTTTACCACCTGAGCCACTAGAGATTACTTCATTTGAATAAATAATGTACTATGTGTCTAGTTTGGGCGGATCACTTTATTGAGCAGAGTTGAGGATTAGACAAGAAGCTAAGCAAAACTGAAGAGATTCAGGGTCAGGTTGCCTCATGATAAAAAGAAACTGTCCTTGTCATACTCCTTACATAAAAATAAATTGCACACAGATCAAAGGTATTCATTAAAAAATAACTAACCATAAAATTACTAGGAGAAAAAGATTGGTAGACATATTTAAAATTTTTATCATTAGTGAGTTTGAAGACCCTCTAAAGAATGATGTATAACGCAGATATCATCAAGGAAAAATAGATCGATTAGGCTAAAACTTTAAAAATTTGGTACAAAAATTAAACAATCTTCAACAAAAACTCCAACTAAACTAATAAATATAGAATAATGATATAGAAGGACAGAAATATAAAATTCACCATTTTCAAACTCTACAGAAATAACTGCTTCAGAAATGAATCATCTTTGAACGCTGAAATGAATAGGCAAAAGTATATTTGCATTTCTCAAAGTAACTCGCTATAAGATACTTTGTAATTATAAGAGGAAAACTAGTGTCTTTACAGGGAAGAAACCTGGCAGATGTAACTTAGGTGATCGAATTTGACATCGGGTAACAAGGCAAATCGGTGTCTTCCTGAAGTACTGAGAAGAATACGTCACCACTTCTGAGGTATTTTTGCCCCCAAAATGCATAACTACCTGTTGTATTTTGTATTTGTAGCACTTACCACAGTTTTAATGATTTATTTGTGCAGATGGTTAATATCTTAGCATCTCTCTGCTCAACTTCCTGCCTCTAGCAGAATATAAGTTTCATAAGATGAATAGTGTCTGAATCTTTTCTCACTAGCTCCTAGCATGAAGTAGGAGCTTTATAAATAATGTTGAATCAGTCAATGAATGAATTTACTTAGAGGTAATACTGTACAAAAAAGATCTTCACGACCCAGATAATCATGATGGTGTGATCACTCACCTAGAGCCAGACATCCTGGAATGTGAAGTCAAGTGGGCCTTAGAAAGCATCACTACGAACAAAGCTAGTGGAGGTGATGGAATTCCAGTTGAGCTATTTCAAATCCTGAAAGATGATGCTGTGAAAGTGCTGCACTCAATATGCCAGCAAATTTGGAAAACTCAGCAGTGGCCACAGGACTGGAAAAGGTCAGTTTTCATTCCAATTCCAAAGAAAGGCAATGCCAAGGAATGCTCATACTACTGCACAATTGCATTCATCTCACATGCTAGTAAAGTAATGCTCAAAATTCTCCAAGCCAAGCTTTAGCAATACGTGAACGATGAACTTCCAGATGTTCAAGCTGGTTTTAGAAAAGGCAGAGGAACCAGTGATCAAATTGCCAACATCCGCTGGATCATGGAAAAAGCAAGAGAGTTCCAGAAAAGCATCTATTTCTGCTTTATTGACTATGCCAAAGCCTTTGACTGTGTGGATCACAATAAACTGTGGAAAATTCTGAGAGAGATGGGAATACCAGACCACCTGACCTGCCTCTTGAGAAACGTGTATGCAGGTCAGGAAGCAACAGTTAGAACTGGACATGGAACAACAGACTTGTTCCAAATAGGAAAAGGAGTAGGTCAAGGCTGTATATTGTCACCCTGCTCATTTAACTTCTGTGCAGAGTACATCATGAGAAACGCTGGGCTGGAAGAAGCACAGGCTGGAATCAAGATTGCCAGGAGAAATATCAGTAACTTCAGATATGCAGATGACACCACTCTTATGGCAGAAAGTGAAGAGGAACTCAAAAGCCTCTTGATGAAAGTGAAAGAGGAGAGCAAAAAAGTTGGCTTAAAGCTCAACATTCAGAAAACAAAGATCATGGCATCTTGTCCCATCACTTCATGGCGAATAGATGGGGAAACAGTGTCAGACTTTATTTTGGGGGGCTCTAAAATCACTGCTGATGGTGATTGCAGCCATGAAATTAAAAGACACTTACTTCGTGGAAGGAAAGTTATGACCAACCTAGATAGCATATTCAAAAGCAGAGACATTACTTTGCCAGCAAAGGTCCATCTAGTCAAGGCTATGGTTTTTCCAGTAGTCATGTATGGATGTGAGAGTTGAACTGTGAAGAAAGCTGAGCACCAAAGAATTGATGCTTTTGAACTGTGGTGTTGGAGAAGACTCTTTTGAGAGTCCCTTGGACTGCAAGGAGGTCCAACCAGTCCATTCTAAAGATCAGTCCTGGATGTTCTTTGGAAGGACTGTTGCTAAAGCTGAAACTCCAATACTTTGGCCACCTCATGCAAAGAGTTGACTCATTGGAAAAGACTCTGATGCTGGGAGGGATTGGGGGCAGGAGGAGAAGGGGACGACAGAGGATGAGATGGCTGGATGGCATCACCAACTTGATGGGCATGAATTTGAGTGAACTCTGGGAGTTGGTGATGGACGGGGAGGCCTGGAGTGCTGAAATTCATGGGGTCGCAAAGAGTCGGACACGACTGAGCGACTGAACTGAATTGAACTGAATGCTTGTGGGAAAGAGGTAGTTAACCTTGGAACTGTTGAGTTCTCACTCAATCCCAGTTGGATGCCATGGTGAAAGTGGCTGGAGTGAAGACACAGTGCTCAGACTAAGCCTTAATTGAAGCCTTGAAAGAAACATGGAATAATTAAGAGAAAAGACTTAACATAAAGTGTGTTAAAAGAAAAAGCTAGCTTAAAATTCAACATTCGAAAAACTAAGATCATGGCATCCGGTCCCGTCACTTCATGGCAAATAGATGGGGAAACAATGGAAACAGTGACAGACTTTATTTTCTTGGGCTCCAAAATCACTGTGGATGGTGACTGCAGCCATGAAATTAAAAGACACTTGCTCCTTGAAAGAAAAGCAATGACACACCTAGACAGCATATTAAAAAGCAGAGACATAACTTTGCCTACCAAAGTCCATATAGTCAAAGCTATTGTTTTTCCAGTAGTCATGTACAGATGTGAGAGCTGGACAGTAAAAAAAGGCTGAATGCTAAAGAATTGATGCTTTGAAACTGTGGTGCTGGAGAAGACTCTTGAGAGTCCCTTGGCCTGCAAGGAGGTTAAACCAGTCCATCCTAAAGGAAATCAGTCCTGAGTATTCATTGGAAGGACTGATGCTGAAGCTGAAGCTCCAGTACTTTGGCCACCTGATGGGAAGAGCTGACTCATTAGAAAAGACCCTGATGCTGGGACAGATTGAAGGCAAGGGGAGAAGGGGGCGATAGAGGATGAGCCAGTGGGATGGCATCACCGACTCAATGGACATGAGTTTGAGCAAGCTCCGGAGATGGTGAAGGACAGGAAACCTGGCGTTCTGCAGTCTATGAGGTCGCAAAGAGTCAGACACGACTGAGTGACTGAACAACAAAGGTGAGGGAGGTGGGAGGAGAAAGGAACTACCTCTACTTCATTTAAAATGAGGCAGGAGTTTGTTCTAGAGTAGGTACTGTTCAGCTGATCAAGGCCAGGCATTTAGAGGTTATTGGTAACTGTCTTAGAGAACTTTTTCCTAATGCACTGAGCCTTAGGTTTCAATGAACATAAAGATCTTCTGGGGCGCTTGATAAAAATAGAGATCTGTGGGGCACCCTTCCCAGAAATTCTGACTCGGTGAGGCATAGAAATCTGTTTCTTGTTAACAACCACCCTCCTCCTCTACTGAGTAATTATGCTGCAGGTGGCCCAGGAACCACACTCAGAGGAAACTACATCAGAGTGGAGGGATGTCAGCTGCAGGGAAGGAAAATAGGAAGTGAGTGGGGTGTGCAAAGAGAAACAGTGGGCTGGACTGCCACTTGCTAGTGATTTTGGCAATACATAGGGGCTCCCCTGGGAGAAGACGACGGCACCCCACTCCAGTATTCTTGCCTGGGAAATCCCAGGGACGGAGGAGCCTGGTGGGCTGCAGTCCGTGGGGTCGCACAGAGTCGGACACGACTGAGCGACTTCACTTTCAGTTTCCACTTTCATGCATTGGAGAAGGCAATGGCACCCCACTCCAGTACTCTTGCCTGGGAAATCCCATGGACGGAGGAGCCTGGTGGGCTGCAGTCCGTGGGGTCGCACAGAGTCGGACATGACTGAAGCGACTTCACTTTCCACTTTCATGCATTGGAGAAGGAAATGGCAGCCCACTCCCGTGTTCTTGCCTGGAGAATCCCAGGGACAGCGGAGCCTGGTGGGCTGCCGTCTCTGGGGTCGCACAGAGTCGGACACGACTGAAGCGACTTAGCAGCAGCAGCAGCAGGGGCTTCCTTGGTGGTTCAGCCGGTAAAGGATCCACCTGCAATGCAGGAGACATAGGAGATGATTCCCTGGAGGAGGAAATGGCATCTCACTCCACTGTTCTTGCCTGAAACGTCCCATGGACAGAGGACCTTGATGGGCTTTAGTCCATAGGGTCACAAAGGGTCGGACACGACTGAACGACTAAGGACACAATTGGCAGTATAGGGAATTTTTTGAGCATTTAAAAGTAATCTGCCAGGGAAACTTTTGGAGGGACACAGCCTGTTTGGATTTTGTCCACTGCATTGAAGAGATTGTCTAGTTCAAAACCAGAAATGTGACTGCAGCTGTCTACTGAAATATGTTGAACAGTTAGAATATTTCCTGTGGTTGAGGAACCCTGGAGAAGCGGTGGATGAGAGGTATTCTAGGAGAGGTTTTGCTTTTGAAAATAGTGCTGGATTAAATTCATCTCGTTCATGTACTGCCCTTAGAAAATACATGAAAATTAAATAAAATTGATTAATAATGCCCAAGGACTGACCTCATCTCTGGGCTTCAGGCATCTGGCAGGCAAAGAAAATGATATTTAGCAATTTTATTTCTGATTCATTATGCTTTATTGAATTAGATAACTTCTGGATGGTATTTTCTTAAAAGCAAATTACAATAAAAGGGAAGTATGTTCAAGTGGATATTAGAGTTTGGTGGTTTATGGGCAGCTTATCTTTAGAATGCATAATTTCTAGGAAATTTTAGTATTTTAACAGCAAGATAACACAATTAGGCTCTTGTGAATTTATGGTGACAAATTAGCTGCATTTCTTCCCAGCACTTCAAATTCATTTTCCAAATGTTTTATGAAGTTTTTATTGTTTTATGAAAATATTAATTGAATCATCTCATTTAAAAATACAACAGAATCATGAATTAGTACATTTATGAGCATATGAAATGCCTTTTGAGTATCACAATTTATTTTATTTTTGTATTGAAGTATAGTTGATTTACAATATCATCTTAGTTTCAGATGTACAGAAAACCAATTCATTTATACATATGTATTTTTTTCTAATTCTCATCCATTATAAGTTATGTGACATTGATGTACTTGTTATTTATCTATTTTATATATAGTATTGTATATCTGTTAATTCCCTGCTCCTAATTTATCCCTACCTCCATTTCCCCTTTGGGAAGTTTGTGTTCTATCTCTGAGTCTGTTCTGTTTTGTAAATAAGTTCATTTGTATTACTGTTTAGATTCCACGTATAACTGATATCATATAATACGGCTTTTTCACTCAGTGGGATAATCTCTAGGTTCATCCATGTTGCTACAGAGGCAGTTATTTCATTCTTTCTTATGGCCAAGTAATTTGAATACCACAACTTAGAATTTATATTAAAAACCAGCAAATATTTTAAGTTGAACTCTCTTGGTTAGATAATTATGCATTGAATTTCTTTTCTTTTAATGTTTATTTATTTACTTATTTTTGGCTGTGCTGGGTCTTCATTGCTTTGAAGGCTCTTCTCTAGTTGCAGCCCGTGGGGGCCACTCTTTCACTTTGGTGCCCAGGCTTCTCTTGCTGCGGAGCACAGGCTCTACGCTGTGCAGACTTCAGCAGTTGCAGCTCCTGGGCTCTAGAGCACAGGCTGTAGTTTGTGGCACGCGGGCTCAGTTTCCCCACGGCACATAGGATCTTCCCAGACCAGGGATCAAACCTGTGTCTTCTACATTGGCAGGCCAGTTCTTTACTGCTGAGCCAGCAGGGAAGCCATACATTGAATTTCTTAACTACGTATTCCAGGTGTTCAGTCCACAGACATTGAATCATCCTGCCTAAGAAACAAGTGGAGGGAATGGATGCCCTTTTACTTTCTGGCAGCAAAAAGACTATGAATCAGATACTAGTAATGCCAAACTGAAGTCTCGTTTCTGCAATAAAGGCTACTGCTCTTATCCGAAGGCCAAGAATTTGACCTTCCCATGATTTCATCATTAACTATTAAATGTGAATTGCCAGTATCACTGTGTGACTAATGGTAGGAACTCTGGGATCTTACACACCTAGTTTTAAGTCTTTGCTTCACCACTTAGTTGTACTTCCCTGGTGGCTCAGATGGTAAAGCGTCTGTCTACAATGCAGGATACCTGGATTCGATCCCTGGGTTGGGAAGATCCCCTGGAGAAGGAAATGGCAATCCACTCCAGTACTATTGCCTGGAAAATCCCATGGACAGAGGAGCCTGGTAGGCTACAGTCCATGGGGTCGAAGAGAGTCGGACACGACTGAGCGACTTCACTTTCACTTCACCACTTAGTTCACTTGCTTACCTATTCTAGGCTCTAGTTTTCTACCCTTTAAAATGGAGATGATGATCATTATCAGTTGTTGAGTGCTTCCTGCCACCAAGCCTCCTGCCACGTTGGTTTCACAAGCATTTTCTCACTTTACCTTCTCAACAGCTCTTTCCTTCCTTACTGTTATCAGTCCCACTTTGACATTTGGGTAGCTGTGACCCCGCAGTTAGTGATTGGAATTGGAATTTGAACTCCTGTGGTTGACCCTGGAGGTTGGATATCAAATGTCTAGACTCAACTGCCTCCTGTTTGATAAAGCTATTGTGAGGACTGAGCTCACGGGGGTTAGTACATGATTTCAGTTAACCAGAGAAGGAAAGCTTTCGGTTAGTTGTGTGTGTGTTAGTCGCTCAGTCGTGTCTGACTCTTTGCGAACCCATGGACTGTAGTCTGCCAGGCTCCCCTGTCCATGAGATTTCCTAGGCAAGAGTACTGAAGTGGGTTGCCATTTCCTTCTCCAGCAGATCTTCCCCACCCAGGGATCAAACCTAGGTCTCCTGCATTGTAGATAGATTCTTTACCATCTGAGTCACCAGAGAAGCCCTATGTATTATTATTGTGATAGCTTTTGCTGAATTAAAGGTGATATACATAGTCTTACCTCACCTTCACAGAACTCAGCTTGCTCTTATCTAGAAGGAAGTGGAGGGGGAAAAAAGGTAAGAAAGATGATTTTTGAGCAACCAAATTATAAATCATGTAGCAGTCATCGTAATCAGCATATAGTTTAATCACAGGAGACTATACAGGAGATCCCTTCAGACCTGTGTCCAGTTCAGCTTTGGTTTTACGAATAAGCTTAAATTACAGTGATTGAGCTAGGCTAACAGGAGAGAAAGACTGAAGTCAGAGCGGTTTGGTGAAGTAATTTTTCTAAGTGATTTTCTAGATGAAAGCAAGTTAGAAATAGAGGGAAACATTGCTATTAGCAGGTACATTGAAATAAGACTGAGTCACCAAGAAAGAGTGTATAATGAATTGTGTGTGTGTGTTTAGTTGCTCAGTCATGTCCACCTCTTTGCAATCCTATGGACTATAGTCCGCAGACTCCTCTGTCCATGGAATTTTTCAGGCAAGAATACTGGAACTGGTTGCCATTTCCTACTCCAGGAGATCCTCCCAACCCAGGGATCTCTTGGGTCTCCTGCGTTGGCAGGTGAATTCTTTACCACTATTTATATTTTAATCAAAGAAAAATATACTATCTTAGAAATATTTACTTTGACAGTTCAATCTCACAAAATTCTCCTCCTTCTTTGTCTTACTGATATTCAGAATCACCACTTTGACCCCTGGATTCACATAGGTAAATACCAGTACTTCCCTATATTGCCAGAGTAACCCTGTATCAATTAGGTGGCAGATTATGGAATCCTAAGAGTGCCTTAGACAATGGTACTTGTCTTACACAATAACAGTTCAGAGGAGAGTGGTTTCAAGATAACTTCAGCAGCTCAGCAGTATCTGCAAGGAGCCAGGCTCCCTCCACCCTCCACCTCTGCCATCCTCCGCACACCAGCTGCCTCTTAGGCTTGACCCATCTGGGTTGCAAGAGGGCTGCTGCATTTCAAGTTTTACATGAAGACACATGTCCAGCTGATGAAAAGGCACATGTTCTGCAGTCTGTTTGTATTGAGATGAAAGTCTCTCAGAGTCCTCCCAACAAATTGCTTCCTTCTTGTCTCTTTGTCCAAGATTTGGTCAACTGTCAACTAGTCAAGTCCTGAGTGCCACAGAGTCTGGAAAAGTGAGTATCTCTAGTGAGATTGGACCCTGCTGGCAGGAAGAATGGTGGGGGTTGGAGGAGTGGGCGGCTGTTGGATAGACAACTGACAGTGTCTGGCAAAAAGCTAACTGCAATGAAGCAAGTAGTTAGATATTAGTCATTTCTGATATCTATAATAAAAGTCTGTGTCACTTTACTTTCCTAACCATTTGTTGTGAAAAGGGGCTGATTTTTTTTTATCTTCCTACTGCAAGCCAGGAACTATAATAGAATTTTGTTTGTGTGTTTCTTTAAATAAATTTCCATTCCAGTTCTTCTGGAAAGCTGTTATTTCTCTCCATTTAATAGATGAAGATAAAGTGCACAAAAAAGTTAAATAAGACACCATAGCACTCCTGTCTCACAAGTGGTAGATGCTTGAATCTCCTACAGGTATATGCCCCCAAAGCCTGAACTGTTGGGTTAAGACTATGCAACGACTTCTTCCTGGTGTCAGAACGAAAACTACTGCACTATGAGAAATAATTCTTTTGTGGCCCAAAGTGTGACTTGATTGCACTCAGAGTGGCCTAGATTTACCTCACAGTAATTTAAAACATATGTTGGGTGTGGTGATTTATTTAATAATCTTTCCTGAAGCGACTGCATTCCTGCCGATTGATCTAAACTACACTGCCGAGGTGTGTTTCCCTTTGGATATCCTTCTGAGGATGGGCTTCCCTGGTGGCTCACATGGTAGAGTCCGCCTGAAATGCAGGAGACCTGGGTTTGATCTCTGGGTTGAGGGACGGCTATCCACTCCAGTATTCTTGTCTGGAGAATTCCTTGGACAGAGGAGCCTGGCAGGCTACAGTCCACAGGGTTGCAAAGAGTCAGACATGGCTGAGTGACTAACACAACATCCTCCTAGGGATAGGAGACAAACACCTGATCCCCAATGAGTACTTGCATGTAGTACTTAACAAGCATATAAAAAAATCAACAAAAGCTAATTCTCATATTTGGATCAAATTTCACATTTATCTTACCAATATTTTAATACAAATAAGATATCCTCTGGGTCATGGCATATTTCTGATCTACAAATATTACATAGAAATAACTTTCAAGTATAAAAAAATAATCTTGGGTTTTAATGTCTGAATCCTTCCAAATAGCAAGAATGGGCTTAGGTCATTTTTTCTTTTTTCCTGAAGCAGGTCCCAATCTGTAAATGTGTGACTCGGGAGCTCCATCTTTCTGCATCTGTCATTAAAGGCATGGGAGTGACCCTTTGCTTCCTTTTATCTAAATCAGATTAGGTCACTGCAGCCCACGGCCTGGGTTATGATCATTTCCTTTATCTCCAGCTGTAAACTTCACCCTTTTCTTCCTGGAAAACATGAACTATAACCCAGTGGGGAGAAGAAAGACTGCTGGATTGACCAATTAGAAATGAGAGTCCAGGACATGCGTGAGGTGTTCTGGCCTCTCTCACCTGCCAGCAGCCTACACCTGCTTATCCAGTTCTGTACAGCAGTCAGTCTGAAAGGAGTGCCAGGGAGCCAATGACATGTTTGTGCCAAGGTCTCTCTGCTGTCGTGTGTGCCCCGTCGCTAAGGAGACTGTTCACTGCCTGGTTGGTCTGTATTCTATACTTTGTATTCTGGAAAATCTGGTTCTGTGTGTGCAAGGAAGTTAGGATCCTGAGCTTACACACACACACACACAGTAAGAAAAAGAAGGAAAATTAAGGGAATTAAAAATTAAGGCTCAAAAGAAACACTGTGTTAACCAGTTGGACATTTTCCTCTTATTCTTGGCATTACTTGCTCCTGGCTATAAAGTGCAAGATCGTAAAGCTGCTTCCACATTTCCTTGGGGGCAGTTGAGACACAGCCATCCAGATGGGACCCTGAACCCAGAAGGATCCTGGTGTTGGGTGTAATAAATACCTTGAGGGCATAGAGAGAGTAAAAGTCAAAGCTGTATCAGTTTGGAGAGGGTTGTGCCCCTTCCCAGGCCACTCTTGGCTGAGATTTGATTTTTGCCCCACCTCCTCTGGGCACAGTCAGGAATTGCTCAGATGGTTCTTGGAGCTACTTGTTAGCTGTTCCATGGATGCCGGGGTTGGTCTCCGTGTGCTCATTGTAAATATATGGTCCCGATACTCCTTCTGTGCCTGATTCCCCCACAGTGTTGTATGTGAGGATGAACAGAGAGAGGACTCTTTACACTTTAAAAGGTCCATTCAAAGAGGAAATATGTTGTGTCTTTAGAACCTACAGTCCAGAGATAAAGGCAAGAAAACAGGAGCTCTAAAACAAAAAGAACTTTCAAGAGGTATCTTACAGGCTAAATGTATCACAAGGCTGTAGTTTAGATGTTATCAAGCTTCAGGACGGAGAAGGCAATGGCACCCCACTCCAGTACTTTTGCCTAGAAAATCCCATGAACGGAGGAGCCTGGTAGGCTGCAGTCCATGGGGTCGCTAGAGTCGGATACAACTGAGCAACTTCACTTTCACTTTTCACTTTCATGCATTGGAGAAGGAAATGGCAACCCACTCCAGTGTTCTTGCCTGGAGAATCCCAGGGACGGGGGAGCTTGGTGGGCTGCGGTCTATGGGGTCGCATAGAGTCGGACACGACTGAAGCGACTTAGCAGCAGCAGCAGCAAGCTTCGGGAATATGGGCTCTTCTGGGAGCAGAGAGTAGGGAGCAGGTTGGGACTAAATCAGGCATTCCTGATGAATGTTTTTGATTAGTTGTAGACCACTCTGAGGGTTTCCCTAGTAGCTCAGCTGGTAGAGAGTCCACCTGCAGTGTAGGAGACTCTGGTTCGATTCCTGGGTCAGGAAGATCCCCTGGAGAAGGGATAGGCTACCCAAGCCAGTATTCTTGGGCTTCCGCGGTGGCTCAGATGGTAAAGAATCTGCCTGCAATGTGGGAGACCTGGTTCGATCCCTGGGTCAAGAAGGGTATAGAGGAGGGAATGGCAATCCACTCCAGTATTCTTGCCTGGAGAATCCCCATGGACAGAGGAGCCTGGTGGCTACAGTCCATGGGGTCACAAAGGGTCAGACACAGCTGAGCGACTAAGTACAGCATGGCACAGACCACTCTGAATTGACGGAGTGGTGAGGATCCCAGTTGTGAATGAGAGAAGTGAGCCTGGGAGGGTCCAATGAGGATGACTAGCAAGTAGATACTGAAGTTGGGACTCACACCCAAGCTGAAGCCAAAGGCTGTCTTTGCACTATGTGTTCCTGGAGCCTCCACTTAAAAAAAAAAATATTTAGGCTGTGCTGAGTCTTAGTTACAGAACCATCCTAGTTCCTCACCCAGGGATCTAACCGAGGCCCCCTGCATTGGGAGTGCACTGGACCGCCAGGAAGTCCCAGAGCCTCCACTTTGAAAAGGGACTTTATATTTTATTTGGGTATGATGTCGAGTCCTTTCCCTGTGCCTTTGGCATCCTCTGGGGTGTCCTGTTTCTGTGTATTTCTGATCCTCCAAATGCAAGGTTTATCTTATCTCTGGCACTCGAGGTCACCTTCAGTCTGTCCTCCCATGATAAGTGTTGAAGTGTGAGGATCTGGAGAAGACAGCATTTCCAGCATCATGCCAACTCTCCTGTCATTGATGTTACATGGATTACTTCCTTCCTTCAAGGACCATTTGCTTCTTATTACGGCACTTAAGTTGTCTTTCCTTCTGCTGGAAACGGAGGAAATACTAGACATCATATTGGCTTGATCCACTGCAGTCAGCAAGGCGCCACCACGTCTTCCCTCCCTTGCTGCCCACAGTCCGTTTTCAATAGCACACCCACAGTCACTTTTTAAATTATACCGCCATGGATGTCCCTCATTTGCCCATAGCCCTAAATAGTTCCCCATTTAACTCTGAGTAAAAGTGAAAGTCTGTTTGGTGACCTTGTGGTGACCTCTTACTTTCCTTACCTCTCTTGTTTCATGTCCCACCACTCTCCTCTCCGTTCACCCCGCTTCTCTTGCTTTTTCTCAAACACACAAAAAGACGCATTGCCACTTTAGGGCATCTGCACTGGCTCTTTCCTAATCCTCATCTCCTTCAAGCCCCTGCTTCTTTTTGGCTTCAAAGTGGGGTGTGTGTGTGTGTGTGTGTGTGTGCGTGCCTGCTCAGTCGTGTCCAACTCTTTGTAACCCCATGGACTGTATAGCCCACCAGCCTCCTCTGTCCATGGAATTCTCCAGGCAAGCATACAGGAGTGGGTTGTCACTTCCTTCTCCAGGGGATCTTCCCAACTCATGGATCAAACCCACGTCTCCTGTATCTCCTGCATTGGTAGGTGGGTTCTCTACCACTGAGCCACCTGGGAAACCCTTGAAAGTGATACCTATCTTGAAAGTGCCATTTATTACCTGCTGCCTGACAGATGCCCTCTGCAGCATTCCTGATTTTCTTACTTTTTTTTCAATAGTACGTATTACCTTCCAGCTTCTATACAGTTTATTTATTGAACAGGTTTATTCTCTGTATGTTTGCTCCACAAGAGCAGAAATCTTTGCCAGTTTTGTTCACTGATGGCCTCCACATACATAGAATAATGCCTGGCACGTTCTAGGTGTTCAGTCCATGTTTGTTGAATGAATATAGGATTGAATTAATAAATTGACTATTAAGACAATTAAATGAGCCACCTGTAAGTTCTTAAAGGCTGGTTAGCACCTTTGGAAGATACATTTTAACACAGATCTACAGCCAAATATTTAGTAAGCTTTTGTTATATTCCAGGGAATGTGATGGGAAGTGTACTGTATACTTTAAGGGAATTACATTTTCATTTGTTCAACAAATTGTATGTGGAGGGTGGGCGGGGGCGCTTCCCAGGTGGCTTAGTGGATAAAGAACCCACCTGCAATGCAGGAGATGCAGATTCAATATCTGGGTGGGGAAGATTTCCCTGTAGGAGGGCTTGACAACCCATTCCAGTAATCTTGCCTGGAAAATCCAATGGACAGAGGAGCCTGGCAGGCTATAGTTCATGGGGTCCCAAAGAGTTGGACATGACTGAAGCAACTGAGCATGCATGCGTGTGTGTGTGTGTATTTATGTGTGTGTATTTATGTGAGTGTATATATAGACCTTATTATGTAGGAAGCACTGTTAGAAACTTAGGATAGAAGACAAATAATAACAAGTGTTCCAAGTATCAGGCTCAGTGGAGCCAGATTCTCTGATTTTTTTTTTTAAGAGAAGCTTTAATCTGAATTTTTATATGAAATCTCTCAGTTTTTAAATGTTGATAACTAAATTAGAATTTCTAAACTTACTGTGACAACAAAATTAAATATTTATCACCACCATATGTTGCCTTTGGGCTTTGCTTATAATATCTGCTAGTTTGAAGGATAACATGGTATCAACTCAGAAGCAGTCTGAAACTTGTAGATGATAAGTGGATCTTAGAGGATGGACAGGATTTAGGTGTGCTGTGGGGATGAAAGAGGGAAGGAGTGTTTTTTTGTGGCTTCTGGTACCTGGAGCAAAGGTGTGGAGGCAGGACAGGCAGAGTGCTGCCACCAGGGTTGGGGAAGGGTGATGGAGAAGGTATATTCTTAGCAGTCATGGCAGTCGTCTCCCTTGGGTTATACTGAACTACCCTTTTAGGTTAAACTTACCGCATTTGTCAATATACAGATCTAAACAAAGTATTAGGTAAGACAGAAACTTACCTTTGTCATAATGGTCTGAGTGTAAGCAAACTAGCGTGCTCCTTTTCTCGATTCGCTAAGGCTCATTCTCATAAGCCAAAGATGGCTCAGCTGCAGGTTAGCATTCCAGCCGATGGGAAGGGAAGAGTAGGATGGGTGAAGGCCATGACCCTTTCTTTAAAGGCAGGATCCAGACTTTGATCACAGTACTTGTGTTCACACCCCGTTGGCCAGAACTTGGTAACATGGCCACATCTGATTCCAAGAAAGCCAAGAAGTGTAGGTTTTTACCCCGGTGGCTATAAAAAAGTTACATTTTTATAGTAGAAAAAGAGAATGGTAT
This sequence comes from Bos indicus, assembly GCF_029378745.1. Taxonomy (NCBI): domain Eukaryota; kingdom Metazoa; phylum Chordata; class Mammalia; order Artiodactyla; family Bovidae; genus Bos; species Bos indicus. The sequence continues at coordinate 10,667,448 of NC_091785.1, forward strand.
TGCAGATTATATAGCCATCCATCACATTTGCTCCTGTGGTATTGGGTTCTCTGAGGTAAGGTATCTCTTATTATAGCCTTAATTTTCTAATTATTTTAGTAAGACTTCAGTGGTACAAATGGAAGGTGATCCTTTAAAAAAAATTCTATTTATTTATTTGTTTTTGGCTGTGCGGGGTCTTTGTTGCTGCACGGGGTTTTCTCTAGTTGCGGCAAGCAGGGGCTGCTCTCCAGTTCTCATGAGTAGGCTTCTCATTGCAGTGGCTTCTCTTGTTGCAGAGCACGGGCTTTAGGGTGCTAGGGCTTCAGTGGTTGCAGCCCATGGGCTCAGTCATCGCAGCTCCCAGACTCTAGAGCACAGGCTCAATAGTTGTGGTGCAGGGGCTCAGTCACTTCACTGTAGGCGGACTTTTCCAGGACCAGGGATCAAACCTGTCTTCAACACTGGCAGGCAGATTCTCTACCACTGAGCCACCAAGGAAGCCCCGGAAGGCGATCCTTGACAATAAGTTTTTCATCTTTTAGATTCTTATAGCCCTCTGTATTTCTGGTTAAATCAAAGTAGCTTATCAAAGTAGCTTGGTGAGGTTTGTTTTTTGTTTGTTTGTTTCTTTCTTTATTTGCATAAAAGGTCTAGAGCAGCTGGTTTTCAATTTTTTTTGTTGTTGTTCTTGGGACCCTTTTGCACTCTTAAAAATTACTAAGAACCCTGAAAAGATTTGTTTCTGTGGAGTAGAGTTAAAGAGAGGTTTAACTATTGGTTTTCATCTATAGCAACTCAATAAATTCTGGTGTTTAAGATATATTGAATTAAACAGTTTATACATCTAGAAGCTCATTATGGAAAGCTTTGATTTCTGTGCACGCTTATCATTGCTTTTGGCCACCCAGCCCTGCATCTACCTTTTCTCACTTGGCAGGTCCTACTTTGCCTCCTATGGAAGAGTAAAGATATTTGCACTTTCAACCACCTTTGCAGCCTGGCTGCAGGCATGTGACCGAGGTTCTGCCGGTCAGACGCACTTCCATCTCATATTTTGAAATAGAAACCAGTGACATGAGAATGTGTGTGGCAGCTCCCCAGGTGGTTTCCAGGACAGCAGCTGCTGTTGGCAGTGGAAGCTGCTGGCTGCCCTACCCGTCAGCGACAAGCAGCAGGCCACAGCTGCTGTGTGACTTGGGGTGATGTTCCCAGATATGTAGCCTCCAAGCCCAGTTTCTCCGGCCCTCTTGGAAACTTGTGATCCTTCCATTATCATTCTGTGGGTTCTTTGCTTGAAACTGAGAATCCTGCTTGATCCATTCTCAGATGCAGTGTCTTTCAAAGCATAGCTTGGAAGTCTCACGAAGCAGAATTACCTGGACCACATCCTAACAATCCGTGCCTGTCGGTGGACTTGAAACTAATGGATCCAGAATCTTTTTGAGTTCCAGGAACCTGAATTTCATTTATTTTATTTTTTCTTCTTTGGCCATGCCAAAGATGCTTCCCTAGTGGATCAGATGGTGAAGAGTCTGCCTGCAGTGCAGGAGACCCAGGTTTGATCCCTGAGTTGGGAAGATCCCCTGGAGAAGGAAATGGCAACCCACTTCAGTATTCTTGCCTGGAAAATCCCATGGATGGAGGAGCCTGGTGGGCTACAGCCATAGGGTCACAGAGAGTCGGAGACAACTGAGCGGCTAACACTTTCTTTGTTTGCCCATGCCACCTGGCATGTGGGATCTCAGTTCCCTGACCAAGGATCAAACCCACCCCCATCCCCACTACATTGGAGCACAGAGTCTTAACCACGGGACCACCAGGGAAGTCCCAGCAACCTGCATTTTAAACATCTCAGGTTTATATGATTTTAGAACTGCTCTCCTAATGTTTCCAACTTTTTAAATTATTTGTGCTATGTTTAAAGATCTGAGTAAGCCCTCAAAGAATTCACTTTCTGTTTTTAGGAGACTCTAATCAATGAGTGACTAGTATCTCCTGTCCTCTTCTCTCTCCAGCCAGCCTCAAATTCTCCCTAAGCCTCTTTGTTCTGTCTCTTCAACTCTTGTAATGTCTTTATTTTTCCTGGCTTATTCTCCCTGCTGCTGCTAAGTCACTTCAATCGTGTCCGTTGTGCGACCCCATAGACGGCAGCCCACCAGGCTCCCCTGTCCCTGGGATTCTCCAGGCAATAACACTGGAGTGGGTTGCCATTTCCTTCTCCAGTTCGTGAAAGTGAAAAGTGAAAGGGAAGTCGCTTAGTTGTGTCTGACTCTTAGCGACCTCGTGGACTGCAGCCTACCAGGCTCCTCCGTCCATGGCATTTTCCAGGCAATAGTACTGGAGTGGGGTGCCATTATAATTCCCCCAGTGGGATTGCCTATATTCAGTGGTCCCAGGATTGATTTGGATTTTAAAACTATACGATGACTGGGGCTTCCTGCAGGTCATTTCTTTCTTGGGCATTTCTGCAGCCTGCTGGTCCACAGCTTGATGTTTACTGCAGGGATCGCTGGAGAGGATGAAGGTGAGAGATCGGAACATACTGAGTGACTTTCCTTGGAAAGCTTTTCATTCATGGATTCAAGCCAGAAAATAGCACAAAAGGATTGAATAATGTACCTCTGAAGTTTCTAGTATCACAGAAGGTTATAACTTGAAAGACGCTTAGCTCCCTTATTTCATGAATGAGGAACTGAGGAGAGGTTATGTGTCCAACATCACATAATTGATTAGTGGAGTTTAAAAGCCAAAATAAATTTAGAAGTGGGAAGTGATAATGCAGTGCTTGATCTAAAGTAGCATACAAGGGAAAGAGACTAGCATTTATTGAATGAGTATTTGAACTTGGGTACATTCACCTAACATCTTGAAGTCTCAGCTTTCTCGACTGCAAAATCAAGATTCTAATAAGAGCAAACATTGATATGAAATTGACTGTGTGCTGGGAACTGTTCTAAGCACTTTATATGCTAGGTCATTTAATCCTTACCACATGGACATGACTCAGGTACTATTATTTTTTCCCTTTATTCAGATGTACAGAAAGCTATATATTTACCTGCAGTCACCCTGATGAAATATTCTGTTTTCTATTGCTGCATTACAAATCACCCCAAGCTTCATGTGTTAAGACAACATACATTTATTATCTCACAGTTTCATGGGGTCGGGAGCCTAGGCAGCCCAGGCATAACTAGGTCCACTGCTCGAGGCCTCACAAGGCAGCAAGGAGGTGTTGACCAAGGTTAGGATCAGATCTGAGGCTTGAGGTCGTATTCTAAGTGCACGTCATTCTTGGCAGCATCATCTCCCTGTAGCTATGGAACTCATGATGACTGAGTCTTCAAGGTCAGCAGAAGAATATCTTTTTCTTTGAAAGGTCTCCCACTCTGGATAATCTCCCTTCTGGATAAAAACTTAACGTCAAATGTTTAGGGGCCTTAATATATCTGCAAAACTCTGTTCATCTTTGCCATATGACAGGATGTAAACATGGGAGTAATGTCCCATCACCTATGCCATGTTTTGCTGAGGTTAAAAGCTGGTTACAGGTCTTCTCTACACTCACGGGGAGATGATTATATAAACCTGAGCATCCCAAGGTGTATCACAGCACCATCTTAGAATTCCACCCACCATAAGCCAGGAAGACTTAGATTAAGCCCAGACTGGATCCAGGTCTAAGAGTCCATGCTCTCAGTCACAATGACCTTCTTTCTCCTTCTGAAGCAAGTAAACCCACTTTATAACCTTGCATGGTGTTCTAAGAAAGATAACACCCAGCAGATTCTTACTGGGTACTAGGCAATAATTAAATCTCTTCATACCTCCTCTTTTCAAAGTCTGCTTCAAGAAACCTTATAACCACCTGCAGTTTTGTATGTTCAGAAAGAAATTTCCAGTAGTCTATGATTATATAACTTATTGCAATTGGTTCATATTTCTTCTCAGGCAGAAATAACCCTGGGTTTTGGGATACGAGACCTGAGTTCTCAAGAAATAACCCTAGCTCTGCTTTTTTTGCCTTTGAAACAGATGAAGTGATTGAGAAGAAACAGTGAACATCGTCATCTTGTAGACAGGACAACATGGATCAGCCATTAACTGTGAACTCCCTGGTAGGTGGCACCAACTGATACTTTACACGTGGTTCGAAAACCCAGAAAGAAGAACAGAAACATGCCAGATGTGAAATGAGTCACGATTACTTCAAGAAGTTAAACACTTGCTGTTTTCATCCATCTGTGTGGTCCTCTCCTTTGAGGAAGTGACTAATAAAACCATCTTTGCTAGAATTAAAAATAATTCTTTTTTTTTCCATGAAAGTATGAAATTTAATTCTCTGGTTTGGTTCCAGGAGTGTAGTTCTTTAGCACGACACCAGAGAGAATTTCAGAGATGACATTGTAACAGGTACTTCGACTGTTCTGTGCCTCCGTGTGTCACAGATGAAAAATTAGAGGTTTACCTTGTGTGGTAATAGCTAAGGAAACATTGTATGTTTAACACTGAGATGTGGCTTTGGGATCCTTGTGTAAATGTGCAAATACCTGAAACACTTGCCCTTTTCATCTTTTCTCCTTACAGCCAACATAGTACACACCTTCTTGAACTACATCTTAGGAGAAATAATGTGCTAGAGAGGAAATAACAGGGGCCTAGAGGTCCCATGGGTTTATTATGTGTCCCAGATCAGTCTCTGAATGTGAATATAGCGACATTATATAATTTCCATGGCCCAGTTCTGTACTTTGTGCCTTACGACTTTTGGAAACCAGTTTTAATGTTACGAGCCTATCACTGGGGCTTGATAAACAAAGGTTGTCATTACCATCCACCTTCTCCTGATGACGCTCCCAAACCCACTCACTAACCTTGTCGCCCTGGGGGCAGCAGTAGACTGAATACCCTCTACACACAAAGCTTAGCACCAGAACACAAATACAGGGCCCAGTGCTTGCTGTGCAACAGGGTAGTGTTCTCTCTCTGTGGAAAAAGTCCTCCAAAATTGCTCAGTTGCTTTTGTGAGTATGTTTGAGGAGCAGAAAGTTGTAGACACTTTTCATTTTCTGACACTGTATTGTCAAGACTGCCGCATTTCCACCTCCGCAGAAGGAGACATTTTCCTGGAGTTCCTCGTGTGTTTTTCTAGAACGTTATGTGCAAATAATTAAAATTTTAGTGGACATGTCGATGTAAAAAATGAACACTAAGGCTTTGTCATCTGGAAAATTTTATTTACATCCAAGCAGTTCATATTCAAATGAAAAATTATAGATTGATGGAGAGTTTAGGCTCTTTCCCAGTTTATTTCTGAAATCAGTTTTAAACTTAAGTAGAGTAGCACCATTCCCATAGATGGAAAATAAATATTTTTTTCTTCAGGTAAAAAGATAGTCTAATTATAATCACATTGTTCCCTTTCTGTCTTCCTCCTTTATTTGATATATTTATTGGTTATCATTTGTGTTACAGGGAATATACTATATTCCAGAGCACAAAGATGAGTATAAAATGATTCCTTTCCTTCAAGGAGCTTATAAGGAGTCAAAAATACTTGTAAACAAATAATCATAACTCAGCATAGACTGCATAGTAAAAAAATGGAGAAGTTACTTTTGTGCATGCAGGAGGCTGAAGTCTGCCCTAATTTTCCTAGATTTTTTTTCTAATGTCACTGAAGCATTAATCTGTGGTCATATAACAGCATTCTTGGAACACAGTCAGGATTATTTGGTTACATGGGGTTTATGCCGTTTCCTCACCAGCAGAGCTGAGAAGCTGCTGCAGAGACTCTGTCCCACAGAGCCTAAGAGATGTGCTATAGGGCCTTTAACAGGAAAAAAAAATTGTTGACTTTTTCACCTTTCAGAAGTACTGACTTTTTATTGAATAATTATCCTGAATTTATATGTTCTGTGTTTTTCCAAATGTGTATGTGTTTTTATTAATAAAACACAAATGTATTAATATCACAGATCCTTTTTCAGTAATTATTATCATTATTTTCTTAGTCAGGGATGAATTAACAGTAGAATTATGTTGGGGGGGCTGAGGGGGAGTGGGACGGCAGGAAGGTGGTGTGTCCATATGCTGAAAAAGGCTTCTCTTAAGACTTATTGGTGGGGTTTTATTCACTTGGTAAAGATTTAAAGAGGCCCTGAAAGCTCATTAAACCAGGAAATATCAATAACCTCAGATATGCAGATGACACCACCCTTATGGCAGAAGGTGAAGAGGAACTAAAAAGCCTCTTGATGAAGGTGAAAGTGGAGAGTGAAAAAGTTGGCTTAAAGCTCAACATTCAGAAAACGAAGATCATGGTATCTGGTCCCATCACTTCATGGGAAATAGATGGGGAAACAGTGGAAACAGTGTCAGACTTTATTTTTCTGGGCTTCAAAATCACTGCAGATGGTGACTGCAGCCATGAAATTAAAAGACGCTTGCTCCTTGGAAGGAAAATTATGACCAACCTAGATAGCGTATTCAAAAGCAGAGACATTACTTTGCCAACAAAGGTCCATCTAGTCAGGGCTATGGTTTTTCCAGTGGTCATGTATGGATGTGAGAGTTGGACTGTGAAGAAAGCTGAGCACCGAAGAATTGATGCTTTTGAACTGTGGTGTTGGAGAAGACTCTTGAGAGTCCCTTGGACTGCAAGGAGATCCAACCAGTCCATTCTAAAGGAGATCAGCCCTGGGATTTCTTTGGAAGGACTGATGCTAAAGCTGAAACTCCAGTACTTTGGCCACCTCATGCGAAGAGTTGACTCATTGGAAAAGACTCTGATGCTGGGAGGGCTTAAGGGCAAGAGGAGAAGGGGATGACAGAGGATGAGATGGCTGGATGGCATCACTGACTCGATGGACGTGAGTCTGAGTGAACTCCGGGAGTTGGTGATGGACAGGGAGGCCTGGTGTGCTGCGATTCATGGGGTCGCAAAGAGTCGGACACGACTGAGCGACTGATCTGATCTGATCTGATCTGATTTTGGAATAGAATTGAATACATACAGTAACTTCAGATCCAAAACATGTCTTGGAGACCCTTCGAGTATAATGATATGATGCCTACCCTGGCAGGAATCCATCTCTTGGCTTACTCCCATAAGGATATCAGATCAGATCAGATCAGTTGCTCAGTCGTGTCCAACTCTTTGCGAACCCATGGATGGCAGCAATGGTCAATGATATTTTACCTAAAATGACCTACACATACCCAGGAACTGCCACATAGCTGTAGCTGAAACCTGCAAGAGACCTTAGTCCAAAAGAGTGTATGTTTACCCTGCAGATATGTGCTTTTCTGGTGTGCAGACCACATGTTTAAGCAAAAAGACCTCTTTTATCATGTTATTAACTCATTAAAAAAAAAAAAACTTTCCTTAGGTTCTGATGTCAGATATTTAGTACAAAAAATACATCTATAATTTCAGTCTGTTCATTTCTTCTTATAACCAGAGATTCAAATTTGGCTCTGCAGAAAAAGTTAGCTGCGATGCCCGACCACACGGATGTCTCCCTCACCCCAGAAGAACGAGTCCGTGCCCTGAGCAAGCTGGGCGGGAACATCACCATCAATGAAGATATCACTCCACGCCGCTACTTTAGATCCGGAGTAGAAATGGAGAGGATGGCATCTGTGTATTTGGAAGAAGGAAACCTGGAAAGTGCATTTGTCCTTTATAATAAATTTATAACGTAAGTATTTTATCTTGGAGATCTTTGAAATGAGAACATTGGGAGCAAATATTTACATGCTATTTTGATGAGACAGCTTCAATGCCAGGCATGTATTCATACTCAGATCAAATTTACAATTTCCAGAAGCAGGAGGGGGTCAGGTTTTTAAGTTACCAAGTCATGTACTCAAAGGTGTCCCAATATCGTCTCTGAGGCTTAGGGGTGGAAGATCAGAGATGAAGTGAGGTGCAGGGATGTATATCCATAGGCCAGCACTGTAACCTGAGTGCCCACTTCTTCCTCTTCACAAAATTTCTTGTTCCCTGTCATTCTCCCTTCACAAGAATGCAAGCCTTTGAGAGCAGACATCATATTGTGGCTCTATCTAGAGCATCTGAAACGTGCCATTAACGTTCTTGAAGTTCAATTTGATGGGTTGAAACAAGGGATAAATTGATGATCCTAGGAAGGAACTGATTGGGGGACAGAGTGTAGTAGTTGATTTAACATTGTAGTCAGTATTTCTTAAGGCAATTATTTAGCTGTGTAAGAGTTGGTGTGTATAAAAGATCTTCCAATATACTGAAGTGGCAGCCTCAAAATAGTCGTGTAAAAATATACTTCACATTAGATAGAGATTTGTTAATAATGTGTCCTCATTTGAACTAAAAAATGAGATTTGGACTTTCTGTACCGATTTGCCATCTTACTGATGGTGAAGACCTCCTGTTACCAAAAGTGATCTGATCAGAGCCGAACCCCTTATTTTTGTTTCCACTGAAAGTCACTCATTGATTAATTGTATTAATTTACTTGGGGATTTAATCTGAGGCCATGCAAGAAGTTGAAAAGATTAACTGTTTTTTGAAATTTGCTTTTGGCTGCGATGGGTGTTTGGTGCTTTGTGCAGCCTTTCTGGAATTGTAGCCACTGGGGGCTACTCTCTAGCTGTGGTGCCGGGGGGCTTCTCTTGTTGTGGAGCACAGGCTGTAAGCACAGGGGCTTCAGTAGTTGCCACTCTCTGGCCATAAAGCCCTAGCTTAGAAATTGTGGCACACGGGCTTAGTTGCTCCTCGGCATGTGGGGTGTTCTCGGACCAGGGATCAAACCTGTGTCCTCGGTGTTGGCACGCAGATTCTTATCCACTGCACCACCAGGGAAGTCCAAGATCAACTGTTTTAAATGCTGCATCCGTGATTCTACCATGGGTGAAATTAAAGGCAATTAGTATGGTATGCAAAGTGGTCTCTTTCAGCCAATAAAAACACTAAGTAGTTAATTGAAACATGTCTGTGGTGAATCAATAATTAAACAATGTCAGAGGAAGGAAGAATGCGCTACTATGTTAATCAAAACTAGTATTTGCTTTAAGGACCATTCGTTGATTTAACAAATATTTATGGGCATTTATTATGATGAGATGGACACTATTCTACAGGCCGAGGATACATCAGTAAGAGGAAAAAAAGAAACAGAATTTCATGCCCTTGTGGAAGCAAAATCTTAACTTTACCTGGAAACAATGAACCTGGTTTGCTGTAAGGATTTCCCTTCATTTTTACTGTCCCTTGTTCCTGAAAAGGTGATGAAAAATAATTAACTATTAATTCAGTTCAGTTCAGTTGCTCAGTCATGTCCGACACTTTGTGACCCCATGAACTGCAGCATGCCAGGCCTCTCTGTCCATCACCAACTCTGAGAGTTCACTCAAACTCATGTCCATCGAGTTCATGATGCCATCCAGCCATATCATCCTCTGTCATCCCCTTCTCCTCCTGCCCCCAGTCTCTCCCAGCATCAGGGTCTTTTCCAATGAGTCAACTCTTCACGTGACGTGGCCAAAGTACTGGAGTTTCAGCTTTAGCATCAGTCCTTCCAGTGAACACCCAGGACTGATCTCCTTTAGGATGGACTGGTTGGATCTCCTTGCAGTCCAAGGGACTCTCAAGAATCTTCTCCAACACCGCAGTTCAAAAGCATCAATTCTTCGGCGCTCAGCTTTCTTCACAGTCCAACTCTCACGTCCATACATGACCAATGGAAAAACCATAGCCTTGACTAGACGGACCTTTGTTGGCAAAGTAATGTCTCTGCTTTTGAATATGCTATCTAGGTTGGTCATAACGTTCCTTCCAAGGAGTAAGTGTCTTTTAATTTCATGGCTGCAATCACCATCAGCAGTGATTTTGAAGCCCAAAAAAATAAAGTCTGACACTGTTTCCACTGTTCCCCCATCTATTTCCCATGAAGTGATGGGACCAGATGCCGTGATCTTCGTTTTCTGAATGTTGAGCTTTAAGCCAGCTTTTTCACTCTCCTCTTTCACTTTCATCAAGAGGCTTTTGATTTCCTCTTCACTTTCTGCCATAAGGGTGGTGTCATTTGCATATCTGAGGTTATTGATATTTCTCCCAGCAATCTTGGTTCCAGCTTGTGCTTCTTCCAGCCCAGAGTTTCTCATGATGTACTCTGCATAGAAGTTAAATAAGCAGGGTGACAATATATAGCCTTGACGTACTCCTTTTCCTATTTGGAACCAGTCTGTTGTTCCATGTCCAGTTCTAACTGTTGCTTCCTGACCTGCATATAGGCTTCTCAAGAGGCAGGTCAGGTGGTCTGCTATTCCCATCTCTTTCAGGATCTTCCACAGTTTATTGTGACCCACACAGTCAAAGGCTTTGGCATAGTCAATAAAGCAGAAATAGATGTTTTTCTGGAACTGTCTTGCTTTTTCCATGATCCAGCGGATGTTGGCAATTTGATCTCTGGTTCCTCTGCCTTTTCTAAAACCAGCTTGAACATCTGGAAGTTCACAGTTCACATATTGCTGAAGCCTGCCTTGGAGAATTTTGAGCATTACTTTACTAGCGTGTGAGATTCCGTTAAGGATTCTGGCTGACATTTATCTGAGTTATGAATTTTCATATACGAGTTTTTAATACACATATATATACCACGTTGGGCTTCCCTGGTGGCTCAGCTGGTAAAGAATCCTCCTGCAATGTGGGAAACCTGGGTTCAATCCCTGGGTTGGGAAGATCCCCTGGAGAAGGGAACAGCTACCACTCCAGTATTCTGGCCTGGAGAATTCCATGGACTATTCCATGGGGTTACAAAGAGTTGGACACGACTGAGTGACTTTCACACCATGGCACTGCTGATTCATCAGGGGCCCTTTGAGTCTGTTTCTGTTGAAGGTGTTTTTATCCGTCTTTCTGGACTCTTACGTTTTCATGTGGTACTCGGCGTTGCCACCACTACACTCAAGTAGAATGGTGCTCTAGTGGGGTTACGTGCCCAAGACCTGAGAAAAACTAAAGTGATGTGATCTGTCGAGGAGCATCCTGACTTTACCCCTCTTAACCTCAGTGCTTAGTTTGCCAAGCTTAACTCCTCTGTAATGCCAAAATCATATTTATACCAACCTTTGATGGCGGATGGAAAGAATATAGATTAAATAAGAAGGAAAATGGCAACCCACTCCAGTATTCTTGCCTGGAAAAATCCCATGAAGGAAGAGCCTGGCAGACTACAGTCCATAAGGTCAGAAAGAGTTGGACAGGACTGAGCACACATAAATAATGTTATTAACCATGTCCTTTTGAAAAGGAGGTTCATCTTATATTAGAAACCATCACTGAGCTTTTTATGTCCTATAACTCTAAGGATGTGTTTTCTCTTTCTCCAGTTTATTTGTAGAAAAGCTTCCCAACCATCGAGATTACCAGCAATGTGCAGTACCCGAAAAGCAAGATATTATGAAGGTATTGAGTGATCAACTCTCTCTGGAGGTTCAAGTTCCCCAAGTATCCATTATTGATTCATCCCTTTTCTTTCCTCCTCTGTCTAATCCTCTCGAGAGTTTCAGTACAAAAAAAAAAAAAAAAATCATTCCATTAGCTATGATATTTTGATCTCTTCTTAGACCTTTAGTCATCATTACTGTGGGATGTCTACTTAAAATTTGGAGAAGAAAATAAAAAAATCAAGAATGCACTTGATCTTAAGATATGAAGAAGGAATTATTTTATGATTCCTCTCAGAGATTGAGAGAATAGTTGTCTGTTTCCCCATACTTATTTAAGACAATCATTTTGGCGGGTTTTGGTTATTCCATACAATTCTCAACTCAATACCTGTTTGAAAATCGGTGTTGATTATCAAGGCAGCCACAAAGTTCTAGTCATTTTCTTCTTATAGTACTCACCTCTTAGACAATGAAGACTTTAGTGAGTGACCTGAAATATTCCAAAGGAAAAGGAAGGCTATTGAAATGTATTTATTTAGCATCAATGTTTGCTACATATATAGTTTCAAATATCTTTAGCTGAGAATATATCCTCTCAGATAACATTTAAGCAGTGTTTTCCATTTATTTGTCTTAAGTAGTTTGGGTTGATTTTATATGATGGAGATAATGTACACAAAGTCGATCACAACATGAAATTTGAAATTACTCTCCAAAAGTATTTTACCACATAATGGGATAAAACTCTCTTAGCCAGTTATGTCGGGCTTCCCTTGTGGCTCAGTGGTCATGAATCCACCTGCAATGCAGGAGATGTGGATTGGATCCTTGGGTCAGGAAGATCCCCTGGAGAGGGAAATGGCAACCTACTCCAGTATTCTTGCCTGGGAAATCCCATGGACAGAGGAGCATGGTGGGATACACTCCGTGGTGTCACAAAGAGTCAGACACCACTTGGCAACTAAACTACAACAACCAGTTATGTCAGGCCTGAGGGTGCCTGTAAGTAGAACACAAATGGTCATCTACATTGTTAATTTCTGTACACTGTCTGAGGGGTCATTCCTTATCCAGCCTTCATGTAACATTTCCCTTCAGTTCTCTTGTTCATTTAATGTTAGAAAGTTCTGGATGGAAACCAAGGTGTTAGGCTGCCAAGATGACTCTTTTATTCTAACTTGGTGGTGGTGGTTTACTTGCTAAGTCATGTCCGACTCTTAAAACCCCATGGACTGCAGCCTGCCAGGCTCCTCTGTCCATGGGATTTTATAGGCAAGAATACTGGAGTGGGTTGCCATTTCCTTCTCCAGGGGATCTTCCCGGCCCAGGAATTGAACTCGGGTCTCCTGCATTGCAGGCAGATAATTTACCGACTGAGCTACAAGGGAAGCCCACTCTAATTTAAGATTATTCTTATTTTCACTTATAGAGAAAAAAAATTCTCCAAAAGCATATACATTTTCTGTTTGTGCTCATTGAATAAATGGATTGATGGATGACGAAAGATTAAGAGCACAGAAATTTTAATGGAAGAGCTTAGCTAGAGTTAGGAGTTTGGAGTTTTAGTCATAAGGAGGCCACAAGTCAGTTGTATGACACTGACAAGCCTTTTGATGTCTCTGAGCCTTTGTTTCCTCATCTGTACTAAGGCTGGGGTGGGTACTTGAACGGTATTTTCATGCCATCAAGAATCACTGAGAAGTTGTTTGAGATACAGATCCCAATCCTTTCTCTGAATATGTTGATTCAGTAAATCTGGGGTTAGGCCTGGGAATCTGTATTTTTATAAAAGGTGCCTCAACTGCTTTTTACAGTCTGTTAAGCCTAGGGATCTCTACTTACTGTGTTCTCCAATGTCCCTTTTAACTATGATGCCATATAATTTACATACCATGGGATGTGCAGTTGCAAGTCCACTACCTGAAAATGAGGTACCTACCTATACAAAATGCTTACCTAACCAGTGGAGTCAATAAAGGTCTTACAAAGGGGATAATTTCTTCTCTTCTCTGCTGAAAAGTTGTATTTTGGAGCCCTAGAAAATACTGATTTTTCCACCTTCCTGTTTGGTTACTTGTGTCTTGATTTCTAATACACATACCAGTTGTTTTTCTTTCTCAGCTGATGATCTGAAAGACTATACTGAAAGTTCTACTAATCAATGTGTATATATATATATTTTTAAAAGAAACTGAAGGAGATTGCATTCCCAAGGACAGATGAATTGAAAAAGGACCTTTTAAAGAAATATAACGTAGAATACCAAGAATATTTGCAAAGCAAAGTAAGTTCAATCAGTGCCTTTATTTCATGAATTGTTTTCTGTGCAAATATTTTTTTGAATTTTATTTTCATGAGTTTTTCAAACGTCATATGCATTTGAGTTGAAATTAAAGAAACAGTGATGGAGAACACATTAAAAAGTTGATGTTGATGTCCAGGTTAAGCACTTGCACCAAAGATGTGGTCATTTTTATTTCCCAACAAGATCTAATAAAGTGAAGCATTAGAAAACAGACTTTCTACAGTAATTTAACCAGAGTGTTCTTTCACTGTTTACCTGAGGCTGCCACAACATTGTCAGTTGGCTATACCCCAATACAAAATTAAAAGTTTAAAGTTGGGGGAAAAAAAGAATAAATTTAGAGCTCTTTGACCAACTCTTGCCAGCGTAATCTTGAACCAGATGGCTGCTCTTTAGCGATGAAAGGAGTCAGTAAGAGAGGTAGGGAGAATAGTATGTAGTTTCTGAGGTATCTAATTCGATTCTTAAATATTTTAATGTTATGTTATTATATTCTTAAATATTATAATTACTATAATAACATAGAATAATATCTAGCCGTATGAGTGAAATGTAATCATATCATCAAAGGATGATGACTTCTGGATTCTTACTAAATAGAGAGTGAAAAGAAAAATTATGTCTGAGATCAAAGGGCATTGAGTGATGAAACTGACCGATCAGTCTATAAGATATTCCAGTTCAGCACTTGAACTCTTAAGGTTTACAGCTTCTGTTTTGCCCTTTTGTTTGACTGTGTGTTTATGTGCTTTGAAAGTTTCACTATTACTGATTCTCAGTTCAGTCCAGTCTCGCCGCTGAACATGGTCACAGGCCTTGTTTACTTCCTTTGGTGTCGCTGGAAGTAGGTTTGAGTGAGCCGTGTGCACTGAGTAACAGAAGGAAGGTTGAAATCAGAAGATTCCCTCCAGGGTGGATAGTGGTCATTTGATTTGAACTGTGAAAGATTGGGGCTTCCCAGGTGGCCCCTGGGAAGGGGTTACAGCGGTAAAGACCCTGCCTGACCTTGGTCAGGAAGATTCCCCTGGAGGAGGGCATGGCAACCTACTCCAGTATTCCTGCTTGGAAAATCCCTATAGACAGAGGGGCCTGATGGGCTGCAGTCCATAGAGTCGCAAAGAATCAGACACGACTGAAGTGACTTAGCAAGCACACACACTCGAAAGATTGAAGTAATTTTGGCGGCCCAGACAGGACAACAGGAAGGGGGAGCAAAGCCTGAGTTCCCCTCCCTACTCAGCGGTGTGAACGCTAGTCCCCTCTGCTCTCTGGGAGCAGCAGCATCAGCAGTTGTAGTCTGCTGTTAGTGATACCAATTACTGCATAGTCCACAATAGGATCCCAAGTATATGACAGGTAGAAATATTTGGGGAGATAGCATGGCAGCCTTTATGTCTGGGAGATATAGACATAGCAATAAGCCTTTGGTGCAGGCAACACTCACGTCACCTGCAGTCTGTTAGAATGCAGATTCTCTGGCCCCACCCCAGACCCGCTGAATGCCAGTCTGCCCTGTAACAAGACCCAGGGGATTCGTGGACATAAAGTACTGCTTTAAACTGTGTCCCCCACCTCGCCCCTGCCTCCTGGTAGCTCCCAAAGTTTAGTTTTCAACAGAATTATTTGGGAAGCTTCTTAAAGATTAATTCTCTGACCTAATAAAGCCTAGATATTTTTGTTAAGGCTGGGGAGTTTGGGAATCATCATTTTTAACAAAGCTCCGATTAGTTTGTTCTGGTAGAGATGATGACCCCATTCTGAGAACCACTTTTTAGGGATATCCCCTTCTCCATGAAGTCCCAGCACTGTGACTTCAAGAGTCAGATGCAAAAAGGTTCAAGGGTGTGGTACTATCCCCAAGAGCTTTCAATGATGATGGCAGCGTTCTCTCTGGTGCTGTCTGATATGGGAGCCACTAACCCGTGGTACTTAACACATGGCTAGTGAGACTGGGGGATTGATTTTCGGATTTCATTTCATTTTAATTAAATTTCAGTAGTCACATCTAGCTAGTAGCTACTATACTGGGCAGTGCAGTCTAGGGTAATATGACCATTCTGTGAAACAGTCTGATCAGCCAGGCTATGCAGACAGTCCTGACTTTGATTTTCTAGTATTTAAAAGCACAGGAAGATGGAGGGAACTTGATTATCCTGGCTCATCTCTGGTAAATTATGAGTGGATTCCAAACTGCTCCTGAAATCAGATTAAGGGGCTTTTGCCACTATGTTATATATTTCTCTGGTGGTCTCAGGAGTGTCTCTGTAGGCATGTGGGAGTATCTAGCTGTGTCTGCTGGAAGATTGAAAGCATCTGCTTTTTTGGCCTGGAAACTAACCTTTTCCTGTGGCAACCACATTTTCTAGAACAAATACAAAGCTGAAATCCTCAAAAAACTGGAGCATCAGAGGTTGATTGAGGCGGAAAGGAAGAGGATCGCCCAGATGCGCCAGCAGCAGCTGGAGTCAGAGCAGTTTTCGATTTTTGAAGATCAGCTCAAGAAGCAGGAATTAGCCCGGAGTCAGCTGCGAAGCCAGGAAACGCCGGCACTGTCAGAGCAGATCGATGGCAGCGCTTTGTCCTGCTTTTCCACACACCAGAACAGTTCCTTGCTGAACGTACTTGCAGATCAGTCTAGTAAAAGTGATGCAACCAGTTATGCTGGCTACTCACCTCCCGTCAACAGGGCCTTAAAGCCAGCTGCCAGTCTAAGTGCTGTTCAGAGTAAGTGACACATGCCCACAAGACATGCAATCACCTCTTTTTTGGTTTGTTTTTCATTTTTTTTTAATTTATTTATTTTTAATTGGAGGATAATTGCTTTACAGTATTGTGTTGGTTTCTGCCATACATCAATGAATCAGCCATCGGTATACATATGTGCCCCCTTCTTGAGCCCCGCTTCCCACCTCCCAGCCCATCCCACCCCTCTTGGTTGTCACAGAGCACCAAATTTGAGCTCTGTGGGTCATACAGCAAACTTCCACTGGCCGTCTAATTTTATATACAGTAATGTATATGTTTCAGTGCCACTGTCTCAATCTGTCCCATCCTCTCCTTCCCCTCACTGTGTCCACAAGTCTGTTTGCTATGGAACCGTATTTCTGTTGCATCTGGGCAGGGTCTACTCATTGTATCATGAGCCGTGGTAGTTCCCCTGTATGATGTGGTGTGAATGACTGTGTCATCTGCGTTTTGCTATATGTAACCTTAACGTTCAGGAAATGTGATTTGCCCCTTGATAGAGCAGAGACTCAGAGAAGGCAATGGCAGCCCACTCCAGCACCCTTGCCTGGAAAATCCCATGGGTGGACGAGCCTGGAAGGCTGCAGTCCATGGGGTCACGAAGAGTCAGACACGACTGAACGACTTCACTTTCACTTTTCACTTTCATGCCTTGGAGAAGGAAATGGCAACCCACTCCAGTGTTCTTGCCTGGAGAATCCCAGGGACGGGGGAGCCTGGTGGGCTGCCGTCCATGGGGTCGCACAGAGTCGGACACGACTGAAGCGACTTAGCAGCAGCAGCAGCAGCAGCAGAGCAGAGACTGCATAATAAACAAGATTATATTTGATCATGGTACAGATATTTTAGAAGAGAAAAATTATGAGCGTTTTTTTCATTCATGTATTTTAATCAAGAAACATAAATCCTAAAAGGTAAACACTTAACACTGGAGAAGAAAGAAGATGCTGGCAAACTTGTTTGTCCAGAACTTTGCTCAGTCATTAAATGTAAATATTTAGCATTTCCGTGGCCCAGGAGGATCCGCACACATGGGTGGTTAACCTCCCAATGGATTATGTGTCTCTGCCAAGAATTAGTGCTGCTTGGGACTGTTACATCAGTGCTGGCAGGTTTCCAGAACCAAGTGGGAAAATTTCCCAGCAAACGCTGTCAGATGGAGTTTGTATTTCTTTTTATTTGGAAAGACTTATGATAAGCAGTCATGCTATAAATTACTCTACTGCCAGCTATTTCTGAAAACATGGTGCTATTACTTAATGATGACCAACTTCCATAAGATATAAGCAACACGTGGCAAACACGAAAAAAGAATATCCTAAGGCTTACAGAATACGAGATGTGTCGTCTGCAGCCTCTTTGCTTTGTGCCAAGTGAAAACAGCACACACGCATGTGAACAGTTGATCCAAGACCCCAAGATGTACAAGCGCTTGTACCTTTTTCCCACTTACATATAAATAATCTGTATGCAAAGGGTAATTCTACCTTCCCTCTGGTCACTGTTCACTTTTATAAGTTTTAAAATAAAATGCAGAAGGGGAGCACCAGATCATTTCATTTTTAGAATTTATATTTACCTGTAGTCACTTGAGGGAGGGGATGTAAGGTTTGTTTTTTTAGCTTTTTCTCCCTTTTCTGTTTCTTAGATTTAGTGGTTGAAGGACTGAGATGCGTCGTTTTATCAAGAGATCTTTGCCACAGATTTCTGCTGCTGGCAGAATCCAATACAGTGAGAGGAATAGAAACCTGTGGAATACTCTGTGGGAAGCTGGTATGGACTGTGTTCATGTCTTCTCTGCACAGGATACTGTCAGGAAAACTGGCTTTCTCGTGATGAGTTGAGCAGAACAGAAACATCCTCAGTGTCATTATGAAATTACCTGTATATAGACTAACGTGATAAAAATACTGTCATTAATGGAATTATCCTTCTAGAAAATAGATTGCAAAATCTCGGGAGGCTATAAAGTTTGTTGTAAAGAACTAATCACACTGTAAATTAAGTGTTTAGAAAAAGGGGGGTTTTCAGATTTCCAGAACTGTCTAGTTTTCTAAATCAGATTTCCCTTGTAATTGTTAGTTTTGCATGCATTCCTATAATTAACTCAACTTGCTTGTATCTGTGGCAGTGATAATCTTGCCACCCTTTTTCAGATATGTGATGAATAAAGCTAGGGTGGTGTTGTTTTCTTTAAAGCAATAGCTTCAGCAAACCGGAATCACATAGCACCGGTCATGTTTAAGTATGGAAGATTTTATCAGAAATAAGTGATGAAAGACCATGTCAAACTAGAAGGAGATAAAAGAGAGAAGATGCGTATATTTTTCTGCTTCAAGAAAAATATACTGTCTTTGGGGTATCAGTTTATATTTCTGAATTCAGGCACATTTTCATTCCTAAACATTTACTTGAGGACTGTTATTTAATGGTATGTTTCATTCCCTGGTGGCTTAGAGGGCAAAGCGTCCACCTGCAATGCGGGAGACCCGGGTTCAGTCCCTGAGTCAGGAAGATCCCCTGGAGAAGAAAATGGCACCCCACTCCAGTACTCTTGCCTGGAAAATCCCATGGACGGAGCAGCCTGTGAGGCTGCAGTCCATGGGGTCGCCAAGAGTCGGCACGACTGAGCGACTTCACTTTCACTTTCATTCAACACATATTCTCCTACTGTATTCCAGTGTTGCGTTATCGAGGTTTCCTCAAAGGAAGCAGAGAAGATAAGCACAGAATAACCTGTCATTTCCTCCCCACAGCCCACCTTCTTTGCCCTGCAGGGGGGCAGTATGATATGGATTTGTCTTCCCCAAGACCACATGTTGTACTTAGTTTGATTGATTCATTCATTCTTCCTTCATCCCCTCATCAAACAAATATTCACAGGCCCTGCCCTAGATGTTGGCATTCAGAAGCCTGCAATAGCCACAGTCTTGCCACGTGATACCTATATGATGCTTGTAAAGAACCAGACAGATGATTAATTATAAATGGAGCTGGGTGCTCTCAGTGGAAGTGTAGGGTATCCTGGGAAGGTGTATGGGAGAGGGTCAAGAAGGGCTTCCCTTGGGACTTCGCTGGTGGTCCAGTGGCTAAGACTCTGCACTCCCAATGCAGGGGGCCTGGGTTCGATCCCTGGACAAGGAGCTAGATCCCACATGCAGCAACTAAGACCCAGTGAAGCCAAATTAAAATAAATAAGTGATTTTTAAAATTAAAAAAAAAAGAAGGGCTTCCCTTGAAAGGTAATGTTTACATTACATATGTTTAGAATACATAAAGTTAGCCATGAAAGGAGGGGCTGGGGTGGAGGGAAGTGTTATAATCAAGGCCAAAGGAATAGTGCCCAGTTTGCAGAGGCATCCTGAGAGCAGAGACAGGGTGGTGCTGTCGGAGGGATAGCTCCTCACTGCACAAACATCTCTTATCTGAGGATCCTATCACTACAACCCTCTTCCTTTCAACTCTTTATCTTTTACCTAAGGGGATAAAGGAGGGAAAGGGGGTCACAGAGGAAGAGATGTTTGGATGGCATCACCGACTCAGTGGACATGAGTTTGAGCAAACTGTGAGAGATAGTGAAGGATAGGAAGGCCTGGCGTGCCACAGTCCATGGGGTCGCAAAGAGTCAGACGTAATTTAATGACTGAACAGCAACAAAGGGATAAAAGATTTTTTTCTTTCCCCTTTATCTAATTGCCTGTCCAAAACAGTGTCTTAATTATGGAAAATCCTCGTGAATCCCTACCCCCAATAGTAGAAGAAAGTCGTGAGTCTTCAGATGAAATTAAATAATAAGAAAGACCATCAACCTTCACAAACCATTAGAAATTGTCCTTCAGTAAAACCCCAGAATTCTTTAATGACCATCTCCCCTTCCAGAGAAACCTGCTGCTATTTTATTCTGATTTTTCTATGGCAGTTCTAATGCAGCATTTTACTTACTATCTAAACTCCCAGGGATCAGCCCAAGATACGGATTCCTATTTATGATACATTTTTCTGTTGTGAAAATGGGTTTCAAGCGCCAAACAGTTGACTCTCAAAGTTTTTGGTAAATGATCCGTTTTCAAGTCTGGGCCTTTGTTTTTGAATTGTGATGTGGGTGGGAAGAGGATGATGTAAGTGGTGGGTACTTTCTAGTCTTATTAAAACATTACACTTCCTACTCAGGCTTTTTTTTTTTTTCCTCTCAGGTGTTTATTATTCTCTATGCTCTTTGTTTTTCAGACACATAATGAATTTACTATTACCCACTTAATAGTGCCCAAGCAGTCCGCGGGACCAGACTATTGTGACGTGGAGAATGTAGAAGAATTATTCAGTGTTCAGGATCAACATGATCTCCTCACTCTGGGGTGGATCCATGTATGTTCGACCTTTTGGGTTTTAGGTTGTTGTTGGTTTGTGTGTGTGTGTGTGCATGTGTGTGTGTGTGTAAGGCTTTTTTCCTCCTGGAGGAATTTCAGCTTAATCGAAATAATTTATTATTTTTAATTTTTCCAAGTGTAATAAATGCCATCATATTAAAGCATTTTCTTCAATGTGAGGCAATGTCTAAATCTGTCAAATCTGGATTTGGAGAGGGCTATTATAAATATCCTTTTTTTACTACCATTCCAAGTTAAAAGAAGAACTTTTGGAAGTCAGGTTGGCTTGTCTTATTGATTTTATGTAGTCTAATGGAGGCCTAGGCAGATTTTTATCTGTCTAATGTGATTAGACAATTATTAATATTCCTTTTCCATTGGCTGTGGGTCTAAAGTAGATTAAGAAATTTTTCTGAAAATGTTTCTTTTAAACAATGTTTGTACTTGTTAAATAGGGACCATACACTCCATTGTATAAATACCTCCCCTACAGGCCACAGATACTTGTGCCGTTGTGTATATAGCCACGGAATGGGACCAAAAATTTGTGTTCCAGCATTTACCAAGCCACCGTAGAAGCGGGACAGGGCTTATAAATCAAAAGACATGAGTTTAAATATCAGCTCTGCTAAGAATTCACTGTAGGAATGTTGGCAAGTGATTTAAGCAATCTCAGCATCAGCTTTTCTTCCATAAAATAGGGACATAATAATGGACTTCATATGTCAGTGAATTTCTCAACATATTTTCTTCTAGGGACCCAGAATATTGAAGCAATTGTTATTGGTGATGACATGGTACTTTTGCTATCCATGTTTTCCCTAATTGGTAAACATTTTTCCATCCAGTCTCACACTGGGCCTGGGGTAGGAACAAGTCATCTCACCAAAGACTGAGAAAGAACCACCTTTTATTTTGCTTGCTTTATAGAGAAGTATTTAATAACAATGTTAAAATAACAATAACGGCAATAAGAGCAATCATAACAGCTAAGGATTTTGACAGCTTTCTGTGTACTGGGCACTGTTCTATGAATTTTACATTGGTTGTCTCATTTAATTTTCATAGTAATCCCATGAAGAAAATTATTATTATTGTTATTTTACAACTGATGACATAGGTTTGAGGATGTTAAAGAATTTTTGCAGTGTCATACAACTAGTAAGTGAGGAAGCCGGGACCCCGCATGAATACAGCCTTGGATTCATGATTTAAGTGGTCACATTCCTTTTCGAAAGTGGTTGGAGTTTATTGTGAATTTAAAAATCATTATGAATGCATGCATTTTTCATGGTCAAATATAGACTTCTGATTTGCCTCTCATAAACACTTCCGTATATAGCCAAAACCTAGAAGATAGTTCTTTTAATTTATAATCTCCCCTTTCCTCTCATCATGCAAGATGGGCGCCAAACATCTTCAACAGCTCTGAGAATTCCTTTCTCTTATTGTAGGGGGCGGAGATCCATGAAAGGACACCAGCATAGTGGGATATATTTAGCAAGAATTTTCCTTCTGTGTCCACAGTTTCATATCTTAAGTATCTTGCAGTTGAGGTTCTGTTCCTTGCAGGCAAGTTACTTAAAGGAACCTCAGGATCTTTATACATAAAACTGAGATATTAATAATAAGTATCTCCCAGATGAGTTGCAATGATTAAATGAGGGTCTATTTAAAGCCTCTGGCAAATCTCCAATTTTATCTTTCCCAGTAAGCAGAAAGTATATACACACTCCCAAGAGTCTCTTTTCAGAGTTAGTTATTCCATAGATGTGTGAAGGGAAGGATTATGTCAGTAAGACATTTTTCAAAACCCTTATTTGATTCATGGTGGTAAAAAATATAAAGCAAACAGCTAGAGTTTTTTCTTGGAATAGGCTCTGGTTTTGGCTAAGACTTATCTGTTGCTTGTTCAATAAGATTGTCCTCTTTTCTTTTTATAGACACATCCAACCCAAACTGCATTCTTATCCAGTGTTGATCTCCACACTCACTGTTCCTATCAGCTCATGTTGCCAGAGGCCATTGCCATCGTCTGTTCACCAAAGCATAAAGAGTGAGTGTAACTCAAGAGGGTTTAAGTAAGGTTTCACCCGGGGCTGCTGGGTTCAGGCGTGCCCACACACCAGGCTGAAGCCCTTGGATAAGCAGGTACACCATGCCCTTAGGGAAAAGAGGTTGGTTCCTGCTGGCTTCCAAATATGTGCAGCTCTGCGGTCTTTTGCTTCTTAAGATCTTTTCCATGGTAGAATTACCATGGAATTCTTTCTTTAGTTAATGTGACCTTGAAGTGGATAAACCAGATGTTGTTTCAGTTTGCCATTTGGGATCTTAGTTCTGTTGTATGATTTCTTTTGTGAGAAGATGTCCAGCTCAGGGAATTCCCTGGTGGTCCAGTGGTTAGAACTCCACACGTCCATTCGTGGGGGCATGAGTTCGATCCCTGGTCAGGGAACTAAGATCCTCTTCCCACACAATGTGGCCAATAAAAAAAGAAAGAAGGAAAATTTCCAGATTTAGCTTAATTATCTCCAAAATCTTAAGTCTTGGGGACAATGATTATTGCAGCACAGTTATGAGCAGAGGAATCTGCCATTGGAATCCCAGCTTGATTAGCAACCACTGTGAGCCTCAGTCTTATCAGATCCCTGATACCTGCCCATCACAGATTAATGTGAAGGTGAACCTAGATGATCATTTATGTAAAGGGCTTAGCATGGTGCCTGGAACTATAGCCAGCACTCAATACATATTTGCTGTGACTGTATAAATATGAGTTATACCATAGAAATACTGCAGATTCAGTTCCAGACCACCACGATGAAGCAACTAACACAAGTCACATGAATGTTTTGGTTTCCCAGTGCACATAAAACTTTGGTTCACACTGTCGTCTATTAAGTGTGCAATAGCTTGGAGAAGGCAATGGCACCCCACTCCAGTACTCTTGCCTGGAGAATCCCATGGACGGAGGAGCCTGGTAGACTGCAGTCCATGGGGTCACGAAGGGTCAGACACGACTGAGTGACTTCCCTTTCACTTTTCACTTTCACGCATTGGAGAAGGAAATGGCAACCCACTCCAGTGTTCTTGCCTGGAGAATCCCAGGTACGGCGGAGCCTGGTGGGCTACCGTCTGGTTGCACAGAGCCGGACACGACTGAAGTGACTTAGCAGCAGCAGCAGACTTAGCAGCAGCAGCAGCAGCATTATGTCTAAAAAACTGTACATACCTTAAATTTAAAAAAACCATATTACTCAGAAATGCTATCATCTGAGTCTTCACCAAGTCAGAAAAGTAACAGCAAAGATCACTGATCATGCTTTTCCATAACAAATACAATAATGAAAATATTTGAAGTATTGTGAGAATTACCAAAATGTGACAGAGAGATTTGAAGTGAGCAGATGCTGTTGGGAAATGGCTCCAGTAGACTTGCTTAATGAAAAGTTGCCACAATCCTTCAATTTGTAAAAAAACGCACTATCATTAAAGGGCTGTGAGTGAAGTGCAGTAAAATGAGTATGCCGGTCATTTTATGTATGACGGCATACATGATAGATAGAGGATAGAAATATCCGTCACTTGTAATTTCTTCCCATGGGGTCTTGGCTTTTCCTCTGAGGTCTCCCACTGCCCGTTACCATCCTTCAGGCACTCGGCATTAGCACTGGTCTCTCCAGTCTTCCTCTAGGCCGCCAGCACAATACTGATTTTTTTAAAAAAACTGTAAAGTTTATAGTTTGTAGTTTCTTTCTCCATTCCATTTGAGGAATATGTATGCATGTGCCATTCAAATAAAACATCTGCAAAGCCCAGATGATCCTTAATTTTTGTACCTTTTTTCTCTAAAATTTAGCACCGGGATCTTCAGGCTCACTGACGCTGGCATGCTTGAGGTTTCCGCTTGTAAAAAGAAGGGCTTTCATCCACACACCAAGGACCCCAGGTTGTTCAGTGTGAGTAGATAGACAATGCTGATTATTTTCTGTACACAGTATTTACTTTTCACCCCTTCCTTTTTTTGAAAATTGAAATGTAGCTGATATAATATGTTAGTTTCAGTTGTACAATATAGTAACATTTTCATCCCTTATGAAATGATCAGCACGGTAAGTCTAATACCATCTGTCCCCATACTAAGTTATTACAATATTATTGACCATATTCCTTATGCTGTATATGACACCCCTATGGCTTAAAAAGATGTGGTGTTGTATATGTACACACACACACACACACGCACACACACGCACACAGTGAAATATTATTCAGTCATAAAAAAATACAGTCAATCTTGTCGTTTGCAACAATATGGATGATCTATAGGGTATTATGCTAAGTGAAATAAATCATACAGAGAAAGACAAATACCATATGGTTTCACTTATATGTGGAATCTGAAAAGCAGAAACAAAACAGTAATAGATACAGAGAACAAATGGGTGGTTGACAGAGGGGAGGGGGTTTGCAGGGTGAAACAGATGAAGATTAAGAGGTAGAAATCTCCAGTTATAAAACAAATAAGCCTCTGTTTTTTAAGAGGGAAATAGTAGCAGTATGATATAGGATAAAACCCTTTATTGCTTAGTTTAGAGTTTTCTTATCTCAAAAACTTAATCAAAATCTTTGTATTTCCTTCTGATGTCTTGTCATTATTATTTTATTTACAAAGGAAAGAGTATTTCTGTAGCATGATTACATATAAAGTTTCCTTCCCATCACTGTATATATGTGTGTCTATATATATTTAAGCAATTATAGTTTTCTCTGGAGTCCCCAAAAGCAAGCAGTTATTAAAGAAAATGAGATTAAATGTGTCTTGAATTATTACTGCTTGATACGACCATATTAGTTTTTTATAACAGTTCAATGAAAACTGTAATCCTGTTTTTTGATGAGCTTTGTATAACTCTGAATATATCTTTTTCTGTTTGCTTGGCTTTGCCCTGTCTGAGACATCAGAGAAACATGATTTTGAAGTTAGGATTTATTTAACATGAAAGCTACTTGGCACCTTCTGTGACTATTTTCTTGCTGTTGAAAATGAGTATATATGGTTATGTTTGTTCTGAGTGGAAATATTTTTCAAAATTAGGAACATTTTTAGATCAGGAAATTCATACTCCTCCTCTAGAGAGAATCATGTTAAACATTATGAGCTAAAGCCAGTATTTCTTTCCTAGGTATGCAGACATGTATTGGTGAAAGACATAAAGATAATCGTGCTGGATCTGAGGTGATACGTTCTGAAGATTAGCGCCCTCCGCGCCAGACACTTACTCATGGACACGTGGTTGCCGGATTTTCTTAAGATGTTTCCAGAAATGACTGATATTTTATATTTATACATTTTAGATCAGAGAGTTTGATATTTATTACTTTTGCACATTTTGACGCTTTATTTTTGGGTTGCTTTGTCTTAAGAGGTTACAGTGGATTTGTCAGTATCCATTAGTGTGCCTGAATACTATGACCACATAATAAATTGTGCTGCAAACAACATGTCTGGTTTTAAGCTTATTTTTTGGGTGTATAGTTGATGTACAGTATTATATAAGCTTCAGGTGTACAAGATAGTGATTCATAGTTTTTAAAAGTTATCCTGTCTGGTATTTTGAGAGACCTCTGCATGAGTTTTCAGAGCTTCACATGTTTCACTATTTTTTTTTTTTTCCCTGTAAAATGCAGGTCCAAACAAGAAATTCTGAGTACCAGGTGATCTCTAGGACAGGCCATCTGTTTCTGCAACTTCTCCCTGTGGGTGGTCAAGAAGAGTGTGAGAAGAAGTTCAGTGGCAGACAGTTGAGTGCATCCTGTGATTTTCAGTGTCAGGGAGTCCTGGCTCAGAGTCTGCAGTCAATCTTAGTGTAGGAGACCAGAGCCTGAGCTACTATCCAGGGGTCAGGTGTCGGAGGGCCTGAGATAACCTGTGATTCATGAACCTGATTTAGAGGAGTAAGAGCAGAGACACTTGAGAGAGGAATTAAAAAAAAAAGCTCAGATGGAACCGTAAAACCTATTTCTGTGAAAGTCAGTGGGGCGACCGGGAGAAGAAATGAGGCATAGGAAATCCTGATAATTCTCAACCAAAAAGAAGAAATAAAATCATTTGAAAAGAACATTTGTAATTAAAAGTATCTATATAAACCAAGGCACAGGGAATAGGAAGAAAAATATGTTTAAACTGAATAGGGTATCATGAATACAATAGGCTTAGAATGGGGTTTGTGACTGGTACCTGGATAATAAAAGTGTTTACTTGGATTGAAAGATAATGGATTAATAGAAGGAAAGAGGGACTGATGGAGTATGTTGACAAGTTGAATTGGTAGGAAAACCCTGAGAGTGGAAACATTATGAAGAAAATTTAGCCCAAAAGAAAGGGAGAAGAAAGGAAGACAAGCTAACCTGATCTAATGTCTCTTTTTAAAGTCTTGCCTGTCAACCACAGCTTTCCCAAATTTTAGCCTCCTCCTGGCATTGTATCCTAAGTGCTCCTGTCTGCATGTACAAGCATCCACTTTTAGTGCCAGGATTTCTGTAATCCTTGGAGGAATACTCCCTGCACTCTGTGCTTAGATGAAATAACATTCCTCCTCCTCTTGTCTGCTCCCTAATACAAGTATACCATGGCAGCCAGCTTCTACTCCAGTTCTCATTCACTGTGGGCAGCTCAGTGGCTTGTTTCTGCCTATGACAACTCGTAGGCTTGGAAAGTTCAGTTTCCAGACCCCAGAAGCAGATCTCTGCCTGCTCGAGGCACCGAGACTTGAGTCTATAGTCTCTGTCAGCTAAGGGCAAATTACCTCTGTGAACCTGGCTCCACAAACAACCCACTTTCCCCTGAGTGATGCTGTCCCCAACATCTTAGAATTTAAGGACAGTGTGATCCTGACATACTTGATCACAGGAAAAGATTATATAACTTATTCAAGTAAAAACAACTGTTAGGACTAGGCAGAATTGAGAAATGAATATCCTCAGAGTAGAAAGAGATCCTAAGTATCCTAAGAGATTGCAAGGATGTAAGATGAGAAACATCTGATGAAAAAACTATGGCCATGAAATGGTGCGTAGACATAGAAAGGACCCAACTGAAAGCCCAGAGCTTTAGCTTCCTAGCTTTCTGGAGAAAACAGAAACAGTACTATGACCATTTGGAGCCAATTATATCCCTTCTGAATAGCAAATTAGACAACTCATTTTTCATTAAAAAGATGATGTCTCCTAAAGGAGTGGAGCATTTTTGGCATTTTTATTCCCTTGCAAGGAGATGTAAAACGTCAGGCCTGAAACAAATTTTGAAGAGTTGCCCTTAAAGGGCGTGTGGTTTTCTTATTGCTGGGTGCAAACCCAACTAGCCAGATTTGCCGGGAGAACCTTGTCCCAGAGCTGAAGGCAGCAAAACCTGGGGCCTGCCCTGCCTGGAAGAGTCTCTGTGTCTGAAAGAGGAGTCATCAGACATGTGGCCACACCCCTGAGGGCTGGGCTGTGAGTCACCCTGGAGGTTCTCCGAGGGTGAGTGTGAGCGTATGTGGGTGGGTGTGACCATAGATGTTCCCTGGAAGTGCTTCCTCTGGCAGAGCTCGTTTCCAGCAGGCGGTGCAACTCACTCTTTTGAAAATTAATCCATTCCAGATCCCCATTTGCCACCTCCTTACCTTCAAAGGAGAAGATAGTTCATTTCCAAGATAGTTCATTTCTATCAAAGGCAAAGATAGTTCATTTCTTTTCAGATGGGTGCTTCTGTAGAAAAAAGAACCAGTTACACCTTTTATTGGAGTATAGTTGATTGACAACGTTGTGTTGGTTTCTGTTGTAAAATGTATCACTTACTAGCATATAAACATACATCCACCCGTTTTTAGCTTCTTTTCCTATATAGGTCATTTCAGAATATTGAGAATTTCCTTCAGCGTTTACTGCTGTCTGTATTCAGCGCCTGGCACCTGGTATGTACTTATTATGGACTTGGTTGTGTCCCTCCAGAAATTGTATGTTGAAGTCATAGACCCACAGTGCTTTAGAATGTGACTGTATTTGGAGATAGAACTTTCACAGAGAGGTTAAAATTTGGCCACTAGAGGGCTCCCTAATCCAATGTGACTATTAGGAGGTTAAGTATTTGTCCATAGTCAACCCATGTTCTACGGTCAACGTGTGTGTGTGTGTGTGTGTGTGTGTCCACGCACACGCCTGTGCACATGCACTTGGTCGCTCAGTCATGTCCACTTCTTTGCGACTGCATGGACCATAGCCTGCCAGGTTCCTCTGTCATAGAATTTCCCAGGCAAGTATACTGCAGTGGGTAGCCTTTTTCTGCTCCAGGGGATCTTCCTGACCCAGGGATCAAACCTGGGTCTCCTTTGCAGTAAGATTCTTCACCCTCTGAACCACCAGAGAAGCCCATAATTAAGTTAAAATTTGGCCACTAGAGGGGGCTTCCCTGGTGAATCAGCTGGCTAAAAAAAAAATGTCTGCAAAGTGGAAGACCTGGGTTTGATCCCTGGGATGGGAAGATCCCCTGGGGAAGGGCATGACAGTATTCTTGCCTGGAGAATCCCCGTAGACAGAGGACCCTGGCGGGTTACAGTCCATGGGGTTGCAAAAAGTCAGACACAACTGAGTGACTTAGCACAGCACACAGCCCTCATCCATTGTGGCTGGGTCCTTATGAAAGAAGAGCTCAGGACACAGACACAGAGGGAAGACCCTGTGAAGGCAAGGACAAGATGGCCATCTGCAGGGAGAGAGACCTCAGAAGAAACCAAATACGCCAACAACTTGATGTCTAACTTCCAGCCTCCGGAAATGTGAGAAAATAAATTTCTGTTGTTTAGATCAAGTCACCCAGTCATGGTATTTTGTTATAGCCACCCTAGCAAATCAGCACAGTACTCCAAAAATATTTACTGAAGTTGTTTCCCCACCCCCACCCCCACCCCACCTCAGGGAGTAGAAATGACTTTCTTTGTTGTCATGCAAAAATCATCCTCTTTTCCACAGACCTTTTCAGTTATGGAGGAGAAAAGCAAGATGCCTATGGATTATTCTCAGCTACTGAAGTTATTTCTGGTTTCTTTTTAGTAGAATTTGGCTGTGGGGGAAATGGCATTTATATTTGATATAAAATGTCAGTTATTGGCCACATCCTAGAATTGGCTCAGTATTTTTCTCCTCAATTCATCCCCTGCTGCAGCCACTTGGTCATGCTGGCAACTGCCTTGTTACAATGTTTGGATTTAAATAGAAGTTTCTGTTGCAAAAGCCACTACAGTTGTCCAGAATGTGGAAAGCAGATGTTTCTCTTCCAGCATGTCTTGTAGAATTTCCTAGCAAGCAAATGCCTTCTCTGAGAAGGATGCGTGAGAAAGGTCATGTCTTTGGCAAAGATAAAAGGAGAAAGGTAAAATTTTATCTTCTTATTCTTGGAAGGCTTTAGTTTATTACTTATTGTGAAGACAACCATGTGATTGTGGGTTAAGATATGATAAGACAACCAAAGAACTCTTCTGGGTTTTTTTGTTTGTTTGTTTTTTAAGAAATTTGTTTCCTTTTTTAGCATCTTGGCTCTTCACCAGGCAAGAATGTATTTTTCTTGGGGGCAGCTGACAAAAACAGTAGTTTAGTTGGGTTTGGGAAATGCAGAGGATGAAAGAAAAACGAGGAAAATAGAGAAAGACCCTGGGAGAGAGAGGGTAGAATTAGAATACTGGAGACTGACTTTTCTTAATTTGTGTGAAGTGAATGTCTTGGGCATTATCTAGACCAAAAGACATTCTAAAACCAAATGGAGAGAATTAGTTTAGTTTTGTCTTGTCTCACTTCTATCAAGGAGGATTAACTATTCATTTGCATCACGTTAACAAGAGTTGATATGAAAAACTAGTTTACTCAAATTAGTCATTGAATGGGTGTATTCCAGATGTATCAATGTAATGAGTAGTGAATCTGTATTCTTGAATCTGAAGAGGATATTTAAAATTTCAGTTTTTCAAGAAAAAAAGCTTTTATAGGTTATGCAAAAGATAAGCTTCATTATGTTTCTTCCTAATAGAAAGCTAATGCTTAAGAAAAACAAACAACTGGAAGACATTTACCCTGTTCTTGATTTTAGGCAGGGGTCTTTACCTATAGAAATGAGGTGTCTGAATTAACTGATTTTGCAGGGTTTTTTCAGCAATAAAACTTTATACCTGTCAATGTTTTTTTTTCCAGTGCAGTATATTATTTTTTCTTTTTTATTAAAAATTTATTGAGGTGAAATCCACATAACACAGAATTAACCATTTTAAAGTGAACAAGTCAGTCACAGTACATTCACAGAGTTGTACAACCATCATCTCTGTCTAGTTCCAAAACATTTGCATCTCTGCAAAGTGAAACCCAGTGAGCCATTTATCCCCATGCCCCTCCCCCAACCTCTGGCAATCACCAATGTGCATTCTGATTCTACTGATTTATCTATTGTAGAGATTTCATATAATTGAAATCATACAATATGTGAACTTTTGTGTCTGGCTTCTTTCCCTTGGTGTAACATTTTAAAGGTCCATTCATGTAACATACAGCAATGCATTCCTTCTCATTGCTTTTCATTCATCCATCAGTGGACATGTGGGTTGCTTCTCCTGTTTGGCTGCTGTGGGCATCAGGGGCTGCTATGAGCCTGTGTGTGCATGTACTTGTTTCAGTGTATTTTTTCCATTCTTTGGGGCACAAATTTAGTGGTAGAATTGCAGGGTCACGTAATTCTATCCTTAACTTTTCCATAGCAGCTAAAACATTTTATATTCCCACCAACGATGTTCAGGGATTGCAATTTCTTCACCTTGCCAACAACCTAATTTTTTACTGTTATAGCCATCCTAGTAGGTGCGATGTGGTATCTCACTGTAGCTCCTCCATCCATGGAATATTCTAGGCAAGAGTACTGGAGTGGGTTGCCATTTCCTTCTCCATTTGACAGAGCAATTCACTATTAATTCTTTCAAAGTCAACTTAATAATAAAAGCAGAAGTAATGATGAAGGCATCTGAATCTTCTAGAATCCACTCTTATCACACTTTTATTGTTGTGGGTGACTAATCCCAGGCCCTTACCAAGTTCACTAGAACTAAGTTCAGAAGCAGATTTTTTTTAAATCAAGGACGGTCAACTCTGGGCTGCATAAGAGCAAACAATCAACTAGACTCACAGTAACAGCACTCTAAAATACTACTTTAGCTTTTCATCAAATGCACTGGTTTATACATTCACAGGCTGCCCTGGTGGCTCGGTTGGTAAAGCGTCTGCCTGCAATGCAGGAGACCAATCCCTGGGTCGGGAAGATCCCCTGGAGAAAGAAATGGCAACCCACTCCAATGTTCTGGCCTGGAGAATCCCATGGACAGAGGGGCCTGCTGGGCTACAGTCCAGGGCGTCATAAAGAGTCGGACACGACTGAGAGACTAACGCTTTCACTTTCACATACATTCACAAGGGAGAAGATTACATCAGGACATCCATCTGAAATCATAACTTCTTCTATTTTTAAGAATGAGGGCTGGTTGTAAATTTGGAGGTAATGATTTGCCTGCTTAATATATTTTGGTCTGAGTAGGTGAAGCCACTTCACAAAGGAAGGTTGAAGTACATGATTTTAGGCCATTTCTTAAGGTATTTTGTTGTAGCAGATGCAGAGTTGAAAGCAGTGGTCGAGGGGGGCGGAGAGAAGTGATTCAGTGAAAGGACCAAGGAATAAGGTTCAAAACTGCATGTGGAGGGAAAGAAATAGAAGACACAGTCTAAGAAGAATATGAAATATGAAAAGGGCATCTTTTGGTGTGACTGCAATGCTTTTTTACAGCGTGACTCATTGACTCAGTGGACATGAGTTTGAGCAAACTCTGGGAGATAGTGAAGGACAGAGAAGCCTGGCGTACTGCAGCCCATGCATTCACAAAGAGTCGGATACGACTGAGTGACTGAACAACAATGCTTTTTCTCAATGATGGAAAACCTGCCTAAGGATCCCTGAGCATTAGGCCACTGAAAACTGTCTTTAACTACCCTCCAGAGGAGCCTGTTTCAACATCTGTTTTCCTTGAAGACAACATGTTACAAGAACAACCAGGTAAGTGGTAATCATTTTTATTTCTTCTGTCTTTAAGGGGCATAAAGTTACCATAAGAAGAACAGCCTAAATAGCTAAAGTCATCAGGAACAAATTAGAGTGAGGTGATGGTATTAGTGCATTCATTTCCCAGATACATTTCTGAAATTGAAATGAAGAATTGAATTAACCTGTAAGAGGAAATGCTCAGGAATGGGAAATAAATCAGAGATACCAAAATTCTCACTTCAACATTGCCTTAATTGCTTGTAATCAGTGTCTAATTTCAAGGCAGACATTTCATAGGGAAAATGTTATGAACTTTACTTCGGAAAATTGTACTACCTGGTAGCTCAGATGGTAAAGAATCCGCCTATAGTTCAATCCCTGGGTTTGGAAGATCCCCTAGAGGAGGGCATGGCAACCCACTCCAGTATTCTTGCCTGGAGAATTCTCAGACAGAGGAGCCTGGCAGGCTACAGTTCATGGGGTCACAAAGAGCCGACGTGACTTAGAGACTGAGCATATAAGCACGTTCTTCCAAGGAGCAAGTGGCTTCTACTTTCATGGCAGGGATTAATTGTTTAAAAACAGCACTAGATTTTGGGGATCCACTAAGATATTATCAAGTGGGCCTTAGAAAGCATCACTATGAACAAAGCTAGTGGAGATGATCAAAATCCAGCTATTTCAAATCCTGAAAGATGAGGCTGTGAAAGTGCTGCTCTCAATATGCCAGCAAATTTGGAAAACTCAGCAGTGGCTACAGGACTGGAAAAGGTCAGTTTTCATTCCAATGCCAAAGAAAGGTAATGCAAAAGAATGCTCAAAATACCGCACAATTGCACTCATCTCACACGCTAGTAAAATAATGCTCAAAATTCTCCAAGCCAGGCTTCAGCAATACGCGAACCATGAACTTCCAGATGTTCAAGCTGGTTTTAGAAAATGCAGAGGAACCAGAGATCAAATTGCCAATATCCGCTGGATCATGGAAAAAGCAAGAGAGTTCCAGAAAAACATCTATTTCTGCTTTACTGACTATGCCAAAGCCTTTGACTGTGTGGATCACAAGAAACTGGAAAATTCTGAAAGAGATGGGAATACCAGACCACCTGACCTACCTCTTGAGAAACCTATGTGCAGGTCAGGAAGCAACAGTTAGAACTGGACATGGAAGGGCAGACTGGTTCCAAATAGGAAAAGAAGTACATCAAGGCTGTATATTGTCACCCAGCTTATTTAACTTATATACAGAGTACATCATGAGAAATGCTGGGCTGGAAGAAGCACAAGCTGGAATCAAGATTGCCAGGAGAAATATCAATAACCTCAGATGTACAGATGACACCACCCGTATGGCAGAAAGTGAAGAAGAACTAAAAAGCCTCTTGATAAAAGTGAAAGAGGAGAGCGAAAAAGTTGGCTTCAAGCTCAACATTCAGAAAACTAAGATTATGGCATCTGATCCCATCACTTCATGGCAAATAGATGGGGAAACAGTGGAAACAATGTCAGACTTTATTTTGGGGGGCTCCAAAATCACTGCAGATGGTGACTGCAGCCATGAAATTAAAAGATGCCTTCTCCTTGGAAGGAAAGTTATGACCAACCTAGATAGCATATTCAAAAGCAGAGACATTGCTTTGCCAACAAAGGTCCATCTAGTCAAGGCTATGGTTTTTCCAGTGGTCATGTATAGATGTGAGAGTTGGACTGTGAAGAAGGCTGAGTGCCGAAGAATTGATGCTTTTGAACTGTGGTGTTGGAGAAGACTCTTGAGAGTCCCTTGGACTGCAAGGAGATCCAACCAGTCCATCCCAAGGGATATCAGTCCTGGGTGTTCATTGGAAGGACTGATGCTGAAGCTGAAACTCCAATACTTGGGCCACCTCATGTGAAGAGCTGACTCATTGGAAAAGACCCTGATGCTGGGAGGGATTGGGGGCAAGAGGAGAAGGGGACGACAGAGGAAGAGATGGCTGAATGGCATCACCAACTCGATGGACATGAGTTTGAGTGAACTCCGGGAGTTGGTGATGGACAGGGAGGCCTGGCGTGCTGCAATTCATGAAGTCGCAGAGTCGGACTCGACTGAGCAACTGAACTGAACTGAAGATATTATTTGTGCTCTAGGTCCTTTGATTATAACCATCAGGTGGATGTATAAAAAAAAGAACAAAATTAAAGCAAAGTTACATTTTTCTTGAATTGTTTATTGTAAAAATTTTATTGTAGAGTCTCATCTAAAGAAAAGAATCCACCTGCCACTACAGGAGATGCAGGTTGGTTCCCTGTGTCTGGAAGATACCTGGAGAATGACATGGCAACCCACTCCAGTATTCTTGCCTGGAGAGTCCCCATGGACAGAGGAGCCTGGCAGGCTACCGTCCATTGGATGGCAAAGAGTCGGACACGACTGTGCGACTAAGCACACAGCATGTACTTCTAAAGTCTGTATGTAGGTTCAGTTCTTTGCCTTCTCTTTTCTACATATGCAGCGTCCTCTCCCATATCTTGCCTGTGCTTGGAACATTCCCGTACACTCTACTTTCTCTTGTCCAGCCTCAACCCTTTCATCCCCCCTCCTTTTATTCTAGTTAACTCTTGCTGTTTAAGCCTCTGCTGAAGCCCCACCTCCTGAAGTTATAAGAGCTTCAGGAAGCCTTCCTGAAGTCGTAAGAGCTCATACCCCATGTGTTTCCACTTCTGTAATCCTTTGCTACTTGTTTCATGTCCATTTTCTCCATAAATTGTAAATTCCATCCAGGCAGAAACTTGCTCTTTGTATGTCTAGCATGCGCTCTTCAAACACTACCTGAATAGACTTGGCTCTCCTAGGAATGAAATAACCATCTGGTTTTCATATTCTGATGCAGAAGAACCATCTCCCCAGCTTTCCCATCCCCTTTTCTCTCCCTCCTTTTTTGTCCTATCTTTTTGAATAAGCTTAGTTGCAGATAGAGAGTGTGTTAGCCCAGACAGCCCCCGCCATTGCAGTAATCACAAATTTTCTTCCAGAATGTTCTTTGTTTGAAATCCTGCTAAAAAATACTCAAACTCAGCCTGACTACACAAATGATGCTTCAGAGATAACAGAATTATTTGTTTTTCAAAAATAATGTTTTCTCTTGCTCATATGCTCACAGCAAAGCTTGCATGATATGAATAAATGTTATTAGAAATCCAGGTCATCTTCAAGGGCTATATAAGCCTGTTGTGGGAAACTCTGTGCTCACAGAAGGAGTGTTAGAGTTTGGGGAGAGAAGAGGACTCAGGAAACAGCCAAGCCTGTCTGTTGCTAGGTTTCCCTCCTCTGGAGATTCATGTGAGGCTCAACAAGAAATTCTCACCTGTCCAGCCCTTTGCGTCATTAGCATCTGTGGAATCAAAGGGAGGAATTACTGATCTATGACTGGAAGAAGGTGCTTAGGCACTGCCTCTGGGTGCTCATATGGAAAGAACATTTCACCGATGCACATTCAGCGGGCCGTTCTGGTTTTCCTGATTTTTACTTCTGGCCACGCCAGTTTCTAGATACTTTGTTCTAGACGCCCTTGCCTTTACCAGAGAGCTCGCGCCCTCTGGTGGTGAATATGAAGTACAACAGCACAGTCAACTTGGTTCGCTTTACCTGAACCCTGTAGGGACTATGAAATTGTAGTGATTTTTTCCTCAACTATGACTGTGATCTGTTTCCAAATATCTGTATATTAATCGTTAAGCTTCAGTTTAGTGGGTATTAAGTGTCTTGCCTGGTAAGCATAAATTTAAAACTGGAATATTTTAATCCTAGCATTTTATAGTGGTTCTCAAGTTTTGATGTGCGAAAGAATCACCAGAGAAATATGATTAAAGCTCAAGTTCCCAACCACAGCTCCAGATGTCCTTGTTCTGCAGGCTTTGGGTTTCCCAGAAATAGGCCCATTTAAAATGAGCTCCCAGAGGATTCCCTGGTGGCTCAGTGGTAAAGAATCTGCCAATTTCAGAGTTAGGATTGGCACAAGAGAAGCCACTGCAATGAGAAGCCTGCTTGCTTCAACCGGAGAAAACCCATGCAGCAGCGAAGACCCAGGACAGCCAAAAATAAATACATAATTAATTATCTTTTAAAAGATAAGCCTCCGATGAGGTTGACCTGTGTGAACTGTTCTTTGAGAAATGCTGGCTTCAATACAGATTTGGAACCAAACCCAAGTCCCATCTCTGCCAGTAGTATGACATTGGATTGTTCCATCCATAAGAAGGTAGTGAGAATATCTACTCCATAGATCTGTTGCAGGATAAAATGAGATCCTAATATAAAGGGCTTGGTCATGACAGGGACCCAGTACATGCCAGCTCTTATTATTTGTAGTATTGATTTAATTAGGTCAAGCTATAGGGCAGAGAAGACCAGGGGATTTTCTGGATCAAAAAGGCATTCAGTCTTTGGCTCTGAGTTCCCTGTAGTGAGATGCTGCCATGGATGGAAACCCACTCCCTCATTCCCAAAGACAAGAAGCAGCTGTCCCCAGGGAGACAAGTGGCATGTACCGGGGAGCTTCACGGATGTTAAGCAGCCTGGGAAGAAAACCGCTTTGAGAAAAAGTGCTTAAGGGCAGGGAAATACTTTTATACGTCTTTGTACCTCTTGGGACAGATGAGTAAAAGAGAAGTTGGCAGCTCTCCTATATGATTTGATATTAAGGGAACAACTGCTGTTTTTCTCTCTATAAAATCTTTAGGATTAACACACACACACTGCTACATGTAAAGCAGATAACTAACAAGGACCTACTGTGCAGCACAGGGAGCTATACTCAATATTTTGTAATAACCTATAAGCGAAAAGAATCTGAAAAAGAACAGATACATTTGTGTGCATAACGGAATCACTTTGATGTACATCTGAAACTAACACATTGTAAATCAAATATATTTCAATAAAAAATTAACGTCAAAATAAAATAAAATGGGCCCAAAGAGTTCTGAAGAACAAATGAGTGGAGACATGTGTAAACCCCTTAGTGTGATGACTGACACCGGTAGTGCTCACAAAGTATGGTTATTTTTCCCATCCCTTCCAGCCTGAATGTATCTGTAGTATCATTTTCAGAGACAGGTATTGATCAGGAGAAGGGAAACGGATGCTTTAGATGTGTAGTAAGATTTTAGCGGTGTTTCTGTTTTTTAAAAATCTGTATTTCCCCTGGTAAACTTAAAAGTCACACTTTTTAAAATATATATATATCCAAGTTTAATATCTCATATATAAAAAGTCATATATATGTATAATATATGTATGTATGTGTACGCAGGCTATCAGTCAGGCGGTTATAGAGAGCAAAGTTATATAATGACTTATCAGGTTGTGAAGTCAGTATGCACTATCCTATTGATACACTTTAATCCATGTTTATGTTTATCTCCTGTGTATCTTCAAATTTTTCCTGGTACAGCATTAGTTGGCACTTCTCACCTTAATGTAATTGTAGCCTTTCCTGGGAAACTTACACACCCTGGTTGTCATGTCCCTAGATGCACCACTAGAGGGAGCCACTCCATAACAGGTGAGGTCAGTCTAACCAAATCAACATGATCAGCCTGATGCTGATCCGAAGCCAAGGCTACAGATTACAGGTACCATATCTCAGATTTATTAAAAAACACATAGGTAACGAGTCAGAGCTTGGGCTAGGAATGATTTGAAAAAGAATTGAAGGCATTATTCCACAGAACATTCACAGTGTGTACTAGAGACAGACAAGAGAGCAGGGAGTGTCTTAGAAACATTTGCGGTGGACGATGGATGGCCCGGCTTCGTCGTACTCCTGTTTGCTGATCCACATCTGCTGGAAGGTGGACAAAGAGGCCAGGATGGAGCCACCAATCCAGACAGAGTACTTGCGCTCGGGAGGGGCGATGATCTGTTGGTCAGGATGAGAAAGGACCATTAGTGCACTAGAAGGGGAACTGGGGTTTCCAGCATGGTCAGGATTTGTGGCCCCGGCTGAACTTTCATGGGCCTTGGGGACAGTCTTGGCTGTTAGATGCTGAAACTGGACCCTAACCCATGGGGTGTGAATAGTTGTGGATTTATAGATTCTTCAATCAGCACCTTTGATTTCCCGGCTTCCTTTTATACCAGGGGTCACTAACCCTCGGGATCTAATGCCTGATGATCTGAGGCGGAGCTGATGTAACAACACCAGAAATAAAGCGCACAATAAATGCACTTGAATCATCCCGAAACCATCCCCTAACCCCCAGTCCGTGGAAAAAATCGTCTTCCACAAAACCAGTCTCTGATGCCAAAAAGGTTGGGGACTGCTGTTAAACAATCTACTCCAAAACTTCTGACACTTCAGCTTCATTCAGCCTCAGTTCAGTTCAGTTCAGTCGCTCAGTCGTGTCCGACTCTTTGCAACCCATGAATCGCAGCACGCCAGGCCTCCCTGTCCATCACCAACTCCTGGAGTTCACTCAAACTCATGCCCATCGAGTCGGTGATGCCTACTATCAGGCAAATGGAAAGCTGGCCCCCAATTCTGCATAACCTCCACTTAAGCCCTGACATTGTCCCTGATTCCTATCAGCTGTTCTTCAGAGCTCAGCACAACACATACGCTCTGTGGACACAAACACCAGCAACTTCCAGGGGAACTTTTAACGGTGTCAGAATTTCTGGCCATATAAAAACTTACTGTAAGACCTGATTAAGTCTACCAAGAGGCACTGTTTAACACTGAGGGATCCATTGCTGGTGGGATGAAGATTCCCCTGGGATAGGTCTCAGCTAAGCTTGCACTGGCTGGCCCTACCTGCATGAACCGGCCTGGCACGCAAGGACATGCTGACGTTTCTTAAATCAATGAATGGTTTAGGCCCAAAGAGCAGTGATTCAGAACAAGGGTACATCTACCTTGATCTCTGCTCTCTGGTTCTAAATATAGCTAGAGTTGAGTAAGTCTAAATTCCACATCAGACTTGGATACTTAGGTAGAAATAAATATTGACCAATAGATAAGATATTTCTGAAACTGTGGTGAAAGGGTTTAATTTCTCTTTATTCCTTGAGCTCTGGTTGAACATTTATTTTTAATGCAAGGGGCTGATATTTACTGAGAACTTACTATCTGCCAAGCACTTTGCCCAGCATTTTACATGTACTATCTCATTTAATCTTCATAACCACCTTGAAGAATAAGGACGGAATCTGTCCCGTATTCTAATGAGGAAACAAACTGAGCGAGGTTTAAGTAATTCACCTTGGTCACACCGATTGGTACAAGTAAGACCCAATATGCAAACCAGGACCTCTCCCAGGTGTTTTTCTTTCTGTTTTGTTTTAGAAATAACCTTTCAGTTTTAGATACTTTTAGATTTACATACGAGTGGTACAGACAGTACAGAATCCCCACAGACCACCCCCCAACCCCATTCAGTTTCAATTTCCCATAATGTCACCACCTTACTGTCCCCGGTTTTCAATGGTTTGCTCTCACCACACTGGAGCTCAAAATTCTACACTCATTTCTATTCAAGACTCCAAGGCTGGAAAACTAGAAACTACCCAACTCTGGCTGGGTGTCTATCATCCGAGGAACACAAATCCTCAGAAAACAGGCTCTCTCCTCTCACCCCACAGTCCCTCCTCGCCTGTAATGTGGAGAGAGAGTGTGCTTCAGTCTAGCACACCCTGTTATGTTAGCTGCAGACTCTTTCCTTAAAAAAAGAGACGGGAGCGCAAATAACAGAGAACTTGTCTGAATAGCTCTCGTGCGTGTGAACTGCACCCCGAGTGCCCTTTCTCCCGCTCCCTGGGACATGGATCAGAGGGTCCCAGACTGGCCTCCTGATTTCAGAGTAACAGTAGCCTTTGCGAAGTCACCGGCCACATGTTAGCTTGCCTCCAAAGAATGATAGCCTTTTAATCTGAGTTCCTCTGACTGACTCAAAACGCACACAGTGTAAGGGTCCTGCTGGCTCAGGGAGTGAGTTTGGCCATCCTGGGGTCATGCTGCAGTTTGGAGCACTCATTTCAAAAGGTGCATCAGAAAGAGAGATGAAGATAAAGCTCCAATTCCTGGCTGCCGAGATGGAATCACATTTAGTACTGAAAGAGGAGTATACTACTCAATCTACAGGATTTATACCTGTTTAGAAAGGTCTGGCTCACCTGTAATGTTTATAATGTTCTATACATGAGATGCACCACTTTCATGATGAGGAAAAACAACGTATTGTGTATTTCAATGAGATATGGGCACATGAGTGGCTCTATTGACCTTTTCCTGCATCCGCTGAAAGTAGCCGACTGACATGGCTAAGTATTGATTAAACTTTGTACAAGATAATTCAACTCCTCTATGAATGGAACTGACTTAGACCCTTTAAAGGATGATACTTGAGGACTTTTACCCACCGCCTAGCTCTAAGACCCATAGTGTATGCAACCAAGATGCAGCCTCTGCAGAATCCCTCACTTCTGGTTATAAGCTTGGCATTGCCAGCAGCTATAAGGGTCTGTCACAGAGCTTTACCTTGATCTTCATGGTGCTGGGGGCCAGGGCCGTGATCTCCTTCTGCATGCGGTCAGCAATGCCGGGGTACATGGTGGTACCCCCGGAGAGGACGTTGTTAGCATAGAGGTCCTTCCTGATATCAATATCACACTTCATGATGCTGTTGTACGTGGTCTCGTGGATGCCAGCAGACTCCATCCCTGGAAAAGAGACACAGGTTGTGGTCCTTGGGTGATAAAGAAAACCCAGGCTGACATGGAAGATGGTATGAGCAACTGGATGATCTTACACTAGACCACAGCTTGGCAGGCACAATGCTCTAGCTGCCACCATCTCAGGACTGAAAGACGCTTGAAATGTCCCAGGTCCTCCTACCATTTGTCTAGGGAGGAAGCCCTGCTTCGGCATCTCTGGAAGGGTGAGAGGCTACAGTATCACAGTCCTCAGTCTTAATAGACTCTATACTATAAATGATTCAAATATAAAGCAAAGCCTTCAAATTCCCAAAGCCTTGAGAAGGTCCCAGGCTGAGCTAATGCCACAGCTGTTGTTCAGAACTCCTAAATCTCTCCTTGACTGCTGTCATGTTCTCACCCCTCAAAGCTAAATGGTGCTGGAACATTCGAAATAGGTTTCATTTTATTTGGACAAAGACTCATTTTTCTTCAACCTCGATATTTTTTTGTCTGAGTTTCTTGTTAATTTCTGACATGGGTCTTTTGAAAAGAACCTCCAGATGGCTCTTCATCTTTTACAGTTTTATGATGTACTACTAATCATGCTTAGTAATGGATTACTGCCAATATGAGTTTGGGTAAACTCCGGGAGTTGGTGATGGACAGGGAGGCCTGGCGTGCTGCGGTCCATGGGGTTGCACGGAGTCAGACACGACTGAGCGACTGAACTGAACTGAACATCCAATCAGCATGGAGTGCACTTAGTGCCCCCGCCCCCACACATCTCATTTTAAAGATGAGGACACTTTTTACAAATGAAGACATTTTACAGATGAGGCTCCAGGAGGCAACATTATGAAAGGAGAACTAAGATTCACACCCAGGCTCACCTCTCTATAAACAACTATGCGAACCTGTCTCCCAAGGTCAATGCCAATGTAGGAACGGACATCTCCAATTTTCTTTTCCCCTGTTATTTCCAGACTCAGCATTCAACCCATCCTTCCGGTGGCTCCGCTGTCTCCTAAGCATGGACAGTATCTGATTCTTTCACCATAAACCATGCACCAAGAATGCTTCAGCTAGACTACAACCTAAACAATGTTTTCTTAAAAAGAAAACTCCTTTCATGGCTTCTTTATGTCTTCTCACTTTAAAAACGTGACATTCTTTCCCTTGCCCTGGCTCAGAGGTGCCCTTTTGGCCCCTGTCACATGTGGCCACACGCAGAAGGGAGCTGGGGGCTGAGACCGGCTGGTGGAAGGAGGGGAGGGTGCTCTTCCCGGGTGTGCTGCCTACCGATGAACGAGGGCTGGAACAGGGTCTCAGGGCAGCGGAAACGCTCATTCCCGATGGTGATCACCTGCCCATCAGGCAGCTCATAGCTCTTCTCGAGGGAGGAGGAGGATGCGGCAGTGGCCATCTCATTCTCAAAGTCCAGGGCTACGTAGCACAGTTTCTCCTTGATGTCCCGGACAATCTCACGCTCAGCTGTCAATGAGACACAAACATGGTGGCCAACCTTGAGATTTGCACAGGTGGTAAAAATCCACCTGCCCTACAGTACTTACAATACAGGTTTCTCCCTGAAAGTGTATATTCTATTCTGCAACCCCAAATCCATGAGGACAATTAAATTATAGGTCCATTAGGGAACCACTTCTGTTCCCAGCAAAGTGCTTCCCACAGAGAAACTTCTAAGCAGATAATGTCCAGACAGTGCATGGTAGAATGAAAATGAGCTGGCTAGCGACAGACAAAGCGCAGGAATCCTTTTGGACGTTAACTTTTTTGCATGATTAATTAATGACTCTGTTATATGTTATATATATCATATATAACATATATATATATATGTTATATGTTATATCTGTT
This sequence comes from Bos indicus, assembly GCF_029378745.1. Taxonomy (NCBI): domain Eukaryota; kingdom Metazoa; phylum Chordata; class Mammalia; order Artiodactyla; family Bovidae; genus Bos; species Bos indicus. The sequence goes on from NC_091785.1 coordinate 10,710,935, forward strand.
ATATAACAGTTTGTTATATTGGATTTTCAGTTGACCAGGAAGATTCATGCCGAAACAGTCCCTTAGAAGCACCTACAGTTTTAAAAAGCTCTGAAGACCCATGTTGTCTGACCTGGGTGGATCCCAACTCAAGTCCTTGGAAAACTCATCACCTTCCAGAAAGAGGCTCAGGACCAGTCCCGGTAGAGAAGGTCCCAGTGGTGCATGGAAGAAGTGGGTGGGCAGACCCTTTTCTGACTCCTGTCCTCTGAAGTTCTAAACTATTGGTTTTACCCAGGCCCCTGGGAACTTTTTGGAGGCTTCTTGGAATTCCTCAGAGAGGGCAGAGAAGGGTCAGAATTCATTCAACTCTCTATTCCAGAAGGAGATTTTTAAATTGTCAGGGCTCAAGTCTGGAGTCTAGGATAAGTCTTGGGCATGTCCAAAAACCTGAACATTTGGACAAGAGCAAATTGGCCAGGGAAGGGCAGGCAGCCAGGGTCAAGGGCGCTGAGGTCGTCCTGATGTCTCTAGGACTCTCTGCCTCTGCCTCTTATAGAGAGAGACCAAGGGTACCAGTTTAGTCGGAAGACAAACATGTCATTGCCTGCTGGGTTGGTATTACTAATCCCTAACAAGTAAGTATCTCATGCTTCCTCAGGACCAGGAATTCCATGATCACATTTACTACTCCCAACATCCTTGGTGAGAAAGTAAATGATTACTCCCATTTTACAGACAGCCTGTGGCTTAGTGGACTTGGGCATCTTGTCCCAGGTCACACAGTTAGTGAGCAGCAGAACTGGGACCCAAGCCCTGTCAAGATGTTTCCAAAGACTGCTAATCACCATGCCATACTATTTTCAGGCTCTTTTCATATTAATTTTTTTGGAGTATAGTTGCTTTACAATGTTGTATTAGTTTCTACTGCACAGCAAAGTGATTCAGCTATACATACACATATAATGTGCTCTTTCTCTCTGGATTCCTTCCTATTCAGGTCACGGTGGAGTATCAAGTAGAGTTCCCTTTGCTATACAGTAGGTTCTCACTAGCTATCTACTTTCCACATAGTATCAGGAGTGTATATATGTCGATCTCCATCTCCCAATTCCTCCCCTATTTTCAGTCTCTATGTGTGAATGGAAGGGATTAAAAATGTTCAAATAATGCAACTCTGACAAGCTCATAATACCTGATGGTTAAAACTATTCTTCTCAAGGAAATGGTGTAATCATTTTGTGGTAAGGAAATGGCGCAATCCTTTTGTGGTTACACATAGCAAAATAGTCAGAGCTTTGCCCTGAGCATTAAAGTCAGGTCTCGCTGTCTGCAAGGCTCCCTCCCACTGTTTTCTCAGATAGTCACCAGGTGAGGGAAGAACACCCCGCCCCAATGACCCCTCCCTTTATGTCCCTCAGGCCTCACCGGTGGTCACGAAGGAATAGCCTCGCTCGGTCAGGATCTTCATGAGGTAGTCGGTGAGATCTCGGCCAGCCAGGTCCAGACGCATGATGGCGTGGGGCAGGGCGTAGCCCTCATAGATGGGCACGTTGTGGGTGACACCATCTCCAGAGTCCAGCACAATGCCTGGGGGACAGTTGTGCACGACAAGTCACCAGGGGAGCTGGTGTATGGTCACTTACTGGTCTAGTAGAAGGGGAATTTCTAACCCTTTTATTTGAAAGGAAGGAAGGCATCTGATAGGAAAAGAGAGCTGAGGCAGGGCTAGGTAAAGAAAAGAAAGAGACAAAAAAACAGGAAGAGGGAAACAATAGAAGTCCTCCTGGAAATACAAGTTAAAGGGCTTATTTTCAAAGGTGAGAAGAAGCCCTCAAGGGGTGGGAATTAACTCTGTCAATTCTAAATACCCCCAGTCCATCACAACACACATGTTTATAAACCATTCGATCCTGTAACTGATGGTGTACTCAACCAGGGCCTTCACCCGGCCCAGCCACCTACCAGTTGTGCGTCCAGAGGCATAGAGGGACAGCACCGCCTGAATAGCCACATACATGGCTGGGACATTGAAAGTCTCAAACATAATCTGCAAAGCAAGCCAAAGAGATGAGTTAATGATGCTGCCAGTATCATCAAGCAGGCACAAGAGAGCATCTTGTTGATGACTGCAGATGGGCCCACCTGGTTCTGGGCAGAGGAAACTAAAGTAAAGGAGGGTCAGAGAAGCCTTGGTTACTGGTCGAGGAGAAAGGAAGGTGTAAATGGAGAGACCACCGTACCGGTGACCTGGTGTCATGGCGGGTGGAAGGGACAGTGTGCACACATGACCAGCCAGGTATTAGGAGGGTCTAGTTTCTGGTCCTGGCCCTGACTTGAACGTGACCTGGAGAATTCACCAAACTAACAACTGACTAATGTGGGCGGCCTGTGGGATCTTTGTTCCCCAACCAGGGATCGAACCCAGGCCCTGAACAGTGAAAGCACAGAGCCTAAACCACTGAAGCTCAGACTGGTTGAGATGAACCCCATTCTGTGATCTGTCTGAGATTCCATTTAATCTGTTCAACTTTTTTCTGTAGTTGCTGTGTCAATGTCAGCCCTAGAGTCTGAGGCCATTCTAGCTGCAGTGAAGGAGTCCTGATTGCTGGAAGAAAGAACTGCCTGCTGGTAACAGAGAACCAGATATGAATGTTGATGTGGTGGTTCATGCCGTCCAGAGCATAGTTAGCACCAGAGCCCCTCCAGGTCATGTGTTGGAAATGTGTGCCCATGGAGAGGCCCATAGGCCTCCATCTCTCCATCTGCAAAACCCTCTCTGGTCTATTAACCAGAGTAAACATCTAGCATAGTTTGCTGCTGCAGCTGCTGCTGCTGCTAAGTTGCTTCAGTAGTGTCCGACTCTGTGCCCCACAGATGGCAGCCCACCAGGCTCCCCCATCCCTGGGATTCTCCAGGCAAGAACACTGGAGTGGGTTGCTATTTCCTTCTCCAAGGCATGAAAGTGAAAAGTGAAAGTGAAGTCGCTCGGTCGTGTCTGACTCTTAGTGACCCCATGGACTGCAGCCTACCAGGCTCCTCCATCCATGGGATTTTCCAGGCAAGAGCACTGGAGTGGGTTGCCATTGCCTTCTCTGAGCATAGTTTGTTAGACGGCCATAATTCCCAACTATTCGTTTTTACCATTCACTGGGAAAAAAGCTCCCTTAAGAAACAGCATCTCTTGCGTCATGAGTCCTTTCCAGACACACAGATGTTCCCCTGCAGAAAACAGCTGCTAGTGTGTTGATGAGGCATCCAGAGCTCTTCCAAGAAAAAGGCTTTGCAGTGTTTATGTTTATTATTCTCTGAGGTCAAAAGATTGTGGGCCAAATCCAAGCTCTGACACTTCTAACTGTGTGACCTTGGGACCATCACCTAATGTACTGAAGTCTCAAATTCTTCATTTATATTGGTCGTGGTTTAGTTGCTAAGTCTGACTCTTACAACCCTATGGAGTATATAGCCCACCAGGCTCCTTTGTCCATGGGATTTTCCAGGCAAGAATACTGGAGAGGGTTACTATTTCCTTCTCCAGGGGATCTTCCTGACCCAGGAATAGAACTTGGGTCTCCTGAATTGCAGGCAAGATTCTTTACTGACTAAGCCACCAGGGAAGCCTTCATTTATATTATTAGGATAATAATAGCTCATGCTTTAAGTTAAGATTTAAAGAGACAATCTGTATAAAATGCTTAGCCTAGTGCTTAACCATAACAAGCATGAAGTTGACACTAGGTGTATTTATTAAGCAGCTCATCCAAACTGGAAACTTTGTCTGGATGATGGAATAGATAGTCTCCTGTTCCAAAATCTCTGAGCTTCAGAAAGTCACAATAAAGATAATAATAAATACCTGTTTAGTGTTTATCATACCAGGTACCATGAAACACATTTAGCATTTGTCTCATTAATCTTCAAATCGTTTGAAAAATAATAGTACTAATATTATTCTCAGCATATGGACAAGGAAACTGAGTCTATGAAAATTAAGTGGATATTTTAAAGTCACACAGCTGATAAGTGACGTATCGAATCTTCAAACTGGGATCTGACTCTAGGAGCAAAATTCTCCATTGTATGTTATCCTGCACTTTGAAATGACTTCTCCTTAGAAGCTTTAAACCTAAACATGTGGCCTTTTCAGTTAAATCTGGAGTTTCCTATTGCTCTTGGAGCCAAGGGGCCATTCCTGCAGTAAGGATCTCTGATGCCAGTGGCCTTGGGAATCCAGGAAAGTTGTCAGCCTTCGAGTGGACTGTTGGGTGGGCCTTTTATCTGCTATTCTGTACAACCCCCTTCAAGGACGTCCTCCAAGCCCCAAAGTGCTGGGTCCTAGAGTGGTATTTACCTGGGTCATTTTCTCCCGATTGGCCTTGGGGTTCAGGGGCGCCTCGGTGAGAAGGGTTGGATGCTCTTCAGGGGCAACACGAAGCTCGTTGTAGAAAGAGTGGTGCCAGATCTAGGGGACCAAGGAGAAGCACAGCAATGAGGCGCAGCAGAGGCACGACACCCCTCGAAAAGGGGCCAGAAGGAGCAGGTGAAACCAGGTCCAAACACAAGGGCTCATTACGTGCCTGCGTTTTTACAGGTGCAGAGACTCAAGCTTAGAGACTACAAGGAACTTCCCTGAGAATTCACACCCAGTAAGTGAATGAGCAAAAACCCAAGCCCAGGTCTACGAGGCAGGAAAGGGTGGTGGTTAGGGACATAGGCTCTGGAGTGAAACCTGGTTCAAATCCCGGCTTAAGCACTTCTTGGTTATATGAGTGTAGGCAAATTTTAACCCTTCCCTGCAACAATCTCTTCATGGGGAATATAAAAATGATTCATGTCTTTGTGAGACTAAAATCAGGGAACCCTGGAATTAATATTTAGCCCAGTGCCTGGCCCAGAGCAAATGCTGCCATTATTCAACTATATCTTCTTTACCCACTGGTGCTCACTGAGTCGTGTCCAACCCTTTGCAAGCCCATGGACTGTAGCCCACCAGGCTCCTCTAGCCACAGGATTTTCCTGGCAAGAATACTGGAGTGGGTTTCCATTTCCTCCTCCAGGGGACCTGCCTGAGCCAGGGATCAAACCCATGTCTCTCGTGTCTCCTGCATTGCAAGCAGAAGCTTTACTGCTGAGCCACCAGGGAAGCCCCCACTTTAATTAATATTCATGGGCAGGTGACTTAGTGTAGCAAGTAAAAGAACAAATGAATGAATATATGAATGGATGAATGAAGCAGGTCTGAAAACCTAATGGTTATTTTTAATATTTAAGGGCATTTTTCCACCCCTCCATTCCTCTTTTTGCTCCCCAGGGTTGAAAGACGCCTACCCTGGTTGGCACACACTGGACCTTTCATTCATGGACAGACCTTGGCCTTCAGGTGTTTCCCCAAAAAGCCAGTGCCTGTTTCTAGCACGATGTACTTTGAATATGCTTGTGTTTGCTTCATGGTTAAGCATGCGCTTTATTTTTATTTTTTGAGCTGTTTCTTTTTGTAATTTAATTTTTATTTTATATTGGAGTATAGTCAATTTACAATATTGTATTAGTTTCAGGTGTACCGATAAGTGATTCAGTTATACTGAAAAGTCTTTTTCAAATTCTCTTCCCATATAGATTATTGTAGAATATTGAGTAGAGTTCTCTGTAAGCATCCTTTTTAACCCTGGATGCCATAAAAAACAAACTGTTGTGAAAAGAGTTCAGGTGATTAATTATTTTTAAAAGCCCCCAAATTCTCCAGTAGTGCCTGAAATATTAAATTCATTCAGAATTGAAACAAAATAAAAACAAGAACTGCTAGTGAAAGTTTGTACATTAACAAAAGCTAGATTGACTTTAAAGATTCTTTATCTTGTTGCAGTTTCTTTGGTTTTGAATTTGCGGTTTCTAGAAAGGAAATGAGACTCCTGAAAGTTCTACTCCTTTGATGGAGTAAAAGCAACACAGTGCTCAAGAAATTAAAAAAAAAAAAAAAGAAATGCTGCCAATCTCATTGAATACCGTGGATACTCTGAAACATCGTTAGAAACCAACCAATCTCTCTCTCTCCCCACTCTGTCTCTCTTCTCTCTCTCTCTCCAGAAGACACTTTACATTTTAGAAATGACAGTATGCTTCATTTGTTTTTGTCCATGTGAATCCCTTCTGTGATGCTGCCAGCTGCATGGAGAAAGTCTTAAAAGAGAATTTTCTCATCGCTATTCTTATCTCCTCCTCAGTGTCTCCTGCAGTCTCACCCAAATCCAGACTCTTAGACTCAGCAAACCTAATGAAACACATTCTTTTGTACAGCAGCAGAGGTTTCAGCATTACCACTGATAAATTCTAGCAACATTATTTTCTTTTAAAGACTATTCTCATTTAAAATCGTGAGAGACAGTATGTGTGTGTATCTGTGTGTGTGGAGCTGACAGATATATAAAAGTCCAGATTTTCTGGTTCTAACATATTTGCCGCATTTAAAAATTTAAGTCACTTTCTCATTATTTCTTCTGCTTTTTCTTTGATCACTTTGTTTCCATGATGCTTAAGAGCAAACATCAAAATCCTCGGATTTAACTCTTCTCATTAGCTCTTCTATATGGGTCTGGGAGAGAAAGACTTCACTTAATGCCACTCAGGGAGATATTTTTTGAACTGTTTATTTAAAAATTTGTGTTGGTTGCTTGTGCTTCAATATGTTGAGGGACATTTTAAGAATGTACAAAATCTACAATGTCACAGCCCCTTTTCTACAGAGAAAACTAAAAGCAAAAAAAAAAAAAAAGAAGAACAACTAGTTTTTTTTTTAATGTTCAGGGTAAATTAATGAAAAACTTTCAGGAGTGGGTGGGTGAAGGCTCTTCCCAGCTCTTCCATCCCTTGTTATCCTGTTTGAAGCCCATACAGTGCTTGTCCTTGGAGGGCAAGCCAGTTGTCTGAGCAATAGATTATAATTCCCACCACTGTCAAAGGACTACTGTTCTCATTTTTAGAGCTAGCTCCCCCTGTGCCACGCTTAGTCGCTCAGTTGTGTCCGACTCTCTTCAACCCCATGGACTGCAGCCCACCAGGCTCCTCTGTCCGTGAGATTCTCCAGGCAAGAATACTGGAGTGGGTTGCCATTTCCTCCTCCAGGGGATCTTCCCCACCCAGGGATCGAACCCATATCTCTTGCATCTCCTGCACTGGCAGGCAGATTATTCACCACGAGCACCACCTGGGAAGCCCATCTGCCTCTAATTGGTTTCTAAACCCTCGTAGTCAAGGAATTTGCTTTTTAAAATAAAGTTCAGAATTTTAAAAATTCAGTTAGTAATAATCTAGAAGGATCACCACAAGTAAAAGCACAGCCAGGCAAAGTGAGCCTGTTCTTTTCCCCAGCAGTAGCCAGACGTTTGAGATCCGGGCCACAGGAACTAGCCATGCCTCTCCCAGTACCTTTTCCATGTCGTCCCAGTTGGTGATGATGCCGTGCTCTATTGGGTACTTCAGGGTCAGGATTCCTCTTTTGCTTTGTGCTTCATCACCCACGTAGCTGTCTTTCTGTCCCATTCCCACCATCACTCCCTAAAAAGTTCAACACATTCCAAGTCAGCCTCTCTCAGAACTTGTGAACTGATTACTCTCCAAACACAAAGGGTTAAATCATTGCAATGAAAGTCCTTCCAGTACCAGCAACGACCCGCTGATCCTATAGTCACTGAGCTCTTAGGAAACATCCCTTAGATGATTTGAAACAGGCCTGAACAGGCCTACAAATAGCAGAGAACCCTGAGGGTAAGGCGACTTTGTTATTTATCTTCTGTGTTCCTTCATGAGCTCTCTTAGGGCAAAGATTGTATCTGTCTTGTTTGCCACTAAGACAAATTGCCTGGCGTGTATCTGCCACTCAATCATTATTTGTTGAATGGATATACAAAATTTTACACATTAGTTAAATGGCATTTTGCCTCTCATGAATCCTTTAAACTGTACGTTTCGAACTGTCACCTACTCAAGAGTATATCTAATCATTATAAGCAAAAGCATTATTTCTACAAATGACCACTCAGTACTTGGTTTCTAATAGATAAAATCATACTGATCAATATTACCCTATCTGCCTAAACTAGTGGGATGTATTTTTTTAGTCATTAATATGAATCTTTAGGAAAAAAAGAATCCTCATGACTAAAATTTAAAATTGCATTGGAGTGACAGAATTGCAAAACAGGTGGGGCTCCTATAGTTCCTTAAGAAGTGATTTTTGCAAAATATCTTGGTTGTAAAAGTTCAACAAAGAGACAGAGTTCTTTCCCTGGGGAAGGCTTCTATTATGTCTTCTTGTGAATTGATGCCAGATCAAAAGTCTAAATATCAATCAGATAGGCTCAATGTGCAAAATACATTTCTGATGTGAAAGGAGAATTTCTGGGATGAAGCTCTCACCTTTTACCCTGTGGCTGCCATCCATATTTTCTTTCTATATAATGTTGTGTAAAATTACCATATGTCTATCCACATGTATTTCGTTGACATCTAACAGATGTAAAATTACATTGGGTAACAACGCTTACTTTCATTTCACATTAGGTTCTTTGAGAATGAGCAACCTGACTTTTTACTGTAGCTTCTTTCCATAGAGTAGCTATGGAATACATCAAATCACTCATAGATATTTCTGATGCTGATGACCATGGTTACATTTAGACAAAAACGATTTATGAAAAAAAAAAAAAAAGTCTCCCACCAGGTAATCTGTCAACAATGTATATGAAATGGGCACTTATCTCTGGACCTCAGTCATCAGAGGTACATTTCTAACAAAGTTACATAATTTCTAGGCAGAGAGCAACAATCTATGAATATCCATGGACACAGAGACATAGAGGAACCAAATCTATATGGCTTTGTTTCTCTCTGCTTCAGAGAGAATTTTGCTCACCTGATGTCGAGGACGTCCCACGATAGATGGGAAAACAGCCCTGGGAGCATCATCCCCCGCAAAGCCGGCCTTACAGAGCCCAGAGCCATTGTCACACACCAAGGCGGTGCTGTCCTCCTCCTCGCACATCTCGGCTGGAGCTGCTTCACAGGGTCCTAAAGGGATCAGGGAGGAAGCCAACGCAGGGGTGATCCAGCAGTCTTGGAGCTTACCTGACCACTCCCACCTTCCAGCCGGAGTTAAGACTCCTCCTCTGTACTCCTAGAGCGCCCTCTGCTGATTCTTATCTAACACACCATTTATCTCAAAGCACGTTGATTAGACCGTAATCTTAAATTCAGACTTGTCCATTCATACAGGAGGTCTCCAGCACAGGAACATCACGTGTGCTATAAGCACTTTAAAGATTGACTAAGCAAGTGAAGGAATGAACCACTGCAGAACACAGATGGAATATTGGCCCACGAGATCTGATCTCACAGGGACAAGTCACCCGTCATTTGTTAATGAAGTACCTAGAATTTGCTGTCTGTATATACCCATACTCATATTTTTCTAGATATGCTATAAATTAAAATTTTTTTCCAAAAAAGTAGATTTTGAGGAATGAGCAGCATGTGAATTTTGGAAGTACTGAAACATTTCATGTAAAAAATGTTTAAAAGAATATTCTCTTTTGGATCCGGGGGACTTTAATTTTACACAAGGGTAAAATTAAAGCCCTGAGGAACCAATCAAAGTGTCTTAAGGAGGGGCTTAAAATTTTAGGGGTCACAGTCATTCCATTAATAAAAATCACTGCTAACCTCTAAGTCCAACTAGGCAGAGTGAGTCCAAAAAATTACATATCATGCAGTAGAATGTTCTATTGTCCTTAAGAAATATAAATAAAAGGATAAGTTATGGGTCATTCTTATGCAACACTAGGCTTGAGGTATGCGTTGTATGATCCCATTAAAATGTATTGTGATGCACTAGAAAAAAGATGAATCATATTTACCAAGATGTTGATGGGGGTTATTTTTGAAGTGGTGGATATTCTAGGTGTTTTACATGAAACCCTGGGTTCTGTGATATTTTCTAAATAGATCGAGCATATATTCTTTCAGTAAGAACACAGTATTTTAAATATCCCACGTTTAAGCTTGAATTGCATGACAAAATTTGGAAGGTTGGAGCAAAAGTAACAACTTAAAGATTTGGGAAATTGAAGGCTTATTAGAGAACATTTTCGTTTAATATCCTCATTTCTACAAATGAGAAAACTCAGGAGAAGTGATTTGCCAAAAAACATGAACCTCACCTTAGAGGACATAACTTAAAATCCAGGACACTTGCTATCATTGCCAACTGACAGACAAGGAAATCAAGACTCAAGGAGTTGAAGTGACTTGTCCAGATCTCAAAAGTGGTAAAGTTGGGACAGCAAAGATTATAGCATCCAATGATTATGGTCTTGGACTCTGGAGTCTCACTGCCTGGATTTGAGTGTGGGTTTCACCACTTAGAAGCTATGTGATTTAGTAAGTTATTTAATATCTCTGAATCAGTCTCTTTATCCATCTATGAAAGAACAATAATATCCATGTGTAGTGCATAGAATCTTATGGGGATTAGATATTTTAAAGTATTTAAAATAATTGATAGTGGCATATACATTATGAATTCTCAGTAAATACTATTTTTAAATTATCAATTTAAATTATAATTATTGTGTGATTATTATCATTATCCAGATCTTTTTATTTCTAGTCTTGGCTTCCTTTCCACACTACTTCCAGGCTTAGGACAGAGATCTTCAACTTGTAGATTCTACTTGTAAGAATAGAAAATGTAACTTATAAGTGGCTGACTCTTTCCTTTCCCACCCTTCCCTTCCCTTTCCAGGCACTGAATTGTGTTTGGCAGTCATGTGACTTGGCTTCCTTCCTAGCAGATCAAGAAGTAAGGAGAGAGGTGATAAATTTAAGGGAGATGAGGCAGAAGAAGCAGCCTGAGGCAAGTGTCAGAGGTGGCCAGCACCAGATCAGTACCCTCTCTGGATGTGCTAAGCAGACTTTCCAAACCAAAAGGAAGAGCTGAAAACAGGATAAAATATTCAGAATTAGGAGACTTTGAAAATGTGATGGTTTGAACACCAGGAATACACGTCTTTAGTAACCCTTTCCTTGGGCAAGAAAGGTTTGGGGGAGTGTCAGAATGCACTGCAGAAGAAATAGATTGAACCCTCAACATGCAGGGGAAAAAAACCCAAAATTTAGTAAATGTGCTTTTATTTGACAAAAAAAAAAAAAAATCTAGGAAGAATCTTAAAATCTCTAAACCAAGCACTGTCGTTAGAGAAATCTGTATGCCCCAGAAAGAAGCTGGCTGAATGGTTTACAACTCTTATCTAACCTGATGAGCAGCTGGGTTTGGAGCAAAGCATTTCCTAATTAGGTAAAACCCACTAGAATGTCTGCTCTTGGAACAGCACCCAGGTCAGGGGGGTTTGCTCCAACTGACTGGAGTGCATCTTGTGCCAAAAATGAGGAGCTAGTGGGAGGGGAACACTCCAGTTCCCAGCTCCACGGTCTTGAAACACAAACCATATTTAGTCATGAATCACAAAATGGAAGGAAAAATCTTAGCGTGAAAACCCCAGTCGCGGCCGGAGCTGCCAAACCCTGATTCACAGTGAAGATCAGCCTGGGGTGGCGAGGCTGGCTCCGTGGTCCCGCCTGGCTGAGAAATGCAAACCATCCCATAGGCTGAAATGCAAACAGCTGTCAGTTGCACGCCAGCTCCCTCCCTCTTTATTCACCAAGATTCAGCTGAGTTCCTGCTATGCTCTGCTGCAAACCAACCAAGGGAGACGCATATACCCTGAACTGCAAGCTCACAGTTACACTCAAGAGACTTTCCCATAGAAGATACCACCAATGAGAGCCAGAGGAACCCAGATGCAAATACACAAAGAGCCAATATCAAAGGCTAGGCAGCTAACTTCTGTTCAGTTCTAAACTCCACTGTCAAGACACCACAGTTGCACCCAAAGTACAGTCCAGTGAAAAATCCCCATACCAAATCTGAACCACAAGCAGATACTGGAGTTTCCAGTGTCTAAATATACATCGTTATGTAGCTGACTGCAGACAGCTAGACTGCACCTCTGAAATGCACTGCAAGACCGGGGCTGCTGGTTTAATATAAACAAATTTTGCAGGTGACACTCATAGATTTCATTCCATCTTCCTCACCCCTTCCTCCCTCACACAGGCTGCATCTTAGCTTTGTTTTTGAGGTTAGATAATTATAGCTAAAGGCTACAATCGTGTTAGTAGTACAATCCTCATTCAAACATTTCTGAGCGTGTGAGTCTGGCTAAAATCTCCATAGATGACATCTGATTATACTGGGAAATGTCAGAGCTGCTGGAATCTAAGTCACATCTCTGGGCCGGTGCCACTTACCCTGAAAGTTCTCGGCTGGGCTTCTCCGCTCTGGGTGGTGTTCTGGAAAGCTGAAGGCTGGAGGGTTATATAGCCCCTTGGCCTGTTCCCCTCCCACTGGCTTCCCAAACAAGGAACAAAGACGGACTCAAGCCCTCTGTGGAGTCTAACACAACCATATAGGGACCTCAGCACAAAACTCTCTAATCTGGGTGGCCGGAGGCCTGGGTCTTTTCCACCGCATTCCACTGCTCTGCTCATGAAACGGGAGGCAGCTCAGCTGCCTGTGGGAGATAAACACCCCCAGCCTCCAGAACAACTGCTGAAATGCCCAGAGATACAGAGCGAGCCTCAGGGGGCATAGGCAGGCACGGTTCACACATTGCTCAGGAGATGCCAACCAGCTGTCAGGCTAGTGTTTCATTTCGGGGCATTTCCTCATGAACTGAGCACAGAAAGCAGCAGCCTCTGAGGAGTAGGGACTTTAAAAAGTTCTCCCGCAAATGGGGCCTGCAATGAACAAAGAGATGCTTCAGTGGTTCAGAAGTATGGAGATGGTGTGAGGATCACCAGCGCTGGGTTTGTGAGTCAAGTCTGTGGGGGTGTTAATGGAAGCAGGAACTGCAGGGGAGCAGGCTGGAGGGCCCGTGTCTCACAGAGGCGCTTCCAAGTCTGCACAGTCTTAACCATTTTGGTTCCTGGTTTATTAGCGGTGTCTGCTATTTTGTCCTGACCCGTGTAGCAGCATGCTGAGGGTCATCCTTCCAGCAGAGTCCACGCAGGCCCCTGTCACAGAGGCAGTCCAAGAACAAAGCCTGTGTTTCAGGGAAGGCTCTCACGCACTTCGAGAGCCTCCTCTTGCCCTGACGACCCCCTGACAGGTGACAGACAGACGGGGTGACCCAGGCATTCCTCCAAGGAAGGTAGTGAATGAACACACATCTGGTCTAAGCTCTCATCCCCAGGTGGCATGGATAACTTCAATGGTTTTACGTTTTCCTACTCCCCTCCACCAAGCCACGGTTCTGACTAAATTCATGACAGAAATATTTTTTATGGATACATAAGCATTTCTGCTGACATGTGAGAAAAATCCCAAGGTGAATGTCTCTGTTTCACAGCTGTGGCCAGCTCTTCCCTCATGTTACTCTATCTGACTTACTTGATTTATGGTACAGACAGAAACTCACATTAATCTTTGAGAAATCGCGCTATTGACTATTATGTAATTTTCTGTAGCTTAAGACTAAATAACTAAAATACAGATTTCTCTGTATTTTCAAGCATTTGTCAACTGTTTCTAGTTTCTGGCAACCAGAAAACAGAATTGTCTGAATGTTCAAACTTGAAGAAGACTATGCAGTACAACATAAAATCGGGCATTTGGGATATCCAGTGTTGTTTTTTTTTTTTTTAATCACAGGGAGTATGTGAAGCAAAAATGTCATATTTTCCTCATTGGGAGGGCAATTTGAGTAGCAGTAGGACCCTCCCTCCTCTCACTTCTGTCCCAAGCAGTGTCTGTGTAGTCCCTGATAGCTTTATGAAGTGAATGTTTATTAAATACTGAAAGTAAGTTTTGATGTTCACTTTTACGGTTCTTCATTTTCTCCCTCGATTCTGGTAGTGCATATTCACAGGCCTGACAGCAACCAGAATATAACGACATAAACAGACTTACAAGACAATGACTCAAGGTTTAATTTTTCTTACAAGTTTGCCTTCCTTCCTTCTTTCCTTTCTTCTTTCCTTCTCTTTTCAAATTCACAACACTAATGAGGGAGCACCTGTAATTGAAAATAAATTTTTGACCCAGCAATTAAATGGTCTCATTGTCTGGGTCTGAGGTTTACCCCATCCAGGCCTCATCAGTGAGAGAGAGCAGCACTGGGTGAGCACGGATGTGTGTACAGAGAAATCCCCAGTCAAGTGGCCAGATCTTTTCTGGGGCTTTCAGCCATGTATCCAAGGAGCTACAGAGCAATTAGGAAAACAGTAGTGTCTGATGACTTGGTTGCTGTTCAGGAAAACTATAAAATAAATTTCAGGCTATAAGCACAGTCAAGAATCATCTCCAGATGTGTTATTCTATAAACAGCACACCCCATCTTGGTAACATAATCCAATGATGATTTACTGTAAATTCATAGAGAGCTGGGGCAATGTTAATCCTCTTTGGGGCCTAGTCCAGAGCTGAGTAAGCAGTGAGTGTTCAATAATTGCCTAATGATTTCTTGATTAATCTTTATCTCCTGTACCCTGTAGATTTCAATTGGCTGTGTCCATGCTGGCTCACAGCCACATAAGATGGATGTCTGGCAAAGAAAATGATTTTCTGCTGCTGTTGAATATTTGTTGAAATTGTTTTCTCTAGACTCATCATGGTCATTAGCTATTTTGTTCAGCTCATAGAATTCATTTTTCTGAGAAGACTCAATGAGAGCAAGCTATCTTTTCTATCTCTCATTCTTGGATTTGAGTTCTGGAATTCTCAGAACCAAAGCTTGAGTCCTCCTAGGAGCCCAAGCAAACTCATCCCGCCCACGCTGGCACAATGGCCATTCTAACCACATTTGCATGGGTGTGCCCGACTCTGTTCTGCTCTTTGCTTGAGCAAAATCAAAATTTTTATAGCAAATTTGATTTGATACCTGCTGGATGGCATCACTGACTCGATGGATGTGAGTCTGAGTGAACTCTGGGAGTTGGTGATGGACAGGGAGGCCTGGCGCGTGCTGTGATTCATGGGGTTGCAAAAAGTCAGACACGACTGAGCGACTGAACTGAACTGAACTGATGGGAAGGTAAGGGCTTCCCAGGTGGTTCAGTGGGTAAAGAATCTGCCTGCAATGCAGGAGATACAGGAGCCATGAGTTCGATCCCTGCGTTGGGAAGATCTGCTGGAGGAGGGCATGGTAACCCACTCCAGTATTCTTGCCTGGAGAATCCCTATGGACAGAGGAGTCTCGGAGGCTACGATCCATAGTGTCCCAAAGAGCCGGACATGATTGAAGCAACTGAGCATGCACGCAGGTACATGGGAAGGTAGGCTGATATTCTGGGGATATGCTAATACTGAGAAGATGGTATTTATTTTCACAATGTTCTCATTTATTTGAAAAATCTGAGAGATTCAAAGGAATTTCCTATAAGAGAAGACACTTGGCACACTAAATGTGAGATCAAAGACTTGCAGCATACGGAGGAGATGTAGTGAAAATCAGCCCTCAGTCCCTGTCTTTGTGCAAAAAATTTAGAGCAATACAGAAGGGATTTTGATTCAGAGTTTAAGTTCTAGAGCCACCATTAGCTCTGTGTCGTCTCTCTGCCCCTTAGATTTCTTATATGAAAAACAGGGTTAATAATCATATCTTATCACAAGGTGGTAGTGAGATGCGGAGAGTTAATAAATGAGAAGTACCTGGAATGCTGCCCTTGCCCATGGAGAACACTGTGGGATCATTAGTTATTATTATTATCCAGTGTCCTATGAGGGAAATTTAGATCTAGAGGTGAGAGAGAGATACTTTCTCAGGGGAAAAAAAAAAAAAAAAGAATTGCAGACTTAAACTCTTTTTTTTAATTTATTTTTAATTGAAGGATAATTGCTTTCCAATATTGTGTTGGTTTCTACTAAACATCAACATGAAGCAACCGTAGGTATACATATGTCCCCTCCCTCCTGAACCTCCCTCCTGCCACTTCCCTCCCCAGCCCACACTTCTGGGTTATTACGGAGCCCAGTTTCAGTTCTGTGAGTCACACAGCAGATTCCTATTGGATATGTGTTTTACATATGGTAGTATATGTTTCCATGTTACTCTCTCCATAAACTCTTAACCAGTAGAATGTGACAGAGTGTTAGTTTCCTGTTTCTGCTTTACCAAATTAAAACAAACTTTCTACAAACAACAAAACTTTATTTCATTATAGTTCTTCAGGTCAGAAGTCCAGGTTTCACTGGATTAAAATCAAGATAATTATCTTTCTTCTGGAAGCTCTGAGGGAGAATGTGTTTACTTGTCTCTTCCAGTTTCTAGAGGCTACTGCATTCCTTGATTTATGGCCCCTTCCTCCATCTTCAAAGCCAGTTCTGTAGCATCTTCAAATCTGTCTTTCTGACTCTGACCATTCTGCCTCCTTCTTAGAATGACCCTTGTGATTACATCGGACCCTGACGGATAACCCAGGATAACCTTTATATTC
Source organism: Bos indicus (assembly GCF_029378745.1). NCBI lineage: Eukaryota > Metazoa > Chordata > Mammalia > Artiodactyla > Bovidae > Bos > Bos indicus. The sequence goes on from NC_091785.1 coordinate 10,727,459, forward strand.
TAAGAAGAGTAACTTAATCACATCTGCAGATTCATAAGTTCAGGGCATTAGGATGCAGACGTGTTGGGAGGCCATTATTCTGCACACCATATTCAGTCACATGCAGATGCATTTCCTGTTGCATATCAAGGCATTTGTAACAGTTTTTCAGTTAAAACAATATTTCCACCAATAGTGTTGACATTAGATATACTTACTAACATCTAATAGACGTTTAAGAGATAATGCACAAGTCCTGTGTTAGGAAAGGGATCAGAAAACCATAAAACTATCTGTCCACAATGCCATAAAAGCCAACTGGAAAAGCAGAATCAGCTTGTTCACTTCTTTAAGCTTGTCAGGCTGTCTAGAATATGTAATGTATTTCAAGATGTATTCAAGTGCTTTATTATTTGTAAAATGTATGTTGGATTGCAGAAGAGCACCCTGTTAGATTTGGGAGGCAGACCAACTGTTAGTATTCTCACTATCACCAAAAGATAGCTCGGGAAATTAGGTGTGATCATAAAGAGTGGAGACTTCCACTGGCTGAGGTGAGTTTCTGGACGAGAAAGACGCTATGTATTGTCCTTTTTTTTTTTAAAATTTAATTTAATTTAATTTTTAAACTTTACACTATTGTATTGGTTTTGCCAAATATTGAAATGAATCCGCCACAGATATACACGTGCTCCCCACCCTGAACCCTCCTCCCTCCTCCCTCCCCATACCATCCCTCTGGGTCGTCCCAGTGCACCAGCCCCAAGCATCCAGTATCGTGCATCGAACCTGGACTGGCGACTCATTTCATACATGATATTATACATGTTTCAATGTCATTCTCCCAAATCTTCCCACCCTTGCCCTCTCCCACAGAGTCCAAAAGACTGTTGTATACATCTGTGTCTCTTTTGCTGTCTCATATACATGGTTATTGTTACCATCTTTCTAAATTCCATATATATGCGTTAGGATACTGTATTGGTGTGTTTCTTTCTGGCTTACTTCACTCTGTATAATAGGCTCCAGTTTCATCCACCTCATTAGAACTGATTCAAATGTATTCTTTTTAATGGCTGAGTAATACTCCATTGTGTATATGTACCACTGCTTTCTTATCCATTCATCTGCTGATGGACATCTAGGTTGCTTCCATGTCCTGGCTATTATAAACAGTGCTGCGATGAACACTGGGGTACACGTGTCTCTTTCAATTCGGGTTTCCTCAGTGTGTATGCCCAGCAGTGGGATTGCTGGGTTGCATGGCAGTTCTATTTCCAGTTTCTTTGGGAATCTCCACACTGTTCTCCATGGTGGCTGTACTAGTTTGCATTCCCACCAACAGTGTAAGAGAGTTCCCTTTTCTCCACACCCTCTCCAGCATTTATTGCTTGTAGACTTATGGATCACAGCCATTCTGACTGGCGTGAAATGGTACCTCATAGTGGTTTTGATTTGCATTTCTCTGATAATGAGTGATGTTGAGCATCTTTTCATGTGTTTGTTAGCCATCTGTATGTCTTCTTTGGAGAAATGTCTATTTAGTTCTTTGGCCCATTTTTTGATTGAGTCATTTATTTTTCTGGAATTGAGCTGTAGGAGTTGCTTGTATATTTTTGAGATTAGTTGTTTGTCAGTTGCTTCATTTGCTATTATTTTCTCCCATTCTGAAGGCTGTCTTTTCACCTTGCTTATAGTTTCACTTACATTTTGCCTGTATCTTCCACACTATCTACTTTGACTCGGAAGTGCTATGCTCCTACATTGCCATAATAATCCTGGACTTTTCCACTAACAAATCAGACTAGCTCATAGGTAAGGACCTTCGCTCTTGCTCTTCCTCTGCCTGGAACAGTCTTTCCCCATTTACCTCTCCAATTCCTCCTTCAAATCCAATTCTTCTGTTGTGTTCCACTCATCCTCCTCAACTCAGCTAGGTCACTAATCTCCAGTAAGCCTCCCCCCAACTTCCCGCCCCGTCCTGCACCCTGAGGCGATCACAACTGAGCGGCTGCACACACATAGTGTATTGAGATTTCCTTAGTTTTTACCTAACGCCTCTTTTTTTGTTCCAGAGTCCCACCCAGGACATCACATAACATTTAGTTCTTTAAGTTCCTCTTGGCTGTGACAATTTGTTGCTGCTAAGTTGCATCAGTCGTGTCCGACTCTGTGCAACCCCACGGACAGCAGCCCACCAGGTTCCCCTGTCCCTGGGATTCTCCAGGCAAGAACACTGGAGTGAGTTGCCATTTCCTTCTCCAATGCAGGAAAGTGAAAAGTCAAAGTGAAGTCACTCAGTCGTGTTCAACTCTTAGCAACCCCATGGACTGCAGCCCACCAGGCTCCACCGTCCATGGGATTTTCCAGGCAAGAGTACTGGAGTGGGGTGCCATTGCCTAGGCTTTCCTTAAGGACCTTGACAGTGTTGTGCAATACTGGTTAGGTATTTTGTAAAATGCCCCTCAGTTGGGAATTACTGGATGATCTTCTCATGACTAGACTGGGAGGTCGTAAGTTTGGGGAGGAAGGCCCAGAGGTAAAGTACGGCCGTTTTCATTGCTCCTTGTCAAAGTCTGTGCTACCAAGATGACGCGTTATAGCTGATATCAATCTTAATCCCTGGTTGAGGCTTGTCAGGTTTCTGCACTGCGAAATTTCTCTTCTCCCAGTCCCTTCCCCACTGTCCTGTTTGGATGAAGTCACTATGCACAGCCCATATATGCCCTTAAATAACGGGGAGCTACCCTCCATCTTCTTGAAGGCAGAGAACCTACATAAAGCTTATCCAGCATATGGTCTAATTTTGATAGGATCCCGAAAGATCCTTATCCATACCGAAACCTGGGAATCACCGGTCCGAAGGGCAGAATCACGTGATGTCCTGGGTTTTCTTCCAACTTGATGACTCGCTGATTGTCTGAGTGTGGACGACATGGTGCATGGATGGATTTGCTGGACTTCCGTGGAGACTGATAGTCACTTATTTAGTCTAGAAACCAAGTCTCAGATCCTCTAGACACAAAACAGTGGATAAATATAGAACTGTTGATATTACCACCATGGAGTGTTTTGGAATTGGAACCCAGCATATTGGAGGAGAAAAAAATATCATTCCAAGGAGAATATATATACAGTGCTTTGGACTGGAGTCATACACACCACTGAGGGATCAGCTAAAGAGGACAAAGTATCAGCCGAGTCAACTAGAGGAACAGTGTCAAGGAGGAGCCCAGAATCCTAGGGGATAAAAGGCCATGTGAAGAGGATCATATGGCACATGAGCAGTAAAGGGCATTTCAGAGCCACAGTAGCATTAACAAGAGCAACAAACATTTATTAAGCTATTTGCATATATCAAGCATCAATTGTACTATTAATATATCCATTCCTTAAATTAGGGACTGCAACTGAGTTTAAGTAACTCACCCAAGGTCACACCATTACTGTGTGATGGGTTTAGGATTCAAAGTCAGGTCTGTATGACTTTGGATATGAGGTTAAAACAAAAGATTAGGTCAGCTGTTTTCTTAGAGAAAGGAGACATTCCCAAAGTTATCCAAAGGATGTAGTAAACATGTAAGAGATGAGAAGCAACCATGTTTCTACTCAGGAAGGGGGAAAAAGTAAGCACCTTTATGAAAGTTGCTGACTTCAAAGAAATGATACAAGGAAGGCAAGCTGAAGATGGAACCATTCGCAAGAACACATGAACACATGAACTGTTGAGAGAGCTTATGGTGTAAAATGAAATTCGGAAACTCATTTTTCCCTAATGGAAGCCTTGAACTAATAACAAAGCTGCTACACCAAGGAGAAAGTTGGGTGGGTTATAATATTTCCTTGTTAAAAGCTCTTACATTTTCTCATGTGTGCCCTGCACTCAGCATTAGGTTGCAAACTTTTACAGGCAGGCTGTGGTTTGGTTATTCCCAGAGGGCACAGAGTGGGAACTCAGGAATGCAGTTAAGCAACTTCCTACTTTCCTCAAGCCTTAAAAGAACTGCAGTGACCATCTCAGACATTGTTATTTTTAGAAAAATTTCCTAATGTATTTTAAGAAAAGAACAGATAAGATGCATATGATAAGGAAGCGCTCTGGCTTTAGGCTTTCTTTAGCACATTTCAGGGTTATGGAAACATGCTAGCATTGCCCTCTTTTCCTTAAACAGTGTGGCTGTCTAGTATCTCAGCCTTAGGAGGTCAGGCCCACTAGCTCTACCAGTCTACTTCCACTGCTGAAAACCAATGCCCAGAAGAGAGCCCTGGGTCGAGCAGGCTGGACCAGAGTCCAGGTCATTTGGCAAGGCAGGCAGGGGTAGCCATCAGGCTTCTCTTTGCGCCTCTGCAAGGGAGAGATTTTCCCAAGATCGCTGAGCAGAGCAGCCTTTTACTTAAGGAACATCAGACTCCTTAGAGGAGTCTTTATTTTATGATATGCCCCTGGTTTGGGTTGACCTGCTGCTAACCGATTATTGATTGCAGATAACTGGTTTCTGGGACAGCTTTACAAAGTTGACCCTTAAATGTAGTTAATCAGTGCATTTCCCATCCCAGTCCTTGGAAATACTGAGTTAGAACAGTTTCTTAAAACGTGGCTTAAACTTATAGAATCTTAGCCACTGGAATTACTCGTTAGTTTATCAAAATGCACATTTCTGGGGTTTCCTTGAGCCAGATTCTCTGGGGCAGAGCCTGAAGATGTGCATTTAAACCAGAGCTACTTAGAAGCACGAGTGCCGAGTGTAGGGGGATAATGTGACTCTCCAAAGTATAGGAAAACAGTGTAGGTTGGGTCATCATTAACATTATCATCTCTCTTGAGATGACAGGTCCCAGGCATGTGTCCTCAGAGAGCAGACACAGACAGGGGAAGGCAACTGAGCAAGACCAGAAGTCTCTGCTCTATTTTCGGCTCCGTCACTGATCGTCCGTGTGGCTTTGTATGGTTCACTAAGCCCTGTGGCCCTGGTTTTGTCATTCATAACTATAAGTGTGGGGGCCTACATATTTCAACGTCCTTTTCATGTCCACTCATCTCTGATTGAAATATTGTCTGAAAATACAAAGTATAAACTGGCCTGAGGGCATCTGTGAGGTTCAGTTCAGTTCAGTTCAGTCACTCAGTTGTGTCCGAGTCTTTGGGACCCTAAGGACTGCAGCACGCCAGGCCTCCCCGTCCATCACCAACTCCCGGAGTCCACCCAAACTCATGTCTATTGAGTCGGTGATGCCATCCAACTATCTCATCCTCTGTCATCCCCTTCTCCTCCCGCCTTCAATCTTTCCCAGCATCAGGGTCTTTTCAAATAAGTCAGCTCTTCACATCAGGTGGCCAAAGTATTGGAGTTTCAGGTTCAGGATCAGTCCTTCCAATTAATATTCAGGAATGATTTCTTTTAGGATGGACTGCTTGGATCTCTTTGCTGTCCAGGGGACTCTAAAAAGTCTTCTACAACACCATCTATGAGGTAACAGGCTGATAATGTTGACAGTTTTCATAGAAGGTAAGGTATGAAAAATACAGCGGCTGAAATTTTGCCCCAAGAACTGGCACTTTATTACTCCCTGGCTGTGGGTGTGACCTTCACCTCAGTTTTCTCATTTGCAAAATGACCATGACACCTGCTCAATCACGGCACAAGATTCCTGAGCTAAATTTTATAGAAAGACTTAAATTGCTAGAGTACTTTGAAAACTTTAAAATGCCAATCAAGGGAGCATATTATGAGTCGTCACCAAAACGAGGATTAACTCAACTGAATAGCAGGAGATACTTCAACGCTGTTGTCCGGAGTGTTGTGGGAAGCCCTGGGAATGTAGGGTGCCATTAAATGGTCCTGAGGTTTAAGCGGGAAGATCCCATAGAAAGCAAAGTGGCCTGATCCAAGCCGAGGCAGCACAGGCTGAGTGCCAAGATCAGCTGCGAGTTTACACAAACACTCTCATTTTAGCATCAGACATACTTTTTAGCCCCCAGAAAAGAAAGTGAACAGGAAGGACCCCACGAGATAACTTTGGATGCTTCAAGAATTCTAAAATCTTCAGTTTGGAATTTGAAGCATTCATTTCCTTTTCCAACAAAATTGAGACCCTATAGGGTAATTTCAGGCTGATGAACTCCCGCTTCTTTAAAACCTGATTGGAATTTGACATAGCTGGATCAGGCTGAGATTCGCACTGTGATGAAAAGTTTCACAAAGTAGCAGAAAACATATGGGCTTTGGAATCAAGTTGGATTCAAAGGCTGTTTTTTTTTCCAACAATCTAATTTGACTCATTGGGCAAATCATCTAACATCTGAGCATCTCAGTTTTCTCGTTTGTAAAATAGGAATATTGTAATATTATAAGGACTGACGGGAGAACACAGTGGAATAATGAATTCTGGTGACTTTCAATAGAATGTTCCTCAGCAGTCTTCCATTCTAACATGCATTTGATTACAAGCTACGTTGTCTGAACCCAAACTGCAAACACACCCTTCAAACACAAACAAAAAGAAGCTTAAGAACCCTTGCTTCTTAAATTTTCCAAGATGAAAGATTAATATATAATGTGGAACAAATGGTTTCATAACTTTCTTGCCATGGGCAGTGTCGTGTTAAGGCCAGTAAAAGACAAGCAGGATGAAGCTCTGTGAATTACTTCAACTAGTCCAGAAGCCATGAGGCTTCACATCCCTGAACCCAGTTTATTCTCTTTTTCTGGTAATATATCTGATTGCCTTATGCATTTATCCTTTTTCTCTTATTGAAGTATAGTTGACGTACAATGATATATAAGTTACAGGTGTACAACACAGTGATTCACAATTTTTAAAGATTATACCCTTAACACATTTTATTCATCACTAAATTAAACAATAGGATGACGGTTGATAAGTCTTCCCTCAAACCCCTACATTGGGTCTCTCATAGGAATAAATTTGAGTTTTTTAAATGACTCTCAAGATTTTTCTGGTATTATTATCACCCTGCAAGCTTACATTTCCTCCAGAATTTAAGCTATATCATGCATATAACGATTGCTTTTTTGCTGTAGCTTATAACAATAATTGAGATTTTCCAGTTGTGACTTGTAAGTGTGGCATGATTCTAGCATTCCTTTGGAAGTAAAGTATTCAATTCAGTGGGGGTGTATATATAATTATTTATGTACAATTATATGTTGTATATTAAATCTGTATGTAAGTCTTTGCAAACTTCTAACTCAGATCTGTTAGATTTAGCAACTCTCATTCATCCAGCATATCTGACTAATCACAATATTTAATTATGTTCCCATGTGATCACACCTATGCATTAATAAACTTCCTTACTGTGCAGCAATTTTCTTACATGTAGTAGAGTTGGTTACATATATAATCATCCTGACAGGCACAGGAACACAGGGAGTCTTCAGGCAGGGTCTTTGGTCACCTTGGGTTTAAAATTCATCATAGAACAATAAAACATGTTTGTTTTACTGAACCCATGACAACGAGGACTTTATCCAAAAACCAGCTGTAGATGCTGGTAACACGGGCACTCCACTGACCTGAAAGAATGTGAACAGGGTTTGTGTCTTGCACACATATTTGTCGACAGAGTACTTTTTTGGTAGAGAGGAACAGAAAATTCTGGCTTCTTCAGAGAGCTGGATGCAAGCAACCCCTCCTCCAAAAGTAGTCAAAATACCACTGGGGAGAACCTTGACTTTATAAGGGAAGGCAGCTTCTGAGTCACAGAAAGTCTTTTCCTGCTTAATTCTGTCTCACTGGCTGGCCTGGAATGAGGCTCTGCTAAAAATGTTTCAGGCAACTGTTGATTTAGGAATTTCTGTCCTCTTTTCTAGTAACAGACTGTGTATGTGTTGTGGAAATTCTACAGATCCCTACACCTCACTCACCCCTTTTAAAGTCTTCCTCTTGAAAAGTGGATGTGGATGGAAGATTTCTCAGGCTTAAAGAAGGAAAAGTTTCTGCCTGTCAGAACTTTATATAGGTCTGGCATTTGGGGGTAAAACACTACATTAAAAAAGCTTTTTTTCCCAGATGACATACAGATGGAAAATGTGTCTGGGTAGAAGATTCTTCTGAATAAGAAGAAACATCCCAGAAAACAGAAAGATTTAGGGGTTTGGAACATTATTATCTGTGTTGCATCGGGGTTTTTTTCCCCTCACATTGAATGGTACTCAAGACAATTTTATACATAGGATCTTGATTATTGAACCAGTAAGTATAATCTTAAGTGACGGGAGTAGGGGAAGTTGGAACACATTGTCTCCATAAAATTAAAATGGATTTTCCAATACGCTGTTTGCTTTGCCACTTCTCTCATCTCCCAAAAACTTTCTTGACTTTAGTGTCAATATTCCATCTTAAAAAAAAAAAAAAAAAAAAAACTGCTTTGTAGGATACAAACATTTCCACATTCTGGGGTATTTGGGGCATCAATTGTGCCCAAGCCTATGCTGTAACCTGAGCTGTCACTCTGCCTTGATATGCCTTTGATATCTCTATCGGAAAGGACACAACCCACCCAGAATAACAGATTTTCTGTCACGCAAAGGAGACTTTCCAAGCCTTCAGCTTCATCTCTCGTCATCCTTTTATGGCTGCCTTATTTCCACTCAGATTTTTCAGATCTCTCAGATGGTCAACTTCTTGGAAGCCTTCCCTGACCACCACACTTCCTCCCAACTAGATATTATGTTCTTTAAGAGCACTCAACTGTTTTCTAATAGTACTTGTTGGTCTTTGTAATAGTGTAGGATTATTTTGTGATATCCACCTTTCTCATTAGACTGGGTAGGGACCTGACTGTTCACCACAGTATCTCCGGTGTCTTTTAAAAGCTGTGGGCATAGCAGGTGCTCAGTAAATGTCTCTCATGTGGATGTTGGCAAAGGACCAACTCCACCTGGGCCTTGATGATGACTTGTCGTTGTTTTTCAGTTTCTATGTTGTGTCTGACGCTTTGAGATCCCATGGACTGCACAGTAGGCTTCCCTGGCCTTCACTGTCTCCTGGAGTTTGCTCAAATTCATGTCCATTGAGTTGGTGATGCTATCTAACCAGTGATGATGAGTGCATGCCTCTAATCCTTCAAGAAGCAGGCACTCCTTGCAAAATATGCGGATAGTGGACTATACTGGTAATGAAAGAAAGATGAATTTAGATGCAATTTTAGTGACAGAAAAGTGTTTTCAGTATTCAGGCAATCTGTAAATCCCTTACATTTAGTGTTAAAATGCCGCTTAAGGAAAATGTTTACTTTCGTGGACTGGAGCTCACCAGTTCTTTCTCCACTCAGAGGCAATGTCGTTATTCCATTCAAGCAGATCTATTTGTCCAAGAAGCATTCCTCCAACCTCCACCTCTTAACTCCACTCTCCAGAAACATGCTGGAAAAGTCACGTTGACCTGACTCTCCTCTCCTCTGAGTTCCCTTCTAACCCAGAAAATTGCTGAGTGTTCTCCAACTTCCATTACCACTTAAAAAAAAAAATTTTTTTTTTTAATCTTTTGGCTCTGCCACAAGGCATGTGGGATCTTAGTTCCCTGACCAGGGGTTGAACCTATGTCCCCTGCTTTGGCAGTGAAGAATCTTAACCATTAGCCTACCTGGCAAGTCCTCCATCACCACTTTTATTCCAAAGTTTCCTTGGAGCTCAGGTCCCTGCTCCTGAGAAAGGGCTTTCAGTTAGGAATTCAGGGACCATCTGAATAGAGCTGGTTCTAGCTAAAAACAACTCAGCCCAGCAGTGAGTCTTAGAGGGTAGAAAGGACACACAGTAGAATATTAATATTGCATTGGGTAGTCCTAAAATTAGTTTGCACAGCTCTAGAATTTTCCACTCGATATTTATGAATCCAAAAATCTGACAAAGAGATATGTCTGAATTTGTGTCTGACATTGGGATTTTACCATCAAAAGACAATAAAATGTAGTGACAAACTTTGTTCTTGGCTTACTCTTATCCATTAAAGGGATAAATAGTAGACATCTTCCTAAGTGATTAAGCCTGATCTTTAAGCACTTCTCATACAATTAGGAATGGGGCAGGAAAGAGTTTTTAGAACACCTAGGCTGTCACTCTGCTTATTTAACTTATATGCAGAGTACATCATGAGACATGCTGGGCTGGAGGAAGCACAAGCTGGAATCAAGATTGCCAGGAGAAATATCAATAACCTCATATATGCAGATGATACCACCCTTATGGCAGAAAGTGAAGAAGAACTAAAGAGCCTCTTGATGAAAGTGAAAGAGGAGAGTGAAAAATCTGGCTTAAAACTCAACATTCAAAAAACGATGATCATGGCATCTGGTCCCATCACTTAATGGCAAATAGATGGGGAAGCAATGGAAACCATGAGAGATTTTATTTTCTTGGGCTCCAAAATTACCGCAGATCGTGACTGCAGCCGTGAAATTAAAAGACGCTTGATCCTTGGAAGAAAAGTTATGACCAACCTAGACAGCTTATTAAAAAGGAGAGACATTACCTTGCCAACAAAGGTCTAGTCAAAGCTATGGTTTTTCCAGTAGTCATGTATGGATGTGAGAGTTGGATCATAAAGAAAGCTGAGCGCTGAAGAACTAATGTTTTTGAACTATAGTGTTGGAGAAGATTCTTGAGAGTTCCTTGAACTGCAAGGAAATCAACCCAGTCAATCCTAAAGGAAATCAGTCCTGAATATTCACTGGAAGGACTGAGGCTGAAGCTGAAGCTACAATACTGTGGCCACCTGATGCGAAGTGCTGACTCAGAAAAGACCCTGATGTTGGGAAAGATTGAAGGCAGGAGGATAAGCGAACAACAGAGGATGAGATGGTTGGATGGCATCAACAACTCAATGGACATGAGTTTGAGCAAGCTCCGGAGTTGGTGATGGACAGGGAAGCCTGGTGTGCTGCAGTCCATGGGGTCACAAAGATTCGGACACGACTGAGTGACTGAACAACAACAAAGCTGGAGAAGGCAGGTGTTTTTCTTATTTTCACTTTGCCTAGAGTTTAAAACTTCAACTCCTTAAATGAATATCTCACTTCCAAGTGTGTAAAATAACAGATGGTACATTTGTTTTTTATCCTTAATTGTTAACATGATGAAACAAGTACAGTTAAGCACAAATACAAGCATAAAATGGGCAAACCCCACGTAGTATGTTTTGTAAAAGGAATCAATGGCATGGAGACATAGGATTCTGTCTCAATCATTGTCAACATGGCCCCTGAAATTTTTTGTTAGTATGTGAGTGTTTGGGTAAATAGAATAAGAATGAATAGAAGTTATATTTCCTTAAATCACATCTGCTAAATGGTAAGACCCAAATTTCGTTACTTGACTCTTTCATTTCAGACCATTGGGTTTTATTTATTTATTTTCTGATGGGTTTATCAGAAGCAGAAGCAACAGTACAAATCACTGGAAGAGAATTTTGTTGTAGGTGTTGTCCTTTGTTTTTTGTTTTTACTAATAGGACCTTTGTATAATGAAGACAGGATCCACAGCATGTAGTGGCTCAACAATTTGTGCGATACTCCTCTTGTTAACCTTGCTGCATACTTTTTCCCTAGAAATAGCCAAGAATAAGTGTTTGGAGAGTAGTACTCTGAGGATGAGTTAACATACAGATCTGTAGCTTCTCCAATAGTTCCTTATTTATTCAAGCCAGATTTACAGTTCCTGGAGAACTAGGAGGCTGTTGTTCAGTGGAACTACTTATTGGTTATGCGTTTCTAGTGAAATGAAACAAAGTCATCAGCTAACAAGAGGAGAGGAGCTTAAATTCAGCCATTGGCTGGTCTTCAGGCAGCAGGAGAATAAGGGACTCATTATTTTTGATAGTGATTGATGTTTTTCTCTTTGTCCTTTCTTACTTCTTTTGTGCTACGTAAATATTTTCTAAACATCATTTTAATGTATCTATTTTCTTTTTGGGCTTCCGTGGTGACTCAGATGGTAAAGAACCTGCCCACAATGCAGGAGACCTGGGTTCGATCCCTGGGTCAGGAAGATCCCCTGGAGACGGGAATGGCTACCCACTCCAGTATTCTTGCCTGGAGAATTCCATGGACAGGGGCGCCTGACAGGCTACAGTCCATGGGATCACAGAATTGGACACGACTGAGTGACTAACACTTCATTTCCCTTTAGCTGTATCTTCTTGTACTATTTTTAAGCAGTTGCTCTAAAGACTACAATGTGCCTCCTTAAATAGTCACAATCCACATAGAGTTAATGCTGTTTCACTTCATGGAAAAAGCTGAAACCTTATAAGTGCATAAGTACTTTTATCCTCTCATCCTGTTACAATGCCTATTATAAATCCCATACATTCGTATAATTTTTGCTTTAATATACTTTGCTTTTTTTTTTTAATAGTACAATTTGCTTTATTTCTATTTGAGCATATGCACTGTCAAAGTGAGCACCTCGTTTATCTTTTGATCTATCTCTAGACTGTTTCTCCAATATGTGTTTGAACTGAGAGTCCTAAAGGCAATTTTTTAGTGTTTCATGTGTTTTTGATTGCTGATGGAAAGATTGTGTTTCTATGTACATGTGTTTGTAAGGGCTGAACTTTTGAAAAAAGCCATTGCAGGAGACTAAAGAAGAATGAATCCATATGGTGTTTGTGGTTGTTTTATTTTAAAATCCAACTTAGTAAGTCCTTGGTCTTTCCAAAAATAAATTTTAACTTCTAAATTTCATTTTTCTATTTTTGCTTTCCTTCTCTTCCACTGACCATCCCCCTTCTTTCCTCTGTGTGACCCATGGAGTCAGAAACTCCTTATTTGGATAATTTCAGGTACAACTTTGGAGACAAACCCCAGGAAATTGATCCTGGAGATGCAGTCTGACCCTTATGGGGTCCCACCCTTAGGGATCTCGAGGATATCATCCCCATCTGAACAGCAGCTTTAAGAGAGACAGGAAGTGAAATGTCTTGATGGGGCCAGGGAGATGCAGTCCCAGAGATTATCCCTTTCTAAACAAAAAAGTATTGCTTCATCCTGATTCATCATTCTATCAAGTATCATGGATGTAAGACGATGTGCCTGCAGGCCCCATTTAAAGTGCAAAGTGCCCCCAAAGCTCTTTAATGGGCCATTCTTTACAAAGTGCTTAAAATGAACTAACCTCAAATGGCTCTCATTCAATTATAGACATTCAGATAAAACTTATATTCATTTTTGCAACTGAACCAAAGTCACCAGGCAATCTAGTGTTTGCCAGGCCAAATACAAACAAGTATATATACCTGTACCTGCATAATTACCTGTGTGTTTTGCATAATTACGTAAGCATGTACCTTCAGAGCTACAAAGTTTATTAAATTTTACAGCTGGGCCTAAGACAGGCATTAGGGTGAATTGTAAATGTAACCTGATTTAAGCCATATTGAATTCGGCTTGACTCTTCAGCAAAGAAATGAGGCTCTCAAGACCCTGATTTAAGAAACCAACAGCAAACAGAAAACTGTTCTTGATGTATTTCACCTAATAGGTGTCCAAAGAATTTATACTTGAAATTGGATGATTTATGTATTAAAAGAGAGATTGAGGCTAAAGCCCCACTCAATTAATTTGAAAATATGGAAAAAGCAATTGCCAAAGTGTGTAACTTATTAAATGTTGGTGGTCTCCAAACTTCATCTTTAAAGTGGGGGGGAAATGATATAGTTATTCTGACAGTGAGTGAAATAATGTACATTGCTTAGTGCAATGTCTAGCAGGCAATAGGTGCTCAGGGCCTTTCCCTATTATCATGGATTGTATTAGTATCACATTAAATTGCCAACTAGAGTCAAAGTGAAACAGTGTTTTAAGTCATTGATTAAAAAGAAAAGAAGATGACTTTCAAGCAGGAGCAAACAATCATACTGCTTCTATGTTTTCTAAATCTCCGAATATGTGGGTATTTTAAGGCTTCTGAAGAAGACTGCTGAATTTATAAAAAGAAAAACGATAAATCGGAGACAGAGAGGACCCCCACAGGTCAGCATCTGTGCTTCAGTGAGGTACTAGCCCCGTGGGTATTTTGTGCGTGCTTAGTTGCATCCAACTCCTGTGACCCCATGGACTGCAGCCCACCAGGCTCCTCTGTCCATGGGTTCTCCAGGCAAGAGTACTGGAGTGGGTTGCTGTTTCCTATTCCAAGGGATCTTCCTGACCCAGGGATCGAACCCTCATCTCCTGTGTCTCCTGCACTGCAGGCAGATTCTTTACCCACTGAGCCATCAGGGAAGCCTAGCTCCATGGAAGGGAAACCAACTGAAAAAAAGATAAATTTGTGATTCTTTTTTAAGGGAACGAAAAACACCATAAGTGTTTTGTTTGTTCCAGAGTAGACATAACAAAGTTTTCCTGTTGCTTCTGGCTTCCCAAAGCTCTAAGGCAAGAATCTCAGGTGGAAAGGCAAGAAGAATATGGGAAGCAGCATGGAAAGGGCAAGAACAGAGCCTTGGGGAAATAAATCTGTGGGTTCTGGGCTCGCTTAAGTGGGGCCACACGTGCTTTTCACCTGAACTGTAAACTCTAAAGGGTAGGAAATTTTCTTCAATTGTGTTCACTGCTGCATCTCCAGAACACAAACCCGTGCCTATCACATAGTGGGCTCTGAATAAGTTTTCTAGAATAAAAGCAAGGAGAGAAAGTGGAAGATACTAAAGGGTTAAGGTAGTAAAAACCTGTCTTCTCTCCTTAGACTTGGGGAATGTAGCAGTATTAGTGTACATGTATAGTGTGTATGCAGAGAAGGCAATGGCACCCCACTCCAGTACTCTTGCCTGGAAAATCCATGGACGGAGGAGCCTGGCGGGCTGCAGTCCGTGGGGTCGCTAGGAGTCGGACATGACTGAGCGACTTCACTTTCACTTTTCACTTTCATGCATTAGAGGACATGGCAACCCACTCCAGTGTTCTTGCCTGGAGAATCCCAGGGAGGGGGGAGCCTGGTGGGCTGCCGTCTATGGGGTCGCACAGAGTCGGACATGACTGAAGCGACTTAGCAGCAGCAGCAGCAGCAGAGTGTGTATGTGGGCTCCCCAGGCGGCGCTAGTAGTGAAGACCCCTCCTGCCAGTGGAGGTTAGACATGAGAGATGTGAGTTCAATCCCTGGGTCAGGAAGATCCCTTGAAGGAGGGCATGGCAACCCACTCCAATATTCTCGTCTGGAGAATCCCATTGACATAAAAGCCTGGCAGGTGATGGTCCATAGGGTCTCAAAGAGTAGGTCACGACTGAAGCAACTTAGCACACACGCACACATAATGTATATGTAGTAGTAGTCGTGTTCACGTGTAGTCCTAATACATGTGAATACTATACAATAATACAAAGTATGTAGTACAATACTATAGTGTGATGCCAGAGCACTATACAGTTGTAATTCAGTGAATTTAATTTAAAACCAGTATTTGTGACATCATTTGATTCTTCTTTAAATTCTCAAATTAATTGCTGCCAAAATCTGAGATCCTTCTCAAGCTTGATTCTTGTGTCCTTTGTAGATTAGGACGCTATTATAGATCATTGATATTGTCATGGATTATTATTATTAATTTTATGATGTGGGTAGATGATATATAATTGATATATTAATTAACTATATTAATATGATCACAAAAGCCAGAGTAAAGATGATAGGAAAGTATATATTCTCAAGGAGGTTGATAGTGTTGACGACAATATACTGGTTTATTTTGATAGTCATGCAAAAGACAAGTACATTGATTACTTTCAAGTAACCTTTCCATTGTACTGATCTAATTAAAGATTTTGATTCTGAAAGTCTGTAATTTTATAGTTAAAAAACACTTCCTCTCGGTGATTTGAAAATGACTAACTGTAACAAATGCTGAATTCATTACAATTCAGTGACATTGTATTATTATTTTAAAATGTATGCTAAGTATTCTGACTGATTGTAATTTTAAATTAATACAATTGTGTTCTCTTGACACTTTAAAATGTATATCCATATTTAAATAATTATGTTAGGAAGAAAATGTTGAATAGAATTCTTTGAAAATGTTTCATTAAATAACACAAAACATAAATGTTCAGGCACTTGGGTAGAGTTGAGGTTTGAAAATTAAATAATTATTTATTTTATCAAACATTATTAGACCCTCTTAAAGGCTTAAATCAATACCAATGTTTGTAAAAGATGTTGACATTGTTTGAGATGCTTGACTCTGGTTTAGGGAGTTTTGCCTACGCCCCCGCCCCCTCCCCGTCCCGCCAGTTTCCTTTGAATAAGCAGCAAAATATTTTATTCTAAATCCCAAAGGAGAAACTTATTCCTGGCCTCTCCAGCATTGAATGAATTAATATTTTGGAGGATTGAATTATTAAAAGGCTAAAAGAAGTCTCTATCTCCATTTCACAGAAATAGGTGAAGCTGAGAAAACATAACTGTCAGTACACTTGTCAGAACTCTACAAATCTGCACGAGCCTGTCTTCTGTGTACACTGAGAGAGCTTCTGCAAACCTTCTCTGACCTGTCAGCAAGTGGAAGGAGAGGGAAAAGACTGTTCTACCGGAACCAACTGCAACGGAAGGAAGAAATGAATGCCGCCAGGCTTGTGCTGACAGCTGATCTAGTCATCAGTCCTTTCACACTAAAGCTCCAGCTCACCCTACTGCCAGGGAACCTAGAAGTCTCAAGGTGTTCGGGGACCACTCCGGGAAGGGACTTCTATTCAAGTGGATCTTCTCTCCCACTAGGGCGTGCTTGGTGTCTCAGTAAAGAATCTGCCTGCAATGCAGGAGACCAGGGCTTGATCTTTGGGTTGGGAAGATCCCCTGGAGGAGGAAATGGCAACCTACTCGAGTATTCTTGCCTGGAGAATTCCATGGACAGAGGAGCCTGGTGAGCTACAGTCCATGGGGTCACAAAGAGTCGGACATGACTGAGTGACTAACATTTTCACTTTTTCTCTCCCACTAACACATGGAGAATTGGGCCATCCCTCGCAGCAGCAGCTTCTCCATAGTCTTCTATGGCCCCTGAAGCTAGAAGCAACCTTTCCTCCATTTGGATTTCTTGGCAATTTGACTTTCTTATACAAATAATAACACTATTAGGGAATAATAGTAGGAAATATTAGGAAATAATATTAGGAAATAATAACACTCATCAGGAAATGACTATGTGTCAGATTCTGTGTAACACGCCCTTTCCCTGAATTACCTATACCTTCATAACAAGCATAGAAGGTACGTTTTGTTGTTAACATCTTTTTACAGATCAAACTAAAAGTCCAGAGAAACTAAGCAACTGCTCCATGCCCACCTACTTAATGGTTGTGGAGCCACAGTTCAACTCCCAGAATCCATGCTATGACCCCATAGATTATACTGACTGCCTAGGTTCTCTAGCGGAGAAGGCAATGGCACCCCACTCCAGTACTCTTGCCTGGAAAATCCCATGGATGGAGGAGCCTGGTAGGCTGCAGTCCATGGGGTCGCTGAGAGTCGGACACGACCGAGCGACTTCACTTTCACTTTTCACTTTCATGCATTGGAGAAGGAAATGGCAACCCACTCCAGTGTTCTTGCCTGGAGAATCCCAGGGACGGGGGAGCCTGGTGGGCTGCTGTCTATGGGGTCACACAGAGTCGGACACGACTGAAGTGACTTAGCATAGCAGGTTCTCTAGGGGACAGGACCCATATGCTATATATCTCTACATCCTAAGTCTTCCTTTTCTCCCGCTGCTGCAAAGATAGAGACTTGCCCAAATGTCAATACATAGTTTTGGAATTAAAACCCAGAAGTGAATTGGTCTTTGGTTTCACTCTGGATGGGGGAACGGGCTGGCTTGTTATGACATCCTCACTGAGGGACATGAAAGGGTCATGTAGCAATGTGAACTAATTGAGAACAGAACTGAAGGCAAAAAGGTTTCCTCCCTATGCCTTCAGAATTATAAACCAAGTCAAAGTCAAGCCATGGTGGACTGTCAGGGTAACCTAGAAAGTTCCTCTTCTCCCTCATGCTGTTTAATAAACCAAATCTATTTTCACTCGGCCACCCGACTGAATACACCCAGAATCCTACCATCTTCCCTAAGACAACAGTAGAGAAATATCTTTAATACAAGTGAGCCTTTGAAAGTAGTTAGTATGGGGAAATGTGGTTTCTATGGACAAAAGGCTCAGTCCTGAGAACGTGATGGCACCTGACAGTCTCCCAGAACAGAACTGAGGATTTTCCCTGTCCTGATATACATCTACACTAATCCAGCTGTCCTTATGTCTCCTTGCTTAATGGAGAAAAAGCAGGATGACCAGAGGCAGAGTAAAGAGAAGAATAAAATGTGCATCCAAAAAATGGGCACTGGTGAGGGGAAAAAAAACATATTATTTTATGTTTAGGAACATGGTCCACTGTCTAAAACCCTGGAAAACAGAGAAAAACAAACATAATTCAAGTGATAGATTCTTTAGCTGTTATTAAGCCAGTTCTAATGGGCTGCACTGGTGTGTGTGCAGGGGGAGGGGTGCAGAGAGAGGGAGATGAGAGCTGAGAATAAAGGGAAGAAAGAAAAAAAAAAAAAAATGGGGTCAGTGAGTTTCCAGGCTCTGCAGCAGGGAGGTTTGGCAGCTCTGGTTCCTAGAGAAGCCAGGCCTTGTGATTCATCACAGACCAGATTCCTGCTGACTTCAAAGAGAGATGTTTAGGAGGAGAAGATGCCAGCATCCAGGAGGGAGGCAAGTCTGGCCAAGTAATTGTCATGACCCCTGAAAACGTATGCTACTCATCTAGAGGTGATACTAAACTCTGGTTTGTGTAGCAGTCATCACCCAGCAAAGAATGGGAAAGAGAACTTAATGGTCTCAGGCTGAGGCATCTCTCTCTTCCTCTCTGTCCCTCTGCTTTTCTTTTGTGGATGATGACATTATTGTTTATCTTAACATGTCTCAAAGCCCTGAACTTTGGGGAAGGACAGCATGGATATAATTCTTTCTATCATTTTATTAAAAATCAGGGCAAAATTAAAACCTCGTTCAATCAGAAAAGATTATAGGTGTTTGGCCTTATAATTTGCCTTGTTCAATCAGAAAGGATTATAGGTGTTTGGCCTTATAATTTGCTAGCCATCTAGTCCTGACTCCACAATCAAGTGACAGGTGAGTCTGTATGCTGCTGATGCTGCTGCTAAGTCGCTTCAGTCGTGTCTGACTCTGTGCGACCCCATAGACGGCAGCCCACCAGGCTCCTCTGTCCATGGGATTCTCCAGGCAAGAACACTGGAGTGGATTGCCATTTCCTCCTCCAAAGCATGAAAGCGAAAAGTCAAAGTGAAGTCGCTCAGTCGTGTCTGACTCCTAGCGACCTCATGGACTGCAGCCTACCAGGCTCCTCCGTCCATGGGATTTTCCAGGCAAGAGTAATGGAGTGGGGTGCCATTGCCTTCTCCAGGTGAGTCTGTATAGAAACACCTAAAGCCATTTCCAGTGTCTGCATCTTCACCACAAACCTCCTCAAACAGTAGAAAGTGCAATATGGAATAGTAAAAGTTACACTTCCTACTTTTAAGGAGCTTCCAATCTAATTACGGAAATTAACAGACAGAAGAAGCAAAACACAGCTGCAAAGTCTGTGGGTTCTGAGCATGGCCAGATGGGCCCAAAGACTAATCGTGGGCTTGTTTCCACTTGAAATTTGACTTTTTTATTTTGTTCACGGCTTTCAATTTCCTCACCCTTGTGGTCTGGATGAAAATCAAAGAGCTCAGTTTTAGACAAATGAACAGTTTGAGGTGATAAGTGGAAAATGAGAAGGAATTAAAACAGTGCAATGGGAAGGTAAACCTAAGTGGGAGAAAGAGGGAGAGATCTGAAAGTCATCTGGAAAGAGGGGATGGTCAAAGCTTTAGGGCATCTTTGAGAAAGTGAGGGGAACAAATGCTGAGGAGAGTAGCAGGAGGTCAAGCATAACCAGGGTGAAGATGGCAGGGAAGGAGGAGCACCAGAAGAGAGGTGTCTGGTGAACCGAAGGAGGTAAGTGTTTCTTAGGCAAGGGGAGTCAAGGTTGAGAATTACAATCATTTTGTAAAATCTGTTAAGGCAGGGACCACACCTGTTCAACTCACTGCTGTTCCCAGGACTTAGTAGAGCCCATGCCACAAAGCAGATACGTATAGATATTCATCTAATTAAGGAGATTGTTGGGATCCAGACAGACTTAAGTTCAAAGCCTCCATTCAAAGACAGTAGTAAAGGATGCCCCTCTCTCAAGTAACTTGTTTTCTGATTTAGCAATGTATCTGGTGCTAAATAAAGTCAAGTCCATTTTTAAGGCAAAGGTGAATCAGGGTGGGGTAGTTCAGTTCCACGTTGATATAGATTTACCTGAAATGTGGTTTTGTTTTGTTTTTTAAAGATGATTTTCACAGATTCCAAATATGAAACTCAATATCATTCACTCTTCAAAAGTGGTGAGAAAGTTCTATGTTCTGAAAGGTCACAATGGGTAAAGACAGTCAGAGAAGGCTAGAGTTTTAAATTCTGCCTTCTGTGAGAAGTGGGATTTGGAGGGTCAAAGTGGAGGAAGAGGGTCCTTCCAGATAGGCAGTTTGGATGAGAGGTTGGGGACAGGGCATGGGGAGGCTGACTGCCAGGAAGTCAGTGTTAGCAAAGGGCAAAGGCAATACATCATCAAAGAGGGAGTGGGGTTAGTTGATGAAGGGATACCTTAGGAGACCTGAGACCTGTGTTCTAACCTAGATCTACCCTATACTGGCATGTGTAACTCAGGCAAATAACCTAAATTCACCAAGCCAAAGGTTCTTAATTTGTAAAATGAGGACAATCTTACATAATGAGATTATGTTAGGATCACATGAGGTTGTGTAAAAAGCACTTCCTAGTGGGCTTCCCTTGTGGCTCAGCTGGTAAAGAATCCACCTGCAATGCGGGAGACCTGGGTTTGATCCCTGGGTTGGGAAGATCCCCTGGAGAAAAGAACGGCTACCCACTCCAGTATTCTGGACTGGAGAATCCCGTGGACTGTGTAGTCCATGGGGTCGCCAAGAGTCGAACACGACTGAGCAACTTCCACTTTTACGTACAGTTAAACTCTTGGCTAAAGGTTAGTAATGTGTCAATCATTGGGCTGAGAGAGGAAATACTTTTTCTGAAGAAATTGGCCAATGCTTTACCCTTTGTCATTGTGGTTTGTGAACTTTCGCTATATTCACAACATGAAAAGTAGATAGGAAATTCTGTTTTGAATGAGGGCTAGAATAGTATCTAAAGAAAGAAAAATGAAGAGATACAATCCTAGGGCATGGGAAAGCCCCAAGGGAGGGTGAGGGAGGGACATTTTCCAATTCCCATCTAATGTCGCAATTGTTGGTAAGACCACAAAGGAGGAGACGGATGGGGGTGGCAGACATGAGGTCACAGGAAGAAAGGAAAGGTGAGGTGGGGAAAGGACTAAGGAAAAGTTAGGCCAGGTATTTCAGACCCTTCCAGAAAGCGCTCCAGAGCCAGAGAATATACATCCTAGTCTATGCTCTGGTATATGACCAGGTTTCATATTGGTGCTATATCAAAAGAAAGCAAGAGATAAACTCTCATTCACTAAAAAAGGTAGGAAATATCAAGATATTGGGCAAAGACAGAGCACAGACTTTAGAGTCAGACAAACCTGAGTTCAGTGGACATGAACTTGAGCAAACTCCAGGAGATAGTGGAGGACAAGGAAGCTTAGCATGCTGCAATCCAAGGGATCACAGAGAGTCAGACATGATTTAGCAACTGAACAACAGACTTGAGTTCCTTATTTACCTGAGGAACTTGATCAAGGTACCTGTTTATGTGAATAAGAAAAGTTAGTCTTTCCTCATAGATGTGGGTAGGAGAATTAAATGAGATAATATATGTAGAAGGATCTAATGCATAGTGAATGCTCAATTAACTAATCTATACTGGTTCAGGAAGAAGGCAGTACATGGTTAAATGCAAGAAATAATTGTTTGGTTCACATCCCAGCCCTACAATTTACTTGTTGTGTGACTAGAGCAAGATTTTTAACCACTTGGGGCCTCACCTTATTGCATCTATATAATGGGTATAAGAAGATCTATCTCTCAGGATTTTTATGGGCATTAAATGATATGATATTTATAACCCTTAGCATAGTACCTGGCTCATATTAAGTGCTCTAAATAAATGTGTTAAAGATAATCAAAAGCTGTACATGCACTAAATGTAACATAAAAAAAAATTTCTACACGAGAGGTCCACTGTGGGTTATTTATTTATTTATTTATTTTGGAGAAGGGGAAAGACAGACATAAAAGGCAGAGTATGTGCACAGAACTGTAAGATACATGTCCCCACGACAGAAATAAAGAAGGCAGAGATTCACTGAGGGGGGAATTCATGGACATTTATGGTCACATTATTCTGATTGGCTGAGGGGATCAGCAGGCTTCTGGCCAGTTTTCTTTCCGTTCACGGAAATAAAAGTTCAGTGTGTTTGAAAATGAACTAAGTTTATTCCCCCTTATTTTTCTTGATAGGAAGGATTTATTTATGTAGTCAGAGAAGGCTTGTTTCTGCTAAGTGAAAATTTGGCCCAGGGAGTATAATAATAAGCTAAATGGGAACTGGATAAAAATGTTTATTATGACATTATTTAATTTGTTGATATCCCTACATTCCCTACCTAATACCATGAAAGAGCTTCTCAAATAGCAGTACAGTTGGTCAAATTGTTAAAAGTGGGGTCAGCTTGTCTGTATCTGTATGAGCTGGATCAATGGCTAGTTTCTTTGAGCTGGTTACCTTGACAACCCAAGGCTCCTCTCCAGATGTGCCATCCACAGGAGTAAGCGTATGAGAAATGCAGAATCTCATGCTTCTCTTCAGACCTACTGCATCAAACCCTGAATTTTAATAAAATCACAAGGTGATTTATCTCTATATTACAATTTGGAAAGCACTGAGAATGTGGAGTTGTGGCCACATAATCTTAATCATTACAGTCATCACTTCAATCCAATTAACATGGACAAGAGCTATGATAATTAGGAGTGAGTGGATATAAACAGCAACATTTCATACTTGATAGATTTGCTTGGTGCAGTAAAGAGTTCCCTTAGCTCATGATATCTTAGGAAATAAACCTGAAACTTAAGAAAATAAAATGATGAAAGTATGACAGTAATCATCCAGAAACCAAGTGCTCAACAGAACCACAAAACAATCAGGTTCTGTACTTCCTTAGAGTAGATTCAGCCTGGACTGTAGAACTTCACCTCAGCCACTTTATAACCAGGTGACTTTGGGTAAGTTGCTGCAACAAATTTCTTATATCTGTAACGAGATGCTAAGAGAACCTATTTCATGAATCTAAGGGATCTACTTTAAGTTACGAGGCTTATATGAATTAATATGAATGCAAAGAACACATAAATGTCTGTGCCAAGATTAGTTATTATTAAGCATTAGACATTTTAATATTATTAGATATTATTATGAATAATGCCTTAGGTTTGTTGGATTTCACAATTCCCTTCTCTTTAAACAATTCTTCCCAACATATTTCCATGGTTTAAATAAAAATAAATCTGAAGAAAAATCTTAAAAGAGTATTGATAAGCCCCTTGAATGACTTGGAATTTCCAAGACTTCACAGCCAGGTGAGTAGAAGATGCCTGCTTTGGGTCTTTGCTCAGTCCCAGCCTCTCCAAACCCCAGCAGACTCATAACCACTACAACATGGGAAAGAGTCTTCTAAAGAACCATCCTTCCCAGAGGGTGGTGTGTGTATAGGAGGACAGGATGCTTAGCAATTTAAAACTATTTTAAATAGTTTATCTATGACATTCTCCCTTTTGGGCCATGTCTCATTATGGGTTTGAACAACTTGATCATAATCACTGCGGCACACACAAAGCAAGTTACTAACATCTTTGTTTTTCGTCAATACCCATTTGATAGACTTGAACCAGCAAATGAACTATGGACATGGCATGAACTGGGCACATAATTTGTATTTGGTTCTTAATGAAACCTTTGGGCCAGCCTAAGTAGTCAAGTCACATATGAAGAGATCTGAGCAGAGCCAACAACAGATGATCATGGGATCAAAAAATTTGAGACAATGATTTCTTTTTAGTTCTTTTCCAGGAAGTTTAAAATATACTTTCCTTTGTGGAGAAGCCAAGATGAGGGGCTGCAGGCCATGTTTATGCTCTCCAACCTAGTGAAGAAGGAAAAGCACTGCAGGTAAGTAAAAGTTCACTGATAGTGATAACTTTGGGACCAGCCCGTGTATGTTGTCACCCATTAAAAGGTGCTAGCAATCCAAGAGGTTTTGAGAGGACATTTGCACACCGCAAAAAAAATAAAGTTGCAAAGTACAAGACCGGCTCCCAAGCAAAGCATTATGCTGAAAGTGCTTAGGTTTACCAGGTGAGAAAACTGACACTGAAAGAGGTTAAATATTATGCAAAGCTTCCCACAGCTAGTGAAGGAACTGACCTAGGATTTAAATCCATGGGCCTGTCCTCCTCACTCTTCTGTATTAGCTGACGAAGGCCATCGTCTGCAGAAAACCATCTACGTCCTTCTCTTCGTGTGCTCTGTGCTCTAGATTAGCCTGCTGTTCCCCATCCTCTCTTTTCTAATACCTTACTCCGCATTCTCTCTCTAGCTTTACAAGATTCTCTGTAACCCTCCTTTACCTCTTATCCATCATGTCCCTTGAGCTGCCACTTAGCCTGTTCTAATGGGAAAGGCTTGGGCCTTGGTACAGGGTTCCCCCCAATCTCATCCCTCCAGCACTAGGTGGGGCCTAAGAGGCAATGACTGCCCCTAACTCCATGCTGCTCTGACATCTCTTGATGTTGATATTACCCAGGTTTGCTGGGCCTTTTTCTGGTGGTCATTTTGGAGGCAGAGGAAGGCTAAAACAGAAGATTTTCATGCCTTATGTCAACCTTTTCAGTACCCTTACCACTGGTGGTTTGGGAAACATTTTTAGTGGTAGGAAGGCAACTATTTCATTTCAGTGGTTATTTTTACAGATACCTTCTATCTTTGGTAATGAATGCTGATTTTCCATTTATGGTTACAATGTAATGCTTTTTTTTTTTTTCTATTTCTATAACATCTTTTTAAATTTATCTTAATTGGAGTATAATTGCTTTACAATGTTGTGTTAGTTTCTGCTGTACAACATGAATCAGCTATATGTACACATAAATCCCCTCCTTCTTGAACATTCCTCCCACCCCACCCCCATCCCACCCCTCTTGGAGCACCCAGCTAAGCTCCCTGTGCTATACAGCAACCTCCCAGTAGCTGTCTGTTTTACACACGGTAGTATACATATGTCAATCCCGATCTCCTAATTCATCACACACACATACACACCCTCACTGTGTCCAGAAGTCCATTCTCTACATCATCTTTGTACAGAGAGAAGCAAATCAGAAAGAGAAAAACGAATACCATGCATTGACACATATATATGGAAGGTAGAAAAATTGGTACTGATGAATCTACCTGCAGGGCAGGAATACAATGTAATATGTTATTGTAAAAATAAGTTACTTATGAAACAATGCAAGTTGACTTTATATTATATATATATTAGTTATATATAACTAAGTTATATATTATATATATATAGTTGTATATAACTAAGTTATATATTATATATACATATTAGTTATATATTTTATATATATATATTAGTTAAATGAAAGTACAAGTGGACCACAGAAATAGCAAAAGGTTTAAGAAATATTGCCTCGAGATAAGCCTTAAATTTCATCTGCCCCAGATCAGCTCTTCTTGAAAAGTGGCCCCTATCTTTTCATGTGTGGTACGGAACACCTTGGATGGGCCCACTTCTGGTGTGTGGATTCATAGAAAATCTGTGCTTTCAGGGCGCTCAGGGAAGGAGTGTCCAGCTGGATTACAAAACCAGGACCTACAGAAGAACCGTTTTCTTCAACCACTTGCTGCTCAGAGTGCACTCTGCATCTTAACCACTCCAGTCTTTAGGGACTTCCCTGTTGGCTCCGTGGTTAAGAATCCATCTGCCAACGCACGAGATGAGAGTTAAATCCGTGGGTCGGGAAGATCCCCTGAAGAAAGAAATGGCATCCCACTCCAGTATTCTTGCCTAGGAAATCCCATGGACAGAGGAACCTGGTGGGCTATAGTCCATGGGGGCACAAAGAGTCAGACACAACTGAGCAACTGAGCATGCACACAGGGAACTAAGATCCTACACGCTTTAGGTTTACTGAGTCTGCATGCCGCAAGTGCTAAGCACTCTCTGGAGCCGCAACTGGAGAAGCCTGCACGCTGCAGCAAAGATCCTGTGGGCTGCAACTGAAGACCTGACTCTATCAAATCAGTCAATAAATATTAAACAAATAAATGCTCTTTAATCCATTGTCTTTTTCAAGTTCTTGCTCAAGAGGTAGACTGATACATCAGGTTTCAAGGCAGAAGACATTGGGAGATTGAGGAACTTGTTCCACATCCCAGTGGCCAAGCTTTCCAGCCTCTGTCTGCCAGGCTCCAAGTATTTTCCTTGAGCTGTACCTTTAGGCCACAATCACACTCATACAGGAAGTAGCACAGAAAAGCAGTTGTAAGCTACTAAACTTGTCTTTCTTTCTACCTGAACTGTGACCCCAATTAGCAACCTGTCCTGTGAACACACCTCATTTAGGAGGAGCAATGATAAAGTAGTATTTATTGTATGTGCTAGGTGCTTTGTATACATCATGTCTTTAATCCTGGAAGAATGTTCTCATACAGATGAAAATGTCTAGATAATCAGTTCACAGATTCTCTCTCTTCTTTCTTCCATTTCCCAAGAATCCAAATATATTTTTATTCACGAATCAAAACCTTGTTCAAGTTGCTTCATCGTTTGGCTGATGTGGTATCTGGCACCCTCTAGTGACAGAAAGAGTCTTTGGTAGAAGTGATGTTCTAGATCTTCAGCCATCTCTATAGGCTTGTTTAAGACCATCATCCTTATTGAAACTGTAACAGTCTATTTGTAACAACTAATTTTGATAACAGAGAATTTCTTATGCCGATTATAAGCTCCGATGACCTACTTGTTAAGGCTCTTTTTAGCTGTAAGACTGTGGCTTAAGCAAACGTTGAGACTGTACTGAGCTGGGTAACTGTGGGTAGTCTAACTTTCGATTCCAGGATTAAGTCGATTCCGGACTCAGGCGACACTATCAGGCTTGGCCCTTCGGTGTGGTTTCTTTTCATCCTGGGTTGACTCTGCCTTCAGCTCTGGCAGGAGCAACCTCATCAGTTCTGTACCGCAAATATTTCCACTTCAAATACAGTGGAAAAAAAGAAAAAGAAGAGCTTGTGTCCCACTGTTTCCTGGAAAGCTCACGACAGAATGTGATGTGCTGGTTGCATTAACCACGTGGGGTTCCTTGTCCTCCTCTCCCCCGCTTTACACACACACGCAGACTCTGGGATCGGTGTCACGACCGCTGTAGTGATTAACCTTACGTGTCACCTTGACCAGGCCACAGGATCCAAAGACTTGGTACTTTTCTAGGTGTTTCTTTTAGATGGTGTATTTTTTAGATGGGTGTATTTTTTAGATGGGATTGATATTTAAATCAGGAGACTTTGAGTAAAGCAGTTGCCCTCCGTAGTATGGGCGGGCCTCGTCCTACCAGTTGAAGGCCCTGAGTAAAGGACTGACCTCTCTTGAAAGACAGGGAATTTTGCCAGCAGATGGCCTTTGCAATTCTTCCTTGGGTTGCCAGCCTGCTAGCCTACCTGGCACATTTTGGACTTGTCAGCCTACAAAATCACATAAAACAATCCCTTACAACACATCTTTGTCTCTCTCCCTGTTTATATATAGGTCTATGTAAAAATAGATAGATATAGCTATATAAATCTTGGTATCTATGGCTAATCTGTATGTATCCTATTGGCTTTGTTTTTCTAGAGAACCCTGACTAACGCAACCATGTCAATAGCTAGGAAGACGGAAGAGGAACAAAGACAACTTGGAAGATGTTACCAGGAAGAAGGGGAGAAGATGTAGGATAAACAATCATGAATGTGCACTACAGATGGGGATTATTGAAATCAATTTGCTGCTATTTAGTAGGAGAAACTTTGTTGACAAAAATTTTCAAACATTAGGGGATAAGAAATAAAAAGTCTTGATGGTAAAAGGGTATTGGGGGTTTTCTTCCTCCCAGCTTTTTAAAATAAGTAGAAATATGTTTAAATGTTATTTAGAATGAAATGTTCAATGGCAAGGATTTCTTTAGAGTAGAAGCAGCAGGCTTTAACTTACATGGTGTGGTTTGAGTAAAATCAGGATGGTTGTCCGAAGTGTCTCCCACATCTGGTGGAGTGCCTGAAACTCTATTATTAAAATTGTATTTCTTTGCCCTTGAAGGCCTGTAAAAATGTGTTGTTAAAATTAACTGTTAAAGATGTCTGAACTGTTTCTTCCAGAACACCAGCATTCCTAAGGTGTTATTCAGTAGGTGTTCTTCAAAGAACTCCATAAAGACAAAGAAGACTAGGAAACAGTATAGATCACAGTTTATCTTAGTCAGAATGCATATTAGCATATTGAGGGCTCAGAGAACTCTTAGATTAGGAGACCTGTTTAAATTAACCCAGAATTTTCTAAAATCATTTGATCATGTAACACATTTCTTCCCACAAAGTACCTATTACTATTTCATTAAACTTAAGGGTTAGGTGTGTGTGTGGAGTGGGGGAGGTTTCAGGGGAGTTAGAAAGAGCAAGAATATCTAAGTTTAATTCCTGAATCTACTATTTACTAACTAATCAAACTGTCAGTGTTGCTTAAATTTTTTTGGCTACAATTCTTTATAAAGTAAATATAATACTTAGACACCTCACTGGGCTAAAATGGCAAATATTAGGTAAGGAAGAACCATTTGTGAAAGTTGTTGACTTATGATTCATTCTCAAGAGATGCTGATTTTGTCAGCTGTCTCGCTCTCCTCCCTCCCTTCCTCTCGCCTTTCTTATGATTTTTTTTTATTTCAATAAACTTCTAATTTCAGAATAGTTTTCGACTTACAGAAAAGTTGCAAAGATAATACAGAGTCTCCATATGCCAGCCCCTTTACACCCCTCTCCCCAACCTCCCACCATTCACTTCTTTTTGTGTCTGTTTTGGGTTGGGAACTGCAGGAGCAGGATCTTCTTCACAGCACTAACAATCTGCTGGGCAGTGAAGCAGGGGGGAGGTAAATCCACACCTGTAAGACAGGGCCACGAGTGCAGAGCAGAAAACAGGGAGAGTGAAAGCATTTAGAAGCAAAGCATTAGAAGCAAAGCAAAGCTCCTAACCTTGAATTGGGAGACAGGAAGATCTCCCAGACGAAAATGTCTTGAAAATGTCTTCAGAGAGGGATCCAGATGGATGAGGAATGAGCCAGGCAAAGGGAGGGAAAGGAGAGTGTTCCTAATGGGATACAGCCAACAGGGAAGATGGACAACCGAGTGCAGGTGCAGAGCTTATGGAGGAGGCGGGCCCCAGCTTACCAACTACTTGCAGAATCACGCTCACGAAGGATGTCATTATACAAACCTTCTGTAAAACTGTTGCGAACTGGCTAACCAGACGAATCAACTTTTCCAAAACAGTAATGACTTCGAGCTGTTAACCAAAGCACTAAAATATACTTTTTTTTTAAATAAAGAAAATTGGCCAGGAAATGAGTAATCAAGGAGGGGAAGTAATTGTACGCTTTTAATCATATAGCTGGAGGTGTGTGATTTGTCTTAGGAGTTAGCTTTGTACTCCTCGTGAGAATAAAATATAGAGGGTCCTCCCTCTTCGGAATCCTCACAGCACTGGCCACTACAGACACTAGTCCGGGGTTCCTGTGAGCCTTTAACGTCGCCACCACGGCACACGGAGCTGAGCCAAGGCTGGGTCTGCTCTGGGAATCCCAGCAGTCAGCCGAGGCTCCTGCTCCGAGCAAGACGCGTGCGCTCTGCACTTCAGTCCTCCCCAGCCTCCCCAGATGAAACTGCAGAAGAGTTTAGAAAGGACATGGGGCCCGTTCTCAGGATCCTCACCTGAACCCGAGCATGCCAGTCGACTGCGGAAACGCTCCCAACGGGGAATGCCCGCTTGTGCAACAACGCTGGCGCTTTCCCCGCTCCCCGTTCAACACCCCTTCCCCCACCCCACCCCCAACTCCAGGCGCAGGGTTGCAGAATCAAAGGCGCCCTCCCCTACTCGGGCGTTCCCCAGCTAAGCTTCCTCCTCCAACCCCCACCCCCTGGCTCCGGGGACATTTCTTTAGGTCTTTTCAAATGAGCTACCAACAGGTGTTCAGACACGCTGCTGGAGAAAGAGGAAAGCGTCCCGAGAGTAACTGTGCGTGAGCGCCCGGGGCGGGCCCGGGAGGGGAGCACTCTCCCAGGCCGGCTGGAGCGCGGGGAGGGGCCAGTCGGGGCTCACTACTCACCGGGTGCGTAACTCGCCCTGGTGCCAGTTGTAAGGCTCCTTCACTTCGGAGATTGTTTCACAGCCATGTCCGGGATCTGGGTTCACTTGTCACTGGTGAGTCGTCTCTGCCCCGGCGAGGGCCTCTCCCAGCTCGGCCACTGGGCTGGCGCGGGACGCGCTCTGGGGGCGGCGGGGGAGATGCGCGCGTGGGCGGCGGACTTGGCCGGCCTTTGCCCGGCTAGCTCCGCATGACTGCTAGGACTTCTCTTGAGGGCGAGGTCTCAGGAAACCAGGCTACTCGTTTTTCTTGGGGCTGGACGCGAAGCTGCGAGCCCTCGAGGCAGGCGGAACATCTCTGGGTGCCCCCTGGGAACGCGGTTTGCGGCGCCGAGTGGGTGGGCGCGGGGGGCTGGCCGGCGCCGAGGATGTTTGGGGGTCGCTGCAGGGAGACCCCCGTCTGAGGCAGGAAAGGGTCTTCTGGATAAGTCCTTGCATGTCTCGCTAAGGCTGTGCTATGAACGTGTGCGCCCCGGGGCGGTGAGAACTTGCTCTCTCGAAATTGATAACACAAGTTTTTCCAGCACTTCCCAACTTTGGAAATAAATCAGCCTCGAGGCAGTGGTTACACCAGAGGCTTTGGAGCGCACCGTTTCTTTCTTGAAAACGTTATCTTGGGGCTGAATGCGCCTTAAAGAGACTTGTTTACCTTTTTGCCGCTGCACAGAAAAAGAAACTGTTTTGTTTCCCTTCCGGGAATCCCTCTCCTTGAGAGTGTGAGTCACTGTCTCAGGTTTGCCCCCCGCCCCTTTTTTTCCCTCTCTCTCTTCCGTTTTTTTTTTTTTTTTTTTTTTAAATCTTTCATTGCTTGCCGGACTCGGAGGCGGGAGGTAACCCTGGCCCCATTGCTCAGGCGGTGGTACCTGCTGCCACCGCGCATGCGCTGAGCAGCCTGTACTTGGCCTAGAAGCCTAAGCCGCATCCACCTCTTTTGGAGAGTCCCTACCTCAGACATCCCGGCTTGGTGATGGCTGATCGAAGACTTTGGCCTCAAGGGGTTCATTTGAGTTCCGAACTCTCTGAAAACCAGTGGATTCTTATTTGCTGGGCCTCATCGACGTGCCAGGCAGTGTGATAGGAATGTTTATGAGTATGATCTCAGTCAGTTCTCGCAGCAGCTGCGCAGTATCTCCATCTTACAGATGGCAAAATGAGGTTCAGACAGCTTACAAGTCGAGTCCAAACAGTAAGAGGCAGGACTGAATTTAAATCCAATTTAGATCCCATTCCAAAACCTGGGGGGTGGGGGTGGGGGTGTCGACCGCAACTATGTCCAGATGACACCAAGAGTTTTAAGAGAAAAAAAAAGATAAAAAAAGATGTCTGGAACCGTCTTATGGTTGGAAAAAAAATTCTCCCTGGTCCTTTTGGAAGTAATGTACGATATTTGGGCTCCTTTAGAAATTTTCTTTGAGAAAATTTGAGATTCAAAGTTGGGAAACCATTTATACAACCTCAAATCACATTCTTCCTTATCATGAACCACTGCCTTATTGCAGTCTTGGTTGCTTTGACAATCTCTTCGTTCTAGGAACAACAATTCCAACTAGTATAGCAAAATTATCAAAGCCCAGAGCTACACTTTACTTTTATAATAATGCTATAGTGTCTCTACCAGGGGTGCCTGTTTAAAACAGCAAGGAAACTGCTTTTCTGAAAGAATGCACACGTATTCGTACACACATATGTGCAAATACAGATTTATTTACATTTATTTGTATGTGCAGATTATAATAGCTATGATATATATTGAACATTTATTATTGTTATATGATATAGAACCTCAGAAGTGAATGTTTATTGAATAAAATGTGTTAATACAGATGTGTAGAAAGAAAAAAAATCTGATATAACTATCACCTAGATAGTGCTGTTTACATTTTGTAGTATATCTTCTATTTCCCTTTTCTAATATGGCTCTTCAGTTTAGTTACCCAGAATCCTGCCCTGCCCCCATCACGGGCCCAGCATCACACCTCTGTTCTTAGAGAAGTTTCCACACCATTATGTCACCTTGTGTGTCTCCAGAAAATGCTTGCTTTTATGACCTCGCATTTAGTGGGGCTTAATTACTAGTCGCAAATAAATTAAACCAGTTAAACCGGGGCGTGAGTGCTAGCTACGTGGGACACAGGAGCACATTTGGCTCAGTCATGTCAGTGGCCTGGAAGTGGATGGGAGGGAGCGACCATGCTGTCTTTTTTCCTCTTTCTTTCTCTGGTCCGTTCATCTCGAGTGTGGTCTATCATCAGCAAATATCCCATCCTTTACCTCTTTCCTTCTTTCTCCCCTGTTGAAGTTAGTTTTCTCTCTCTTGGATTCTGGGTGTTGTTTGGATACAGAAGAAAAGGCATAGTTACTTTAGAAATTTGTGTGAGAAATAGCTGTGAGTACTGCTGCTGCTACTTGTAATACCACATAGTTCTGATAGCTTTTGTTTTGTACTCTTTAGGTCTATGGTTAGGCAATTACTAGATAGCCATTTTCCTGTCCTTTATTTCTTGGAGTTTTCAAAATTATGGGCAAGGGAAAGGAGAGGGCAGCTGAAAAAGTGTATTTAAAGTAACCATACAGGAGAGCTTTGAGGAGAAAGTAAAGGACAGTCATTTAATTTGTAATTTAATAATTTTTCCATAAACAAGGCTAAGAAGCAAGAAATAGGTTGTGGTGTGTTTCTATTTATTGTTGTTTTTCGCAGGTTTTCCTTATCTCATGGCAGACTTGAAAATTCTTTTGAATTAAATAATATTATGAAATGTAATTTAAAACATTAACAACCAGCATGTAAAAACACACATTGATAAAAGATGGCAAGATTGGGAGGCAAAAATGAAATTGATATGTGAAGATCCTCAGGGCCTTCACCGCTAGCTTCAATTAGCTGAATGAAAACTCTTCTATTGTCTATCTCCATAATACAATTACCACCCTTAGTGGCAAAACTGGAGTTTAATTTAGCAAAGCAGTTTTTATTCTTGCACTGAGTTTATAGAAGGAGAAAAGTGAGATAGAGGCAAAGAGGACTCAAGATTTTGATGTTGTCTCTAAGTAAGTTTCTTTGGAATACGAAACAAGTAATTTACCTCTAAATAGTTCCTAAGAGTGGAAGTGTCAGCATTTCAAAGGAGCCTCTCTGAAGGCTACCAGCACTGTACCACAGCTGCTAAGGAGTAATCACTTTCTAAGAGATGATCAAAAACCTGAATAAGGAAATCCCCCACTTGAAAACCCCTAATGAGTTAAGTACATTTTGGTAAATTATCTTGGGTTCCAAAAGTCCCTTAAATGAGCACATGTTTTGTAATAGGTACTAAAGATTTATTGACTTACGATGAAAAGTAATAACATAAAGGTAATAACATGTATAGCTTGTTACCAAAAAATTATTTGCAGAATCATTGTAAGTACCTTAATGGACAGTAGTGTATTCTTTTTGCTATGTGTGTGTATCTATTTACAAAAGTGGGAAAACAGCATTTAACTACTTAATAAGTCCTTTCATTTCCCAGAAGACCTTTGCTTTTAAATGAAATAGATAAAATGAGTAAATAAATAAACAAAAATGAAATAAAGTAGTGTATCTTTTGCTTTGTATGTAATTGGATCCCTAACACCAATTGAGTATCTTCCATTCAGTCTTAAATAGGAACAAATAATTCAAATGTACTTGCCTACTTTTATTTTCTTTGATGTGAGAGTATGAGTAGTAAGACTCGAATTAGAAAGTTGATCATTATAAGACTGTTAACTTCACCTTCCTCAGAAGGAAATGGGCTGGTTCTCCTCTTTGATCACAGTTCCCTTCTTGATTTGGAATGAGCTTTTGCGCAACTGAGCCATCCCCATCTGTGGACCAGTTAGAAACAGCAGCTATTGCTCTACTGGACACCTGGCTAGAGACCCACTAAGTGAGGGGTGATAGTAACTTTTGTATGAAATTATGCATTTTGATTAAGGCTAGTCTTATAAATTAGCAGTCTGACTACACACTCATTCAGCAGATGTACTCTGCCCAGCAAAGCAAGCAAACCTACTATATGTAGGTATTGTTAAGCTGTGAACTGGGATAAACTTGGGAAATTAGAATAAACTTTTTTTTGAAGTCATTAATGTCAGGCTGTCTTATAGTCGAGTGATGGCTGCATTGTAGATTTAGTCACTTCTGTGTTCTGGGACACCATAAAAATATAACCTGTGAGAAACGTCAATACTTTTGATTTCTGACATCAAAGATCTTGGAAAAAAGAGAGAGAGAGAGAGAGAGAGAGAAAATGAACTCAGAACATGTGGTATAATGTTCCCACCCCTTGCTGAGGTTTGAGCTTTGGTTTTTAGCCATCTTCACAAAAGGATCCTTGTACCTAATGGACTGTTTTTTCATATGAATGTCTGTCTTAGGCGTGATTTCAAAAATTGGGCTTACATTGCCCCAGACTATGTTCTTGTTTTTTAATATTTATTTATTTGGCTGCACTGGGTCTTAGCTGCAGCATGCAAGATCTTTATTTGGAGCATGTGGGATCTAGTTCCCTGACCAAGGATCGAACTGAGGATCCAACCCAGGCCCCTTGCATTGAGAGCATGGAGTCTTAGCCACTGGACCACAAGGAAAGTCCCCGCCCCAGACTGTGTTATGTCTCTGCTGCACTGCCTTGACACATGCAGAATGTATATAGGCAGGTATGTATTTTTAATATCAGTTGCCCCATTTAAACGTTGGAGGATTTTGGTTTCTCTTGAAAAATGAAAGGTCTGGACCCACATGCCACCTGGTCCCCACCCTCCTGGATTAGAAGGCTGCCCCTTGGGTCCAAGTGCACCTCTCCATTTTCACAGCCCAGCCTGAACTTTGTTGTCTGTTCCACCTGGATGCTTTACTCTTGTGACCCTTCTGGGCATTTGAGAATTCTTGGGCTCTAGTTTAGGACTTGGTAATCTTCCCATTTCCTCCACCAAAGATGACTTCTCTTCCGTTCAGGCTTAGTTTTAGAAGGGTCGTTATTTCTCCATGAAAAGTCAAATTCTAATTGGCAAGTGCAGAGCACAGAGGCTGTTGGTCTGTAATACTCTTCTCACATGTAAATGTACTCATCTGCTAACCTCAGATTTCGCTTCCTCCAGCCCTAAAGACCTTCCCAGGTCTTCAGCTGCGAGCAGCAGCAAAATAACCAGGGTTATTAGATATTAAAAAACAAGGTTGAGCATAATCATGAGGAGGCCCCATTCTCAGAGATCCTGATTCTGTAGGTCTGTGCTGGGACCGAAGCATTTCATATTTTTAATGTATCACTGTGTATGTGTGTGCTCAGTTTTGTCCAACTCTTTGTGACCCCATGTACTGTAACCTACCAGGCTCCTCTGTCCTTGGGATTTCCCAGGCAAGAATACTGGAGTGGGTCTCCATATCCTTCTACAGGGGATCCTCCTGACCCACGGATCGAACCTGCATCTCTGTGTCTCCTGCATTTCAGGCGGATTCTTTACCTGCTGAGCCATTGGGAAAACCATCACTACATGATTCTAATGTTTTTCAGGGTTTTGAGGACAGTTTTTCTAACTCTAGCACAAAACCCCAAATCTAATCCCAAATGGAATTCTCTAGGTTTCATTTTATTTTATTTACGACTTGATTCAGTCAGGAGTCTAACCAATCACTTACTCTACTGACCTTGCTATTTTTCTCCTGGTCTTCCCAGAAACCAGCCTTAAGAAAGAACGAAGACCTTACTGGAATAAGATTACCTTGTGTGTTTTTATTTACACACAAAAAATAAGAGCGAAAGAAATCTTCACTTATCTCTTTAATACTGAAATGTTTCTATGTTTAGAAAATTTAGAATACTTGTTTTTATTTCAGTTTTTCAATAATGTACCTACTACAAAATACCATCACTATTAATATTATCTCACTTTCTATACAAATAGAGATGCATTGAACAGTCAGAAATGGTGGACTATTAATGGTTTGTTAGAAGTTCTTTTTCCTAAAGTGTTGATCAGTAACTAAAAGTCTGAAAAGGGAATGACCAGTACTCATGTGTTGCTACAGTTGTGCCCTGGACAGGAGGGGCCAGTGAGATTTCAACTTCCTAGTGGAGGTCTGTAAGACTGGGAAGTTCAGGTTCCTCCTGGCCCCTGAGGATTCCAGTTCTGAAGACCATTTTCAGTCTCTAGTCCGTTTAGCACAGTGATGGTTGAAGATGGGAAATCCTAATGCTCAGCTGCGAGGGATTCCCAAATGTGTGTGTACCACGGACCTCCCTCAAATCTAGACTCTGAGGGAATCAAAAGATGGTGGTGTGGGCCGATAGGTACTCATTTCCTGTGGCTGCTGTAACCGGGTGGCTTAAACAACAGAATTGTATTTTCTCTCAGTTCTGGAGCCTAGACGTCTGAGATCAAGATGTCGACAAGTTTGGCTCCTGAAAACCCCGAGGTAACGATCTGTTCCATGCTTCTCTCCTTGGCTCATGAATGCCCTTCTTCCTGTGTCCTCATATCCTCTTCCCCTTGTCTCTGTGCCCAAATTTCCTCCTCTGAGAGGGACACCAGTCATATTGGATTAGGGTGCACCCAATGACCTCATTTTGATTTCCTCTTTAAAGACCCTGTCTGTAAATGTGGTGACATTCTGGGTTACTGGGGTTAAGACTTCAACAGAAGACTTTGGAGGTGAGGGAGAGACAACTCAGCCTAAAGAGACTGACTCTCTTGATCCAGACCCGACCGCCAGTTTGGGGCATAGCTGCCTCTAACAGATGAAGGGCTTGGGTTCTAAAACTCTTCCCAGTGATTACTGGAGAGCTTGTAGTCAGTCTGAAGTATGTGGTCAGTATCAAAAATTCTCACTGACCATTCTAAGCATCTGTCTTCTTACTCTTGTCATTTGAAGGACTGCCATTTTTCACCTTCAGACACCTTTTTTTTTTTTTTTCTCCTCTGCTTTTACAAATTCTTTTCCTGTTGCTTTGAACTTCACTGAGAACAGAAAAAAAGGTGATTTTTTTTTTTAAACTTCCTTTTCAAACCCTGGCTCATCTCTAAGGGCTATTGCCACACTGATTCTTTGAAGTAACCCTAATTGGATTCTCAGTTTCTTCCAGTAGTTTGTTTAATTCAGTCACTGTGAGGCTACTCTATTTGTGATTGCCATGTTAGATCTTGAATGTTTACAATTCCTGGGAAAGCATGGTGAGCTGGTCAAAGGGGAGTGATATGCCTCAAGGGTGGTTGTCGATTTCTGGATCTGGCCCTTCCTGCTTTGTTTCTTCTATGTAGTAACCCAGTTGGCTATGAAAAGTGATCCATCATATGATACAATTAATTAATATAAAGTCAACCGTCATCTGATACAAGAGACAGACTCTCATGTCAGCCTGTTTTTGAGACTTTCAAAGGGAGCAAATGCAAAGATCAATGATAGGCTAGGAGGACTCCTGGTTCCCAGCTATTCATTGCAAATCCCCGCACCCACAAGAGACTCACAGTGCCTTTGATGGCTGTGCTCAGAAACTCAGCACCCAGATGGGAGGAAGGGAAACCCAAACTCCCCTTCTTTTCAAGATGCAGATCAGGGCTAAGAAGTTTCCCCTTCCCTGCCAGCCAGAATCCCAGCCTGGATAGCCCTGCCACAGTTTTCCCAGACTAGAGGGCTTGGGACGGACTTCTGGTTTTCAGAAAGTTCCTGCTAACTTCCTCCACCCTCAACATGCATTTGCTTTGAAGGTTCATTGTAAAATTAACACTCAGCCATCTTGCCCACAGTTGTCTGAAAACAGACTGCATTGTTTGCATGCATAAATGGAGAAAGCGATTAAGAAACTGATTTATAAACCAGAACCAGAGTCCAGATTTGCGCCAGAGGTGCCGAGTCTTCCCTTAGCCTGTCCTAACGGGGATTATCCAATGAGTCATTTCACATACTCTGTTCAGCTTCCTCAGCTATAAAATAAGAAAGTAATAATTCCTCATGTCTAGGTTTATTGTGGTGACCATGAGGTGATTTTTGGAAGGAATGATGCTAAAGCTGAAACTCCAGTGCTTTGGCCACCTCATGCAAAGAATTGACTCATTAGAAAAGACTCTGATGCTGGGAGGGATTGGGGGCAGGAGGAGAAGGGCATGACATAGGATGAGATGGCTGGATGGCATCACTGACTCGATGGATGTGAGTCTGAGTGAACTCCGGGAGTTGGTGATGGACAGGGAAGCCTGGTGTGCTGCAATTCATGGGGTCGCAAAGAGTTGGACACAACTGAGCGACTGAACTGAACTGAACTGAGGTGATGTATATGAATGAACTTCATAAAACGCCAGGCAAATGTCAAGGGAGAATAGGTAAATGACTCTAGGGTTTGGTTTCCTGACAACACTTTCATGAATGATTTGGGACTCTATCCATTCGACCGAATGACATTTTGGTCATAATATTCTCCTCACTTAGGATGCTAGATATGAGTTGCCACTTCATTAACAGAACTCTCAAGATTCTGAATTTAAGAGATTGTAATATTTTTACGTGCCATTTCTCAAAATGAATTTCACCAGGTTTTAGGCTTTATGCTGTTAAAGCATCTACTGGGCATGCTAAATAACAAACCTTACCTTTCTTCATCATTTCATAAGAAATTTTCTGATTTGCAGAAAACATTAAAATCTTGTAGATAAGGAAAGACTCAAGAAGATCCACTTTTTAAATCTATGTGGAAGTGGAGCAGATGGTTACATGGTCCCCTTCTGCTCTGATGTTTCAGGATTCTACAAGATTGCAGCGTCTGTGGTTATGATTGGCTGTGTGATCCCATGCACTAAGTCTTCAATAGTCAACATGTTAATTACCTGTGTGGTTCAGGAGACATTGATCTTTATTTCTGTTAATAGCTAACTGTTAATAATATTTTTCTGAGGACCTCAGGTAAGTCCCCATTTGGGCTAAGCCAAGTTGTCTGGGTGTGACTTGCCTGGAAAGCCCTTTTCAGCTAATCATCTACTTGCAACAAGTCAGTTTTCTTATTCAGTGGCCTTCACAGACAACTCTTCCTAAAAGAGCACTGCCTCACACCTCAAATTCTCCATGCCCCCTAAGCTTGCCTTATTCCTTTAAATAGTCCTCATTCCTCCTGGTTATGTTGCCTATTTCTTTGTTTCTTCATCATTTCCCTCCGTGTGATGCCTAATATTATTTGTCTACATGACTGGACCATGGCACCCAGATATTTGTTCAAACAGTACTCTGGATATTTCTGTGAAGGTTTTGTTTGTTTGCTTTGTATGAGTTGAACATTTAAAGTGCTAAACTTTGAGTAAATTAGATACCTTCTGTAATGTGTATGGGTCTCATTCAATCAGTTGAAGGCCTCAGTAGAACGAAGACTGAGACCCCACCCCTAAGGAAGAAAGAATTCTGCCAGACTACCTTTGAAGTTCAGCTGCTACTCTCCTCCGACTCTCCAACATACTGACCTACCCCACCAGCAGAATCTGGACTTGCCAAGCCTTTACAGTTGTGTGAGCCAATTCCTGAAAATCAATCAGTCTCTCTTTCTTCATACACACACACACACACACACACACTCAGTACTGAGCCTGTTTTTCTTGAGAAGCCTAACCAATAACTTCATTTACATATAAATGCTGTAAGAGCTGAGTCTTTATCTGTATACTGCTCTGTTCCCAGAGTCTGTCTGGCGCATAGCAGGCACTCAACTGAAGAAGGAAATGGCAGCCCACTCCAGTATTTTTGCCTGGGAAATCCCATGGACAGAGGATCCATGGGGTCACAAACAACTGGATATGCTGAGTGACTAAACAGCAGCAAAGGTACTCAGCAAAGTATTTGCTCATTTAAATAATTGATTAATGTATCAGCTAAGATTATTCCCAGCAGAATCTAAAACTGAGGTCCTTTTGACTTTTTGATCTTTGTTATGATGGTTAATTTTATTCCTTTTTTCCCCATTTGGTTATCATTTTCCTTAGTTTTTCTGCTTTTCAAATCTTGAACTAATTTTCTGGCCTTTTCAGCTTTTTTGAAAAAACAATTTTTGAGCATTCTGATCATTTAGTTCTTTGTGGGTTTCCTGCCTAGTCGCAATTAAAAACACCCCAGTTTCTGCCAGGAAAGTTTGGGTTAAATCTTTGCATACTGCAAACTTGAGCTAATATAAAAACTTTAAAAAATGCAAGCTGTGTGGAAACTGTTTACATCGAATCATGTAACAGAATATGCTCTTTAGACACATCTTTCTTTTTTTAATACTTGACATAATTCTTTGATGCTGAAGTAAGTAGGAAATGTTTCCAGAAATTGAACTCTCTGAAGCTGGTGTGATCAGATATGAAGTGAGTTTGGTGCCGGTGTCTGCTTCATGGCCAATGATATATATGTCTTTCACTGTTCTACTCCAAGATTCACATTTCTCAAATTCTGAATGTATTTTGGACAGTGACTTTTGATTTCCAGTCAAAAACTTCAACACTAAAACGAAATGTATTAGCAAGTACATTTCTTTCAGACAGTTCCAGAAAGTTGAGTATATGCACAGTGTTTTTAGAAATAACACTAATATAACAATTCATACATATAAAATGTGCTGCTCCTCTGAGCACTCGGTCATTTAAACCAGGAATTGTGGACCTGCTTATAATATTGTCACATGATTACTGAATGAAATTAGTATACCAAGGAAGATGGGCCCTATAGCTGTAGGGCACACACACACACACACACACACACACTCTACTGTGTATCAATTTTGAACACCTTTAAATTGTCAGTTTTAACTAGTCCAATTTTGACTCAAATCTCTTTGAGTTTGAATGTGTGGCATTTTGTTCATTTTCTGGTGAGATGAGAAACCAGAATTGAAAGAAGAGAGCAAGTAGTATCTCACTGTTAACTCCCTCTTTCCAGGCCTTGAGGTGGCTGATAACAGAAAGAATTGCTCCTCCGCAGTTTGGTTGCTCAGATTCAGTTTTCCATTATCTGTTTTAGAAGGGGCTTACTGATTTCTTCTAGCTACAGAAACTTGTTAATTTGTGCAAGAATTTTCATGTGCTGGCAATGTCTGGAATGTTATATGGTTAGTATATTTAATTCCTGACTGTCACATAGAGCAAAGTTTGTGATAGAATAAAGATCCTAAAACATGGGTGATTTTCGTTTGAAAGCCCTTCCCATCTTAACAGTGAAAGCTTTGGTGTGATTTCAATCACATTATTTCCTAAAGTGTTCAATTCAGTTACTGTTCATTAGCTATGATTCTATGGTTTAGAAGAGGGACTGATATTAAGAGGCTGATCTTCTGTAGAGAAGGTAAGAACTGGTTGGGGAACTGTCATCTTGAAAAGAGAAATTGATACTGATAAATATCTTTAGTTCAGAGCTGCTTTAGACAAAGACCATAGATTCAAATGTGTTTTAAAAAGTAAAAGTCAGGCAAATATAATGTTAAGAAATTAAAAAATTCCCAAATGATTAATATATTACAAATAACACGCCCCTGTGCAAGTCTGCTTTTGGAAACTTAAAATTCATTTTTGATTATAAACAGTGTTACACATATAATTATAATTTATATATTATATATAATATAATTATAATTTCTATTATAATCAGTGTTACGCATCTCTGTATTCACAGAGTAGGTGCTAAAGAAATGTCTGTTGGGTTGTAAAGGCAGTGGTTTGATAGTGAAGCCAGCACACTGAGGCATAATTCCTCTGATCTGTTTACCAGTTCCAGTTATTCTTTAAATAGAATTGTTGACATAGAAAAAGTAAGCTACATTTTATGGTGAGTTGGGTGTAGCAGGAAAAACACTGTAATATGAGTAAGGTGACTTAGACAAGTCCTAGCTCTCTGCTTTTTTGCTCATGAGTGACCCTGGATAAGTCAGGTATTTTCTTGATATTTTGGTGTGATTTTTTTTCTCCTGGAGTCTGGATGTTAGTAATGGATTTTTGCTTTTTAATTTATTTTTAAAGTATTTTTCTTCCTGTCTTTCTTTGCCTGGGCTGGGACTTAGTTGCAACATGTGAATCTTTGCTGCTGCACACAGACTCTCTCTAGTTATAGTATGTGGGCTCCAGAGCTTGTGGGCTTCAGTAATTGTGGCACATGGGCTTAGTTTCTCCAACCAGGGATCGAATCCATGTCTTCTGCATTGCAAGGTGGATTCTTAAGCACTGGACTACCAGGAAGTCCCTGGAAATGCATTTTTCAATCAGCCATCCCAGAAGGAAAAGATGGCAACCACAGTTCCTTCATCCTTCCTTCCTTGGAGGTCCCATGGTATATTGTGACTTGGCAATGCAGGCTTTGGTGACAAAGGGGGAAAGGCTAAAAGGGAAGATTTGGGGACTCCTGTGACAGTGATTTATACACAAAGAATATTTAGTTCCCTTAACCCAGAACATGCCATGAAGTAGAAAAAATAGTGTATGCCATGAAAAATGTGAAAAATGACCTTGAGGGAAAAAACCCTCAGAACTAGTAGTTTAAAAAATTGTGATGCTTGGCAATGAATTTACATATTCCACACAGAAGGAAAGATTATTTAAATTTGTGTTTAGAGAGACAAACAATAAATGTTTAGAAAACCTGAGAAAGGGATCAAACAGGCATTAACCCCAAATGTTTCTATACATTTTAGGAGCTCATTTTTCTGAGGAACTCAAGCCTACAACTGACTAAGATAAATTTGACACAGTGTCCCTTATGGATTTTGTCTCCCAAACAAAGGAACCAATATTAAAAGAAGTTCATTTTTCCTGAATAAAAGTGAGAAAAATCCTGTTGGATTTATTGTGAAAGCCACCAGGCTCTTATGTCCGTGATTCTCCAGGCAAGAGTGCTGGAGTGGGTTGCCATTTCCTCCTCCAGCAGATCTTCCCCACCCGGGGATTGACCTTAAGTCTTCTGCACTGTTGGCAGATTATTTACTGAGTCACCTATTAGTGCTGGTTAACCAGGAAGGAGTTCATCAGCACTGACTATTCTGTCACTATATATAAAAAAGGAAGAAATAGAACATGCTGTACGCTAAGTACCAGGTTTGGGAGAAATTACCACTTTTTATCCTCAGCGCTTCGAGACAGAAACTGCTGTTGTCACTCACAGATCAGGACCTTGAGGATCCCTGAGGTTATCTAACTTGCCTAAAGTCAATGTCGACCGCAGAGCTAGGATTCAAGCCACAGTTGTTTTGAAATTTCATGTATTTTCCCAGTCTGCTACGTTGTCCCTTGAGCTACCATCTGTGATGCTGTTTCTCAGGTGGTTTGGAGAACCCGAGGTTTGGACTGTTATGCTGTTGACCTGCTCCTTTTTTGGAGATGGGTCAGTGGAAGGATGGAGCCTATGTCGATCTGTGTGCAGCAAATAAAATACAGCCGTTTGGGGTGAGTTAACACCTTTTTTACCACGTTGCTTAGATGAGAAGTCAGTAAAATTCTCTTCATGCTTTTCTTTTACAGATATTTATCTCTGTTTCTGGACCATTGTCTAAAGGTGAAAATGCCCACATGGCTGGTATCAACTCTGAGGGGCTGAAATTGAATATTACTGAAGCGAACTCCTGCCAAGAAGGCCTGTATCGTGAGCACCAGTTTTGTTGTCAGCCTTGTCCTCCTGGTATGTTATACACACGCAAACAAAAAAAAATCCAGTAATCAGGGTGAAAATCGGGGTGAGGACTAGCATGTGGTAATAATGAAGAGAGTGTTTTTACAGCATTTAGTTCTCCTGCATTATGGCATGACTGAAAAGAAAAAGAACTATGACATTATTTTCCCAAGACTGGCTTAATTTTTTAATTTATTTACTTTTTAATTGAAGGATAATTGCTTTACAGAATTTTGTTGTTTTCTGCCAAACATCAACACTAATCAGCCATGGGTGTACATATGTCCCCTCCCTCTTGAATCTCCTCCCCAACCCACCCCTCTAGGTTGTCACAGAGCCCCTGTTTGAGTTCCCTGAGATACACAGCAAATTCCTGTTGGCTGTCCATTTTATATG
This sequence comes from Bos indicus, assembly GCF_029378745.1. Taxonomy (NCBI): domain Eukaryota; kingdom Metazoa; phylum Chordata; class Mammalia; order Artiodactyla; family Bovidae; genus Bos; species Bos indicus. The sequence continues at coordinate 10,771,997 of NC_091785.1, forward strand.
GTAATGTAAGTTTCCATGTTACTCTCTCCATACATCTCACCTTCTCCTCTCCTCTCCCCATGTCCGTAAATCTATTCTCTATGTCTGTTTCTCCATTGCTGTCTTGCTAATAAATTCATCAGTACCATCTTTCTAGATTCCATATATATGAATTAGTATATGATATTTATCTTTCCCTTTTTGACTTACTTCACTCTGTATAATAGGTTCTAGGTTCATCCACCTCATTAGAATTGACTCAAATGTGTTCCTTTTTATGACTGAGTAATATTTATTGTGTATATATACCACAACTTCTTAATTCATTCATCTGTCGATGAACATCTACCTTGCTTCCGTGTTCTAGCTATCGTAAATAGTGCTGCAATGAACGTTGCAATTTTGGTTTCCTCAGGGTATATGCCTAGGAGTGGGACTGCTGGGTCATACGGTGGTTTTATTCCTCCAAGACTAGCTTATTTTATCTTTATCACACTGATTTGATGTGAACATGAGTAAATATAATTTGTAAATGACATGTAACTCAGAAGTGAGAGGACTTATTTGTTTAGCTCCATTTTTCAATAGCCAAAAAAGACTAAGTTGTGGATATTAAAACTTACCACATCAGAACTGGTTAGAATGTATCATAATAATTGTGGAGCTCTAAATGCAAGAAACTTCTACCCTTAAGAGATATGTCTCAACACTTCCCTTCAATCAGAAAGTCTCTAAGAATGTTTGTCCTAGCACTGAAGCCTGAAAAATACATTTGCATTTTGCAACCGAATAACTAGATGAGCTACGAAAGCAAAGAATAAAAACCAACCATTTTTTTTAAATCAGTATTTTTGAAATGAAAACCAATTTCAGATCGGAAATCCTCTGAACACTAGCAAATTAAAAGCTAAGCAAAAAGCAATTGTGCAGACTTTTATTTTCAACACGGAGTAGAGTTGACTGTTATGTTATACAGATAAGCATTTCCCAGCTGCATCATGAAGGAAGACAGGAAGATAAAGGAAAACAGCACATGGGCGTATATAATAGATTAATAGAACCATAAAGGATGGTAGTTGGAGAAGGCAATGGCACCCCACTCCAGTACTCTTGCCTGGAAAATTCCATGGGCGGAGGAGCCTGGTAGGCTGCAGTCCATGGGGTCGCTAAGAGTCAGACACGACTGAGCAACTTCCCTTTCACTTTTCACTTTCATGCATTGGAGAAGGAAATGGCAACCCACTCCAGTGTCCTTGCCTGGAGAATCCCAGGGACCGGGAAGCCTGGTGGGCTGCTGTCTATGGGGTCGCACAGAGTCAGACACGACTGAAGCGACTTAGCAGCAGCAGCAGCAGCAGCAAAGGATGGTGGTAGGTTTCATGTTTGGCTTTCTGGGCCTCCAGTACTTAAGCTGCTAAACAGATGTGGGCCCTGTTTATGAAAAGATTCTAACAGTCTTACTTGGCCTTCTCTCCAGGTTTTAACAATCCTTATGGAAAATCTGTCATAATCCAACTATATTTAAGCCTGTTTATATTTAGTCTCCTCCAAATGAGAATAAAGACTGGCTTCCTGGCTTTTTGTAATCTGCTGGTAAAGAATCCGCCTGCAATGTGGGATACCTGGGTTTGACCTCTGTGTTGGAAAGATCCCCTGGAGAGGAGAAGGAAATGGCAATCCACTCCAGAAATCTTGCCTGGAAAATCCCATGGACAGAGGAGCCTGGTAGGCTACAGTCCATGGGGTCGCAAAGAGTTGGACATGACTGAGCGACTTCATGCTCACTCACAAACACCATCTATTTGTCTTATGAATTGAGATCTTTACTCATATTTTTAAATGCTAAAATGCAAATTAAAATGAAGATAATATGCTTTGCATATCAAGCTGTTAAGGACTTTTGTTTGCTTCCTTTTTTTGTTTTGCTTTGTTTTATTTTCATTTTCGAAGTGATCTCAGTGAGTTTGCTTATGAGATAAGCAGACTCTCCTACATCACTCTTGGAATGTCAATTGTTAAAACATTTTAAGAAAGAAATTTGGATATGTGGGTCAAAAATTTGAAAATCTACTTATACTATAATAGATTTGTGGAAAAATGTCTTAAAAATAGTAAAAAATAAATATATGCATAACATTTCACTGTGATATCCAATGATGTGAGATTAAGTAAATTTCAAAGTATTCAAAGATTGGAATACTATGTATCAATCAAAATCATGTTTCTGATATATTTATGATATAAACCTCAATGTATATAAATTTTCTTAAGAGATTTCTAACTGATCTGCTGGCTGGATTAACTGATTCTCTCTGCTCCATCTCTAAAACATCCTGGATGGTGTCCAATATGTACTAAAAATCTTCCCACTTCTATTCCTTTTTGAAAAGAAATTTAAGCTTATCAGTATCCAAATTGCTTCCAAAAATTTTTGTGATAGTAATATGTAATTTAACATTACATAAATCAGTAAATAAATACACAGGAAAAACATTTAATTTCTATGAAAATTATTTTTAATGCTTTGGAGAATTTCAGTAAAGTCGAGTTACTAAAAAAAATTATTAATGAATTAGGTGGAGGCAAAATACATGGGGAAAATAATGAAACTATGAAAGCCTTTCATACAGATTATTGAAGTCTTTAACTTTTCTTTCCATCAAAAACGAAGAAGGAGAAAGAAAAAAGAAATTGTGAGTGATACATTTTGGATGTGACTTAAGTGAGAAAGAAGCTGGAATTCTAATAAGTTGTTTCTATATCACAAGAGTGGCAAATAATTATACAGTTATACTTTATAAACTGAATTATTTATAGTAATTTTTCTGTGATCCCCTATTTGAATTGACATTTTTTTAATCAAAAAATATATATGCAATGTATGCAGTGTACCATAGAATCCTTCTTATTGAATATGGTGATGTGATAAGGACTTTTTTGATTAAAAAAAAGTCAATTCACATAGGGGATCACATACATACCTATGTGTGTATATATATATACACATACATATACACATAGGTGTGTATGCATACATACACTCACATGTATATATGTGTAGGAATGCACCAAAATAATATCTCAGAGTGGTTGATATATAGGTGCTTTTTACACTTTCCTAAAATTTATACAGTGAGCATATATAGTAGTATACTCAGAAACAAATATATTTTAAAATATTATTTTCAAGAAAACAACTCCTTTTTTAATATTTTGATAAATTTAGGTTTTATCCTTTGGAAGAAAGAAAGAACTTGTGATATTATATCTCTGTCATGCCATAGGCATTCTGAAAGGTAATTCATTAAAGAGGTCAGCCCGTTTAGAAAGCAGTATTATTCTACTGGCAAGCAATTAAAGTTGTACTTTGACTTGGTTTTCTTAAACAAACTGCTGCAATGATATAGAACCCCGATGCGCTGTATTTAAATTGGTTCCAAGTTTCCACCATTTGTTTATTTTTTTCTATTGACATACCATTGCCTTTGTTTACTAAAGTATTGTATATGTTTAAATTTCATGACTTGTTTATGTATTGAGTAGTATTTTGTTTTATCAAAAGAAATGCTGTGAAAAGAAATTATTAAGAATTTCTATGTTCCTAGATTTCCGAGGAACAATTTCTATGTTCCTAGGAAAGATAGTATACATAATTTTTGCTCTTCATGCGAATAGGGCAGATTAAACTTTAAAGTGCATTCCAGCTCTCTTCAGGAAACATCCTGTACGATATTACTGGACACTTTGCTAACATCCCATTGGCCAGAATTTAATTATATGGCCATGCAAAGGAGGCTGGGAGATGTAGTCTTGACTCAGGGCAGCCATGTCTCCTAGTAAATATTCTCTTCTTATGAGAGAAGGAAAAATGGATATTAGGTGAATCAGGGATCTCTGCAACATTGATCTTTTACAAAGTTCTACATTAAGAAAAATGTGAAGACATTGTCATGTGTTGATCTGTGTAGTATCACCGTTTGCAGTTAGGTTTTTGGCACCCATAGTGGGCACACCCAGTAAAGAGCTCCCCAGTAAAGCGATCCCAGGAAGGCAAACTGACTTCCGAGAGACAGTTATGGGACAATGTTAGAAAGGAAAAGGAAAGCAAGTAAAGAATCATGCTCTGGTACACACATTCTCCAGTGCAGCGGATAAGCCACTGGGACTGTGAGATGAAGGCAGAGAAATAGGACAGAGCCCCTGAAAAGTTTTGTCATATTAAGAGTTTGCAATATGATAGCTGAAATCTTTACCAAGCAGATATTGAATTGTGTTTCATAGTTTAAGTACTGGCATCAGACACTGCTTTCAGGTCCTCCCTCTGACACTTAACAGGATGACCAGCATATTCTGGTTTGCCCGAGACTTCCCCAATTTTAGCACTAACAGTCTCACATCCTGGGCACACAGGGATGATTGGTTCTCCTAGCTATTTACAAGCTTCATTGGGCAAGATACTTGATTTCTTTGAGTCTGGTTCTTTAATTGTAAAATGGAAGTAGTAATAGTTCTGACCTTTTGGGATTATTGTGAACAACAAATGGAATGTGTTTCTAGTGTGTAGCAGAGCGCTTGGCTCAATGAGTGTTACTATTATCATGTATTGTTACCATTGTAAGAATTATAACAGGTTCATATACATTTGAATGGGTTCATTTGAATGGATCTGATGCGTTCATATACACTTTACCTGCATTCTTCTGGATGGAATGACATGCTATATTGGAATAAGTGAAACTGAGAATTTGTGATGGCCTTATAACATATTTCTCATGAATGACAATGAGCTACTGTAAGTGAGGAATTTTCTTTTAAAATTTAACATAAATCTCAAATGTTCCTTCTCTCATTTTCTCTGTATACTAATCCACTAATCTTTTGTTGTTCCACCATGGAATCTGAAATGAGAATATTTTCTGAACAGTCATGTAAAGTAATTGTCTGAAATGTTACAATAAATTAGAGTAGCACTGGACATGGAACAACAGACTGGTTCCAAATAGGAAAACGAGTTCGTCAAGATTGCATATTGTCACCCTGCTCATTTAACTTATATGCAGAGTACATCATGAGACACGCTGGGCTGGAGGAAGCACAAGCTGGAATCAAGATTGCTGGGAGAAATATCAATAACCTCAGATATGCAAATGACACCACCCTTATGGCAGAAAGTGAAGAGGAACTAAAAAGCCTCTTGATGAAAGTGAAAGAGGAGAGTGAAAAAGTTGGCTTAAAGCTCAACATTCAGAAAATGAAGATCATGTCATCTGGTCCCATCACTTTATGGGAAATAGATGGGGAAACAGTGGAAACAGTGTCAGACTTTATTTTTTTGGGCTCCAAAGTCACTGCAGATGGTGATTGCAGCCATGAAATTAAAAGATGCTTACTCCTTGGAAGAAAAGTTATGACCAACCTAGATAGCCTATTCAAAAGCAGAGACATTAGTTTGCCAGCAAAGGTCTGTCTAGTCAGGGCTATGGTTTTTCCAGTAGTCATGTTTGGATGTGAGAGTTGGACTGTGAAGAAAGCTGAGCGCTGTGGTGTTGGAGAAGACTCTTGAGAGTCCCTTGGACTGCAAGGAGATCAGTCCTGGGTGTTCTTTGGAAGGACTGATGCTAAAGCTGAAACTCCAGTACTTTGGCCACCTCATGCGAAGAGTTGACTCATTGGAAAAGACTCTGATGCTGGGAGGGATTGGGGGCAGGAGGAGAAGGGGTCGACAGTGGATTAGATGGCTGGATGGCATCACCAACTCCATGGACATGAGTTTGAGTGAACTCCAGGAGTTGGTGATGGACAGGGAGGCCTGGTGTGCTGCAATTCATGGGGTCGAAAAGAGTCGGACATGACTGAGTGACTGAACTGAACTGAACTGTCATATGTACACCCTGTTTCTGAGCCCTAGGTTGAAAGAACTGAAATCACCTAGTGGAATTTTAAGTAGACAGACAAGCCAGCAACCGGGACAACCGCACCTTTACTTAAAATGGCTCCCCTGTTCTCATCTAGAGCCTGTCTACTCCAAGTATGGTTTATAAGTCAGCAAAATCCACATTAGCCAGGAGTTTGTTAGAAATGCAGAGTGTCAGGCCCTGCCCCAGACCTACTCAATCAGACCAATGCCAAAACCCTCACTTAGAAATTCTGATTTAATTGCTCTGAGATGGGACCTGAGTGAGAGAGTGAGTGAAAGTCGCCCAGTGGTGTACGACTCTTTGCAACCCCACGGACTATAGCCCACCAGGCTCTTCTGTCCATGGGATTCCCCAGGCAATATTTGGAGTGGCTTGCCGTTTTCTCCTCCAGGGGATCTTCCTGAGCCAGGGATTGAACCTGTGTCTCTCACATCTCCTGCATTGGGAGGCAGATTCTTATGTATACATAAAGCTGATTTGCTTTGTTGTACAGAAGAATCTAACACAACGTTGTAAAGCAATTATATTCCAATAATAAATTTTTTAAAAAACTAAGAAGAAGACAAAAAAGAATGCTATGAAGTTATTAAGAAAGTCATATACCTGAGAAAAACAGAATAAATTATGTTTGCTGTTCATACGAGGGGGGCAGATTAGATTTTGCCTATTCTTTTTGTTTAGTTATAACAAGTTTAGTCACTACTTAGGCTTTTCTCTTAAATGTCCCTTTATATTTTTTCTTTCATCTTTCTCTGTTCCCTTGCTATAACTTACCTTCCCCCACAGCAATTATCACCACTTGCCATCCTGTATTTATTTGTGCATGGCCTGCTTATACCTTGAAAATGTGAAGTCTTTGGAGACCAAGGACTGGCCTTCCAAGGGTATCTCCAGCTCCCAGAACGTGCCTGGCACACAATCGGTATTCATAAACACGTCTTAAGGAAATGAATTTTCCAGAACACAGTGTTGTATGAAAAAAGAAAGTGAAACTCTCTCAGTCATGTCTGACTCTTTGCAACCCCATGGACTATACAGTCCATGGAATTCTCTAGGCCAGAATACTGGAGTGGATAGCCTTTCCCTTCTCCAGGGGATCTTCGCGACCCAGGAATTAAACCAGGGTCTCCTGCATTGCAGGCAGATTCTTTACCAACTAAGCTCTCAGGGAAGGCCATTGTTGTATAATACTTACTAATAGCAGTCCAGTGATTCATTTTATTTTTAAAGGAAAGCAAACATGAATATGATTTAAAGTTTTGTGTATTAAGATAGCAAACCTACACATCATAACATACTCTGCCACTTAGTGGCAAAGGAATAGAAAGAAAGAGGAGTGAAAAGGAAACTGTGAGCACTTACTGGGGCAGGTCCCTTGCAGTTCTTTTAGTTGTGCAAACGAAGTGTGATTATCTCCATCACATGCATGAAGAAATTCGGCTCAGAGAGATTAAGCAGCTTGTTAAAGATGTTATTGCTGTTAAAAATATAGCCAGAGTCTTTAGAACTTCAAATGTTCTTTTCCTCAAACACTACTATTCTTACCAGGATTTGTGGACTTTGGAAAGTCAAATGAGAAGTCAGAGCAAGAATTGGGTCATCTCAGTGGCCAGTGGCAGTCATCTCTTACTGTGAATATATACTTAACAACCTTCTTCCCTCCGCCCCCAAAGCTGGTAAAAGCATCTCTTCCAGTGCTTTTGGTCATTCTGACCTCCTTTTCATATGTTCCTATTGCTAATCATCCTATAGAAGTAGGCATAGGAACTTCCCTGGTGGGCCAGTGGTTAGAAATCTGCCTGCCAATGCAAGGAACGTGAGTTCGATCCCTGGTCCAGGAAGATTCCACATGCTGTTGGGCAACTAAGCCCATGTGCCACAACTACTGAAGCCTGAGTGCCCTAGAGCCTGTGCACTACCCCGAGAGAAGCCACCGCAACGAGAGGCCTGCGCTCCACAGCCTGAGAGTAGCACCTCCTTGCTGCAACTAGAGAAAGCCCCTGTGCAGCAGTGAAGATCCAGCACAGCCAAAAATCAATCAATCAATAAATAAAATTAAAAAAAAATAAAGTAGGCATCAGTTCAGTTCAGTCCCTCAGTCGTGTCCGACTCTTTGCAACCCCATGAATCACAGCACGCCAGGCCTCCCTGTCCATCACCAACTCCCGGAGTTCACCCAGACTCACATCCATCGAGTCAGGGATGCCATCCAGCAATCTCATCCTCTGTCATCCCCTTTTCCTCCTGCCCCCAATCCCCCCCAGCATCAGGGTCTTTTCCATTGAGTCAACTCTTCACATGAGGTGGCCAAAGTGTTGGAGTTTCAGCTTTAGCATCAGTCCTTCCAATGAACATCCAGGACTGATCTCCTTCAGAATGGACTGGTTGGATCTCCTTGCAGTCCAAGGGACTCTCAAGAGTCTTCTCCAACACCACAGTTCAAAGCATCAGTTCTTCGGTGCTCAGCTTTCTTCATAGTCCAACTCTCACATCCATACATGACCACTGGAAAAACCATAGCCTTGACTAGATGGACCTTTGTTGGCAAAGTAATGTCTCTGCTTTTCAATATGCTATCTAGGTTGGTCATAACTTTTCCTTCCAAGGAGTAAGCGTCTTTTAATTTCATGGCTGCAATCACCATCTGCACTGATTTTTGAAGCCCCCAAAATAAAGTCTGACACTGTTTCCACTGTTTCCCCATCTATTTCCCATGAAGTGATGGGACCAGATGCCATGATTTTCGTTTTCTGAATGTTGAGCTTTAAGCCCACTTTTTCACTTTCCTCTTTCACTTTCATCAAGAGGCTTTTTAGTTCCTCTTCACTTTCTGTCATAAGGGTGGTGTCATCTGCATATCTGAGGTTATTGATATTTCTCCCAGCAATCTTGATTCCAGCTTGTGCTTCTTCCAGCCCAGCATTTCTCATGATGTACTCTGCATATAAGTTAAATAAGCAGGGTGACAATATACAGCCTTGACGTACTCCTTTTCCTATTTGGAACCACTCTGTTGTCCCATGTCCAGTTCTAACTGTTGCTTCCTGACCTGCATATAGGTTTCTCAAGAGGCAGGTCAGGTGGTCTGGTATTCCCATCTCTTTCAGAATTTCCCACAGTTTATTGTGATCCACACAGTCAAAGGCTTTGGCATAGTCAATAAAGCAGAAATAGATGTTTTTCTGGAACTCTCTTGCTTTTTCCATGATCCAGCGGATGTTGGCAATTTGATCTCTGGCTCTCAGTAACTCTTTTAGCTTTTGTCTTGGGAGAAATTCTGTCTCTTGATATGATTTTTCAACAGCCTTCTCCACTACTGTATTTATATTTCATTAGCTTAGCCCTTCCACTCCTGTTTCAGGAGTGTTTTATTATCATCCCTGCAGACTTCCCTTGCTGTTGTTTAAACACTTGTGTTTAAACACTTGTTCCATTTTTTCCCCATGGGCAGGCAAACGGAAAAACGGTGATTGCAAACGCGACGGAGATACACCAGAATGTGTGCTCTGCTCAGAGGGGAACGAGTACACAGACAAGAGCCATCATTCTGACAAATGCATAAGATGTAGTATCTGTGATGAAGAACATGGTAAGTGTCTTAAAAAAACATTCAAAAGGGACAAATCATGGTACTGCATGTAGCACCATGTATAATACAGTCAGAAACTGGGACCTATGCTAGGGCTATGTCAACATACAGGAGGGAGAGGGTGGGGCTGATGGGGATGAAGCAGGATCAGGTACCCAGTGAATGAGTGGTCTGGACATTTATGGGTCAACTCTAGGCAATTCTTCCAGATGTAAGAGAATGACTAAATGTAAGCATGGTGAACAGGACCCATCAGCTCTGACCAGAATTGCAGGGACTTTCTTTCCTGCCTTGATTTATGCTTGTAAAATGGCTTTTGTTCTTAGCCAGAAAGAGCTCAGAAGCCTGCAGATACAAGGACACAGAAACCCAAGAGGTGGGTGGACTGCTCCCCGTTTCTCTGAGGATCTGGCTTGTCCTGATAATTACTGTTGAGGACCTGAATTTTCATGGATATTCCAGTCTATCTTGAGGGTTCAGATTAAAATAAAGCAGAAGTACTCCCAGTTTTGTTAAGAAGAACATCAAGAACCCTCTGGACATAAAGCTTTTCTTGTCCCTATGCGGGCTCTAAAGCAGTGTTTCTCAACCCTAACTGTATAGTAGAATCAAACAGTAAGCTATGAAAATTGCCCACATTTAGGTCCAATTTCAAGGGCTTCCTAAGTGGCTCAGATGGTAAAGAATTTGCCTGCAATGCAGGAGACTCAGGTTTGATCCCTGGGCCGGGGAGAACCCTGGAGAAAAGAATGGCTACCCACCACAGTATTGTTGCCTGGAGAATTCCTTGGACAGAGGAGCCTGGTGGGCTACAGTCCATGGGGTCACAAAGAGTTGGACACCACTGAGTGACTTTCACTCACTCTCTCACTCAGGTCCCATCTCAGAGCAATTAAATCAGAATCTCTAAGTGAGGGTTTTGGCATTGGTCTGATTGAGTAGGTCTGGGGCAGGGCCTGACCGAGCTCCTGGGTGATGCTGAGGTTGCTGATCTATAAGCCATACTTTGAGTAGCCAGGCTCTAGATGAGAACAGGGGAGCCATTTTAAGTACAGGTGGGATTGTCTAGGTTGCTGGATTGTCTGTGTGCTTAAAACACTGCTAGATGATTTCAGCTCTTTCAACCTGGGATTGTCTATTTGGCATTTAAACGCTAGATATGTTACTAAAGGTTTGATGGTTTGATTGCTGATGTCAGCACTGGATCTCAAAAACGCATGCTACTCCTGCCCATCCTTTTCATTGTTCATTCATCAAATTGGTATTCTAGGGCTAGAAGTGGAACAAAACTGTACTCGGACCCGGAATACCAAGTGCAGATGCAAATCGAACTTTTTTTGTAACAGTTCTCCGTGTGAACACTGTAACCCTTGCACCACGTAAGTTTTAGTCTTTCTCTGGTTAAAACAGTAGGTGTATCTTGAGAGAAAATGATTTCCTGAAAGGGAAGCAGCACTGGCTGAGAGTGAAGAATCTGGGTTTTAATCTTGCTTTGACTCCAAGAAACTAAACAACCATTTTTTCACCCAAACATCCTGTGTCTAAACATTTATTGAACACTTCCTGAGTGCTTGATTCTGTGCTGGCTGCTCAAGCCATTGATGTATGCAGACGCATGCCTGGTCTTGAAGATCTAAGGCTAGAGGCAGAGAGTGTCAAGGAAGATGATGGTTATTATGTCCAGACCATATGGTTAGACTTGTGTTCCAGATTTTGAGTTATATAGGAAAACCTTTGAACTCTGGGGGATGGGTAAAGATATGACACATGGCTTGAGTCTTGAAAAAAGGAAGGAAAGATACTTACCTGGTGTGAACAGAAAGGACATTTCAGGCAGGGGAACAGCAACTGCAACAAGGCAAAAGGAAGCTCTGGAGAACAAAGGACCTGGCTGGAGTTTAGGAAAGACTGAGAAGGAACCAGGTCAGATCATGAAGGACCTGTCTTTCATGCTAAAGTGCTTGATTTTAACCCAAAGATAGGACACCTGATTGTAGGTTTCACTTTTCTTCCGATTAATTGGGTGATTTTGAACAGATCACTTAACCTCTCTGCACTTTGGTTTCCTCACTCATTTTGTTGTTGTTCGGTTGCTAAGTCGTGTCCGTTTGCGACCCCATGGACTGCAGCATGCCAGGCTTCCCTGTCCTTTACTATCTCCCAGAGTTTGTTCAAACTCATGTCCATTGAATTGATGATGCCATCCAACCATCTCATCCTCTGTCGCCCTTTTCTCCTCCTACCCTCAATCTTTCCCAGCATCAGGGTCCTTTCCAATGAGTTAGCTGTTTGTATCAAGTGGGCAAACTATTGGAGCTTTATTTTCAGTATCAGTCCTTCCAATGAATATTCAGGGTTGATTTCCTTTAGGACTGACTGGTTTGATCTCCTAGCTGTCCAAGGGACTCTCAAAAGTCTTACCCAGCACCAGGGCTAAAAAGCATCAATTCTTCGGCACTCATACTTCTTTATGGTCCAAATCTCACATCCGTACATAACTAACGGAAAAACCATAGCTTTGACTATATGGTCCTTTGTCAGCAAAGTATTGTCTCTGCTTCTTAATACGTTGTCTAGGTTTGTCATAGCTTTTCTTCCAAGGAGCAAGCGTCTTTTAATTTCATGGCTGCAGTCACCATCCGCAGTGATTCTGGGTCCCAAGGAAATAAAGTCTGTCACTTTCCATTTTTACCCCCATCTATTTGCCATGCAGTGATGGGACTGGATGCCATGATCTTAGTTTTTTGAATGTGGATGCAAATAATACTCACTTGTCTTATCAACATCATTTCTGTGGCAATCAGATTGGGTAGTATGTGCTGTAGAAATTTGTCCAAGCTCACCTAGTTAGGGAATGGGCAGAGCCAGGTTATAATTCAGACAATTTGTCAGTATTTGGCTGTCTGAAGAAAATCCTACAGGAACTTCTTGAGTGCCCTAATCACTAATTGATATAAAAGAGGAGGCCTTTAAGGGGCTAGATAAGTAGACTCCATAAGCAGCAGCCTGGGCAGTGGGCTATTGTCTGACCATTTAATTGCTCTATGACTGTTTTGAAATTGCTTTTGGAAATTTATGATTTTACGTTTATTAGCTAATTAAACTTTATTTTTATGTCTATTCCATCTTTTTTCTCACATGTTGATATTTTAATGCCTTTTTTTTAACCTCAAGGTATTTTTAACCCCAAGGTATTTTTAACCCATAGTCATTCTTTAGGATATTTTTCATCCAAACACCCAAATTATGTCATGAATTTGCACCAAGTAGATGCTAAAAAACACTAAAATCGTGTCATCCGATCCCATTAGGCATGCGTGCTTAGTCGCTCAGTCATGTCTGTCTCTTTGCGACCCTATGGACTGTAGCCCACCAGGCTTCTCTGTCCATGGGATTCTCCAGGCAAGAATACTGGACTGGGTTGCCATTTCCTTCTCCAATCTGGTCCTATCACTTCATGGCAAATAGATGGGGAAAAAATGGAAACAACGACAGACTTTATTTTCTCGGACTCCAAAAATCACTGTGGATGGTAACTGCAGCCATGAAATTAAAAGACACTTGCTCCTTGGGAAAAAAGCTATGACAAACCTAGACAGTGTATTAAAAAACAGAGACATTACTTTGCTGATAAAGGACTATATAGTCAAAGCTATGGTTTTTCCATTAGTTATGTATGGATGTGAGAGTTGGACCGTAAAGAAGGCTGAGTGCCGAAGAATAGATGCTTTCGAACTGTGGTATTGGAGAAGACTCTTGAGAGCCCCTTAGACAGCAAGGAGATCAAACCAGTCAATCCTAAAGGAAATCAACCCTGAATATTCATCGGAAGGACTGATGCTGAAGCTGAAGCTCCGATACTTGGGCCACCTGATGTGAAGAGCCAACTCATTGCAAAAGACCCTGATGCTGGGAAAGATTGATTGCAGGAGGAGACAGGGATGACAGAGGATTAGATGGTTGGTTGGCATCACCGACCCAATGAGCATGAGTTTGAGCAAACTCTGGGAGATGGTGAAGGACAGGGAAGCCTAGCATGCTGCAGTCCATGGGGCTGCAAAGAGTCAGACACAACTGAGTGACTGTACAACAACAACAAAATGCTAATCTAGAAATATTTGAGGGAATATGTTTGCCAGAGATGCAAAAATGGATAAAATGTCCCTGGATTTATAGTATGTTATTGAAAATGATCAAGGAATCAGTCCATCAGAATTTTTGAATTCCCTCTGTATTTTTTTCTAGGTGTGAACATGGAATCATTGAGAAATGCACACCAACGAGCAACACCAAATGCAAAGGTTATTATTTCTTTTTATGATTACATTCTCCTTTCTCCCAAACTCACTGCAAAATATGAAGAAAAGGCAATCCATTTTGACTCTTTGAGTACTTTGTTTTCATCTTTTTTTTAATAATCTTAAGAAGTATGTACTTTCATATATCATGTACAATGTTCCTATCTACAGGATCCAGATCTCACGCAAACAGTTTATGGGCCCTCCTGATCCTCCTCATCCCAATAGTTCTAATAATATACAAAGGTAAGCTCTTACTTCATTCAAATGGCGGGTTGAAGTGACTTGGGAAGTCATTGTTCACAAGAATTCCCTTCTGTCTTCTACTTGTAAGAAAGCTCCTACCAGGTAGCAACTCTAGTATAGTTAAATTCCTACTTCTAAATGCACCCCAAGAGCTGATAAGAATAGATGATATTATCCTTCAGCTACTGTTTCTGAGCAACCATTCTGGGGCACTGATTGGGTATTCCCATCCTCCCCATGAACAAGGGTATTTTCATTTACACAGCAGCCAAGTTGGCCAAGAATTAGAAGTAGTCCTTGACTCTACATTGAGATCATCCCCTGCATAAAGAGAACTCCAAGAGCAAAGGGATTGCAGCAGACACTTGATAAATTCATCCCTCTCTGTGCCTCTTCTCCCTTGTCAAGACCCCATGTTTTTTGATTATTTATCCACTTTAAAGACTGTGGCATACCTTTTATGCAAGAGTTACTTAGTAAAATCATCAGGTAAGCCAAAATTTGGAATACTTGTAATTACCCTGGGCTTCCCAGGTGGCTCAGTGGTAAAGAATTTGTTTGCCAATGCAGAAGACACGGGTTTGATCCCTGGGTCAGGAAGATTCCCTGGAGAAGGAAATGGCAATCTGCTCCGGTATTCTTGCCTGGGAAACCCCATAGTCAGAGGAGCCTGGTGGGCTACAGTCCATGGGGTCACAAAAGAGTCAGACACAACTTAGCAACTAAAGCAACAACAATAATTATTCTAGAAAACTCCCATTAGATCATTCATACAACACATGGCAGAGCCAACTTTTGATAACACTGATACATCCAATTTTTCCTTTCTGTTGGAACAAATCACTGTTTCTCTAGGTCAGCTGAAGATAAAAAAATTGTCTTGCCTTGAGAGGTTTAGCTGAAAATATAAACTCAATGTTTAAACAATGCCACTTCCCAGCAAACTGAAGTCAACTTTCTGTAACCTATGGCTTCTGTGCCCTGCTGTAGCCATGTCACCCAGCTTCAAGCCAGCGAGACAGAGTGGCGATGGCCACACAGTAAGTCAAAAGCCAGCTTCAGGCTACTGTGTGGTAACTGGATGGCTCCATTAAGATGTGGCATATCAGGACATTCCTAACGGTCCAGTGGTTAAGATTTCACCTTCCAGTGCTGGGGCTGTAGGTTCGATCCTGGTTGGGGAGCTACGATCCTACATGCCTTATGGCCAGAAAACCAAACATAAAACAGAAGCAATACTAGAACAAATTCAGTGTGTGTGTTAGTTGCTCAGTCGTGTCTAACTCTTTGCGACCCGAATGGACTGTAGCTCACCGGGCTCTTCTGTCCATGGAATTCTCCAGGCAAGAATACTGGAGTGGGTTGCCATTCTCTTCTCCAGGGGATCTTCCTGACCCAGGGATCGAACCCAGTATCCCACAATGCAGGCAGGTTCTTTACCATCTGAGCCACCAGGGAAGACTTAACAAACTCAATAAAAGACTTTTAAAATGGTCCACATAGAAAAAAAAATTTAAAAAAAGATGTGGCATATCTCTGTACCACTTGACTCAGTGGGATGGAATTTTCAAAATCAGGACAAATAGGCTTCTTTTGGTGCTTGGTTGCTGTAAATTTTAGTGAATGAATTTCTCCTTTCTTCTCATGCTTCTCTTAGTATGAGACTTTGTTCTGTCATGCTTCCTACAAGGCTGAGACCTGAGTCTGATAGATATTTCTTGGATCTTTCAGTGGTGAAAAGTCGAGAGAGGAATAAAAAAAATGATTATTGCAACTCTGCAGCCTCAAATGATGTAAGTGTTGAAATGTGCATCAGCTATCCTAAAAAAATAGTCATTCAGCTTTTTACTTGTTACTTTTTAAAAATTAATTTATTTTAATTGGAGGCTAATTACAATATTGTGGTGGTTTTTGCCATACATTGACCTGAATCAGCCATGGGTGTACATGTGTCCCCCTACTTGTTACTTTTTAAAAAGCAAACCTTTATGGTGCTTGTGTGTGCATGGATTAGAGGGGCATCAAAAATGAATTAAGATATGGTGCCCAGTTTATAAGAAACTTCTATACAAATAACATACAAATAAATTCTTATTAATAAGTTCTCACTTACACAAAGGGAGCTGACAGAAGGATGTGGCCAAGCGTCCACGTTCCATGTTGGTATTATTCATGAACAGAAATGCAGAGAGATATCCTTTCCCAGAGCATGGATTCAACATGCCCAAGCAAAGAGATTACTCTGGAAGTCCACACTAAAGGCACAACTCAGCTCTCTCCAGTCACTTGTTACCTTATCTGTCACCATATCTTTTTCCAACATGGAATCAAAGCCTGTCACATCGCTAAAAAAAGGAGTTCCCTGGTGGCCTAGTGGCTTTCAGTGCCGTAGCCAGGGTTCAGTCCCTATCAGGGAACTGAGATCCTGCAAGCCGTGCCCAAAGGAGGAAAAAAAAAAAAAACAGCCAAAGGTACAATGGGGAGAGTGACCCGCTCACCTGGTGAATATTGATTTTCTCATTTGGGGCCAGTGGGATTTAGGGTTCTTTAAATCAATATAGTACAAAATCATTTCAACTTAAACTATGTTCTTGTGTCAAAAATTCAAATCGTTACAGTAAAGAAAATGTTAGAATGATGTTTACTATGTTGTTTTTCATGTGCCTGTACAAAGAATAATCTCAGCACATTTCACAAACCCTTAGGTTTCTTGCCTCTGTAAAAAATAAACCATTATTCCCTTCGTTTCTGGTTAGGCTGGAACATTTCAGAATAAAAATTTGAATGGTGAAAGAATCCTCCTTAGTCATTTAGTCTAATTGTATACATCAAGTAAGTATACTTCCTTGAGTATTAAGGAAGAATTGGAAGATTGCATTTAGAGTATTCTAAATATATTTTTATTTCCCTCTCTTCTTCCCTCTGTTTTTGTTTTTTTTTTTCCCCAGGAAGGGAGGCAACTGAATTTAACAGGTAAGATTTTTATCATTTTGTTTGATAGAGATGGCTTCCTTGGGAGTAACAGGCTAATTTTGCAGTTAAAATAATGTTGTAAATTTCAGTGGCACATCGTGGGGTCTTGCTATTCCTTGAGGCTGCACTTCTTCCTGCTCACTAACAAGGGTTTCTTAGGCAGTGTGTTTAAATTTATAACTAATGCTCATTATTAAAAATAAGTCAGGTAACATAAGATGCTATATTCTTAAAGCTTTGTTTTCCTTCACAAGCAGTTGGGTATAGTATAGAAGAACTCTGCCTAAACTCCTAGGTAATCTGAATTGTAGACTCAGTTGTATACTTACTCGTGGTGTATCCTAGTTCCAGTGAGTCAGTGATAAGATGGTCATAAACCCTTGGCCTACCTTTTATATTTGTGGATCATTGATCATCAGGTCCATGAAGGCATTAGAAATGAGCACTTCCAGCCCTCTTATTATATAGATGAGAAAAGAAGATGCAGAGATGTTATGTATCTTGCCCAGGGTACAGAGCAAATTACTGGGGACATAGAAGGAGCTGGGATAAGAACTCAAGGTTGTTTCTGTTTTTATTTTTCCCCAATTGGCTCTTTAGATCTCTAGGACTTACCCATATTCTTAAGTACAGTAAGAAGAGAAATAACTATGGTTTTTCAAAAGTGGGAATTTTGTTTAGAAAAACAAATTTTCAGAGACTGTTCTCTATTTTTTAGATGTTGACTTGGGTAAATATATCCCTAGTATTGCTGAACAAATGAGAATAACTGAAGTTAAAGAGTTTGTTCGGAAGAACGGTATGGAGGAAGCCAAAATAGATGATATCATGCATGACAATGTCCATGAAACAGCTGAACAGAAGGTCCAACTGCTCCGCAATTGGTATCAAAGTCATGGGAAGAAAAATGCATATTGCACTTTGACTAAAAGTCTCCCAAAAGCTCTTGCAGAGAAAATTTGTGACATAGTCATGAAGGACATTACTAATGAACGTGAAAATGCAAACTTGCAAAATGAAAATGAAAACTTGGTTTAAAGTGAAAAACAACTAACTCAGTTCTGAGAATATACTAAATATTCTAAATATGTTAAAATAAGTTCTGAGTAGCTATAGATATTGCTTGGCTTGGCTTTTTACTGGGTGTGTTTTCTTTTTTCATTTATTAGATTTGTAGAGCTAATATATTTGCTCAAAGCTATTTGTAGGGCTAATAGCTTTTAGCATTTCATGATTCTGCCTTCAAGGATTTTTAAAGTCTAGTTGGGGAGATGAATGCTGGTGAGAGTAAATACCCATGTTCATCTTCTTGCCTGTTAAGTGTCTAAAAAAGCATGAATTCAAAGATTGAGATCATGCTCAAGTGTGTAACATATGATCCTGTTAGTGTGAAGGTAATTAATGTATGTGAACACACATGCCTATCCACAGGTTGACCCCATTCCATGAATTAGTCGATGTGATCAACTGCCTCTAAATTACCTCCCCAGCTCCACTGATAATTCTAGAGATTTTGCCATATTTATAAATTTTGTTTACACCTTTGAGAGGAGTATATTCAGGGAAAACCTGCACATATCCTCTGAACGTAAAATTTAATAAGGATTAAGATCTTTACACAGATTATTGCACAAATAATCTTTACACAGATTATTGGCCTTTCATAGTGAAATATTTCCATTTTGGATTCACATAGAAAATGCAGACTCAGTTATAATGCTTGAATATTTTATATTTGTCACTTGGATCAAATAACCCACTTCTTTCTCAGGTGTCAAACATTTTGATCAGGAAAGAATTATTAGATCACTGTCATCTCTCTGTTTTCACCTTGATGTGCATCCTGGTAGACTGTGTATCCCCAGACTTGAAAGGACTTTCTAAGAAACGCTGAATGATTCGTGAAAAACTGGGGCTGCCCTTAGAAACATCTAGCTTGGTTTGGAGAGACCAGCTGCTCTTATGGAAGGTAGCTTTGTGGCATATCATGAGCCCATGTCTATCATCAAAGCTGATAAGATAGATTCTTATTTTGTTCCATCCCCCACAAAGTACTCAGTAACTTGCCATGTGTTCTCTGTTGGTGTAAAGTCAGCTTATACACAGCAGAAGTGAAATCATACTGCTGCTGCTGCTAAGTCGCTTCAGTCGTGTCCGACTCTGTGGGACCCCATAGGCGGCAGCCCACTAGGCTCCCCCGTCCCTGGGATTCTCCAGGCAAGAACACTGGAGTGGGTTGCCATTTCCTTCTCCAAGGCATGAAAGTGAAAAGTGAAAATGAAGTCGCCCAGTCATGTCCGACTCAGCAATCCCATGGACTGCAGGGGTCCTCCATCCATGGGATTTTCCAGGCAAGAGTACTGGAGTGGGGTGCCATTGCCTTCTCCAGAAATCATACTAGGTGTTAAGAATTGCTTCTGTTGTTTTCTGTAGCTTCTTAGACAAGCCCCTCTCCCCCCATCACTTCCTTGCTTTTACATTTAAACACTTTTGAAAGTTTGTATTAACTGTGAATGTTAATAAATACTATTTATATTTGTATAGTTGTAAGTTATAAGCTGAAGCAGATGCTCCGAACTACCTAAAGAGCTTCCATTGATGGAAGATGTTTTCTCTTTATGTCTGGAAATAGAAAATATAAGTAAAAATATTTTATTAAAATCATGTTTTTGGTATTTCTGGTTATCTCTTTTTTGGTGGGACCTTGCTTTTTATTTTCCTTTTTTCTATTTATTACTAACTGTAACCTGTTCATTAATCTTTCATCCATTCTCTGATCTCTCAGGAGGTATTTTCTTTTTAAAGGCTTTTAGTGGTTAAGTCATTTCCTCCATAGGCTGCTACTCTAAGAATATATCTCCTAAACAACACATAATTACTTATTATGTGAGGACTTACCATGACAAGATTATATATTAGGCACTAGAAGTGTTGTATACTGACACATGTAAGTGAAATCTAGAAAAATGGTACCGATGAACGCATTTGCAGAGCAGGAATAGAGATGCAGATGTAGAGAACAGACGTGTAGACATAGGCAGGGAAAGGAGGGTGAGACAAATTGGGAGAGTAGCATTGATATATGGAGAAGGCACTGGCACCCCACTCCAGTACTCTTGCCTGGAGAATCCCATGGATGGAGGAGCCTGGTGGGCTGCAGTCCATGGGGTCTCGAAGAGTCAGACACGACTGAGTGAATTCACTTTCAATTTTCACTTTCCTGCAGTGGAGAAGGAAATGGCAACCCACTCCAGTGTTCTTGCCTGGAGAATCCCAGGGACGGGGGAGCCTGGTGGGCTGCCGTCTATGGGGTCACACAGAGTCGGACACGACTGAAGTGACTTAGCAGCAGCAGCAGCAGCATTGATATATATATGGTGCGTGCATGCTGTGTCACTTCAGTCACGTCCGACTCTTTGCAACCCTGTGGACTCTAGCCTTCTAGGCTCCTCTGTCCATGGATTCTTCAGGCAAGAAAACTGGAGTGGGTTGCTATTTCCTCCTCCAGGGTATCTTCCCAACCCAGGGAGCGAAGCTGCATCTCTTATGTCTCTTGCATTGACAGGTGGGTTCTTTACCACTAGCACTACCTGGGTAGTATCCTATATTACAGTACCATGTGTAAAATAGATAGCTAGTGGGAACCTGCTGTATAGCACAGGTAGCTCAGCTGAGTGCTCTGAGATGACCTAGATGGGTGGGAGGGAGGCTTACGAGGGAGGGGATATATGTGTATAACTGATTTACTTTGTTATATAGCAGAAACTATGGAGAAGGCAATGGCACCCCACTCCAGTATTCTTGCCTGGAAAATCCCATGGACGGAGGAGCCTGGTTGGCTGCAGTCCATGGGGTCGCTGGGAGTCAGACACGACTGAGCGACTTCACTTTCACTTTTCACTTTCATGCATTGGAGAAGGAAATGGCAACCCACTCCAGTGTTCTTGCCTGGAGAATCCCAGGGACGGGGGAGCCTGGTAGGCTACCGTCTATGGGGTCACACAGAGTCGGACACGACTGAAGTGACTTAGCATAGCATAGCATAGCAGAAACTAACACAACATTGTAAAACAATTATATTTCAATAATAAAATTTCTTAAAAATATGTATAACTGGAAATATATAAGAAAAAGAAAAAAGTAAATAGTTCAAAGGATTTGTTTTATTGGTAAGAAAGCTAAATGGGGATTTTGAAATATTCCTTCCTGCATACTTTTTATTTCTGGCTCCGTAACGACCACTGGACTATCCCTCTTTTTTAAAATTTAATTTTAATAGTACATTTTGTTTAGCCCATTATTTCCCAAATGTTATTGTTGGGAGCTGGGTTACACATTACTGACAAATTGGAGGCACGGCCCCAACCCCCTCTCCTCATCTCGCAGGCACAGTCCCGGGATGAAGGAGTTAGGCCTTGTGATTCTGACTTGTTCTTTCCTTTCTTCGGTTGAGTTGGCTGGAAAGAATGTTAAGGTGTTTGAGAGAAGCATGAGAAAGCACAAAGCCTTCTGCAGTTGTGCCCAGAAAATAATCTATAAAGTAACCATTGACGTTTGTTCAAGGATATTTACAAAGAATGTTCCAGGATGAGCACATAGCCCGCAGCTTGAGGCCATGAGAAGGATTGTTATCTGAGACCTGCTTGTGAGGGAAATATTTATGGCAAAAGAAGTTTGCTGAGTTTAGGGTTTAGGAATAATTAAGAATAGCTAGAAGCCTTTTTAGGAGATAGTGATCTTAAGATGCTAGGGGCAAACAGGATTTAGAAAGATAAGAAATAAACTGAGGAATGTGGCATGAGTTAACAATGTAATCACAAGTTAAGTATAGGACACATAAGAGAAAGTAGGTAATAGATGCTGCTGCTGCTGCTGCTGCTAAGTTGCTTCAGTCGTGTCCAACTCTGTGCGACCCCATAGATGGGAGCCCACCAGGCTTCCTGTCCCTGGGATTCTCCAGGCAAGAACACTGGAGTGGGCTGCCATTTCCTTCTCCAATGCATGAAAGTGAAAAGTGAAAGTGAAGTCGCTCAGTCGTGTCCGACTCCTATCGACCCCATGGACTGCAGCCTACCAGGCTCCTCCATCCATGGGATTTTCCAGACAAGAGTGCTGGAGTGGGTTGCCATTGCCTTCTCCAGATAATAGATAGTAGAGCTGATTCTGAGAGAATCACTGAAGCAGGAACTCAGTTTGTAGGACAACAGTGATTTCTGGAGACAATAAATCTGGGTGGGGAAAACTAAAAATGTCAAACCTCTGACCTAATGCTTTTGTCAAAGTAGAAAAGAAAACCTGAAGCTTGAAATAAACATGTAGTTCCATACTGTGAGTCAGAGGCTACATCATCGTCCGCCAACACCACTCAACCCTTCAGGCTGATTCCCTGGCTGCTGGAGCTGGACTCCAGCATGTCATCATTTCAACATGTATGCAATATAAAAACTATTAATGAGATTATTTGCATTCTTTCTTTTTTTTCCTAGTAAAGCCTTCAAAATCTGGTTTGTATTTTAGTTACAGTTTTAAACACATCTCTAGTTTGGACTGGCTGCATTTCAAAGATTCAACAGCTGGTGGCTAGTGGCTATGGTGTTGATAGTTCAGGTCTCTATCTTTATTAGGGCAGGTCTGCAAATTTAACTCTATGGCTGGTTTAGCCCTACTACTAGAGTCCAGTACTTTCACCATCTTTTCAAGGGCTTCTCTTCACTCTGGTTGGTTGGAGTGTCAACATCTCCCACCCCCATGTCATTGCTGGGAATTGTTCTGCTTACAGCACCCACAGCTGTTCTTTGCTGGCTCTCAGAGTCTTATCTCTGCACATAGTAACAGCCAAAGGTTTCAAAGAATCTCTGCACAGATTTCTGGAACTCTTTTTCTGTGTAACTTCCTTCTTTTCAGTACTCTGTTCTGAAAAGTCTGGCAGCCTCAGCCTCCTAAATACTACCCTGTGCCCCTCAACTTGATAAGAAGACTATTCTCTGCTTAGAGTTCCTCCTGTACCGGGGTCTGAAAAGAGCCTGTGGGCAGAAGGTCTGAGTGATCATAAGGGTCACCTCATTAGTTTCTATCCTCTAAGGGACAATCTGTACTCTATTATCTGGTTTTCTAGTTCTAGACAACAGTGGGGCAACTAGTTCATCTTCATGGCCAAAAGCAGAAGTCCTATGGCCACATCTCAGTATGTTGTGCTTCACTTTATTGCATTTACAGATATTGTGATTTTTCCCAACAGGTTTTGTGGCAACCCTGCATCGAGCAAGACTATTGGTGTCATATTTTTCTAACAGAATTTGCTCACTTCGTGCTCATTTTGGTAATTCTTGCAGTATCAATATCTTGGACTTTCTCATGATGATTTATTTACTATGGTAATGTGTGATTAGAATCAAATCCCATACCAACCAGAGATGCTCAGAGGGCTCAAACAAACCTTGTGCGCACCAGGACCCAGAGACCCCACACAGACTGAGACAGAACTGTTTTTGGGTGTCTCCTGAGGAGGTACAGTCAGCAGTGGACTGCTTCAGGGGCAGGGGCTCTGGGTGCAGTAGACCTGGGTATGGCATAAGCCCTCTTGGAGGAGGTCGCCATTAACCCCACCATAGAGCCAACAGAACTTACACAGGACTGGGGAGACAGAATCTGGGAGGGCACAAAGAGAAGCTTGTGTGCATCAGGACCCAGGAGAAAGGAGCAGTGACCCCACAAGAGACTGACCCAGACTTGCCCATGAGTGTCCATGTGTCCCTGGTGGAGGCGTGGGTCAGCAGTGGCCTACTGCAGAGTCGGGGGCACTGAGTGTAGCGGTGTGTGCATGGGATCTTTTGAAAGAGGTCACCATTATCTTCATTACCTCCACCATAGTTTGGTCTTAGGTCAAATAACAGGGAGGGAACACAGCCCCACCCTTCAACAAAAAATTGGATTAAAGATTTACTGAGCATGGCCCCGCCCATTGGAGCAAGACCCAGTTTCCCCCTCAGTCAGTCTCTCCCATCAGGAAGGTCCCATAAGCCATTTATCCTTCTCCATCAGAGGGCAGACAGACTGAAAACCACAATCCAAGAAAACTAACCAATCTGATCACATGGACCACAGCCTTGTTTAACTCAATGAAACTATGAACGATGCCATGTAGGGCCATCCAAGATGGATTGGTCATGGTGGAGACAAAACGTGGTCCACTGGAGAAGAAAATGGCAAACCACTTCAGCATTCTTGCCTTGAGAACCCCATGAACAGTATGAAAATGCAAAAAGATAGGACACTGAAAGATAATTCCCCAGGTTAATAGGTGCCCAATATGCTACTGGAAATCAGTGGAGAACTAACTACAGAAAGAATGAAGAGATGGAGCCAAAGCAAAAACAGCACGGAGTTGTGGATGTGACTGGTGATGGAAGTAAAGTCTGATGCTGTAAAGAGCAGTACTACATAGGAACCTGGAATGTTAGGTCCATGAATCAAGGCAAATTGGAAGTGGTCAAATGGGAGATGGCAAGAGTGCATGTCGACATTCTAGGAATCAGCTAACTAAAATGGACTGGAACGGGTGAATTTAACTCAGAGGACCATTATATCTACTACTGTGGGCAAGAATCCCTTGGAAGAAATGGAGTAGCCATCGTAGTCAACAAAAAAGTCCAAAATGCAGTACTTGGATGCAGTCATAAAAACAACAGAATGATCTCTGTTCATTTACAAGGCAAACCATTCAGTATCACAGTAATCCAAGACTATGCCCTGACCAGTAATGCTGAAGAAGTCAAAGTTGAATCATTCTATGGAGACTTACAAGACCTTCTAGAACTAACACCCAAAAAAGATGTCCTTTTCATTATAGGGGAAAAAGTAGGAAGTAGGAAAAGTAGGAAGTCAAGAAACACCTGGAGTAACAGGCAAATTTGGCCTTGGAGTACGGAATGAAGCAGGGCAAAGGCTAATAGAGTTTTGCCAAGAGAACACACTGGTCATAGCAAGCACCCTCTTCCAACAACACAAGAGAAGACTCTACACATGGACATCACCAGATAGTCAACACTGAAATCAGATTGATTATATTCTTTGCAGCCAAAGATGGAGAAGCTCTATACAGTCAGCAAAAACAAGACCAGGAGCTGATTGTGGCTAAGATGATGAACTCCTTATTGCCAAATTCAGACTTAAATTGAAGAAAGTAGGGAAAACCACTAGATCATTCAGGTATGATCTAAATCAAATCCATTACAACTATACAGTGGAAGTGAGAAATAGATTCAAGGGATTAGATCTGATAGAGTGCTTGAAGAGCTATGGATGGAGGTTCGTGACATTGTATAGGAGGCAGTGATCAAGACTATCCCCAAGAAAAAGAAATGCAAAAAGGCAAATGGTTGTCAGAGGAGGCCTTACAAACAGCTACGAAAAGAAGAGAAGAGAAAGACAAAGACAAAGGAGAAAAGGAAAGATATACCCATTTGAATGCAGAGTTCCAAAGAAAAGCAAGGAGAGATAAGAAAGCCTTCCTTGGTGATAAATGCAAAGAAATAGAGGAAAACAATAGAATGGGAAAGACTAGAGATCTCTTCAAGAAAATTAGAGATACCAAGGAAATATTTCATGCAAAGATGAGCACAATAAAGGACAAAATGGTATGGACCTAACAGAGGCAGAAGATATTAAGAAGAGGTGGCAGGAATACATAGAAGAACTGTACAAAAAAGATATTCACAACCCAGATAATCACGATGGTGTGATCACTGACCTAGAGCCAAACATCCTGGAATTCAAAGTCAAGTGGGCCTTAGGAAGCATCACTATGAACAAAGCTAGTGGAGGTGATGGAATTCCAGTGGAGCTCCTTCAAATGCTAAAAGATGGTGCTGTGAAAGTGCTGCACTCAATATGCCAGCAAATTTGGAAAACTCATCAGAGGCCACAGGACTGGAAAAGGACAGTTTTCATTCCAATCCCAAAGAAAGGCAATGCTAAAGAATGCTTAAACTACCACACAGTTGCACTTATCTCACATGCTAGCAAAATAATGCTCAAAATTCTCCAAACCATGCTTCAACAGTGCATGAACTGTGAACCTCCTGATGTTCAAGCTGGTTTTAGAAAAGGCAGAGGAACCAGAGATCAAATTGCCAACATCCGCTGGATCATTGAAAAAGCAAGAGAGTTCCAGAAAAACATCTATTTCTACTTTATTGACTATGCCACAGCCTTTGACTGTGTGGATCACAATAAACACAATGGAACACAATGGAAAATTCTGAAAGAGATGGGAATACTAGACCACCTGACCTTCCTCTTGAGAAATCTGTGTGCCGGTCAGGAAGCAACAGTTAGAACTGAGCATGTAACAACGACTGGTTCCAAATAGGGAAAGGGATACGTCAAGGCTGTATATTGTCACCCTGTTTATTTAACACATATGCAGAGTACATCATGAGAAAGGGTGGACAACCTGGAATCAAGATTGCCAGGAGAATATCAATAACCTCACTTATGCAGATGACACCTTATGGCAGAAAGTGAAGAAGAACCAAAGAGCCTCTTGATGAAAGTGAAAGAGGAGAGTGAAAAATTTGGCTTAAAACTCAACATTCAGAAAACTAAGATCATGACATCTGGTCCCATCACTTCATGGCAAATAGATGGGAAAACAGTGATCGACTTTATTCTTCTGGGCTCCAAAATCACTACAGATGGTGACAGCCATGAAATTAAAACATGCTTGCACCTTGGAATAAAAGTTATGACCAACCTAGACAGCTTATTAAAAAGCAGAGACATTACTTTGCCAACAAAGGTCTGTCTAGTCATGTATGGTTGTGAGAGTTGGACTGTGAAGAAAGCTGAGCACCGAAGAATTGATGCTTTTGAACTGTGGTGTTAGAGAAGACTCTTGAGAGTCCCTTGGACAGCAAGGAGATCCAACCAGTCCATCCTAAAGGAAATCAGTTCTGAAAATTCATTGGAAGGACTGATGCTGAAGCTGAAATTCGAATTCTTTGGCCACCTCATGTGAAAAACTGACTCATTTGAAAAGAACCTGATGCTGGGAAAGATTGAAGGTGGGAGAAGAAGGGGACGACGGAGGATGAGATGGTTGGATGGCATCACTGACTCTATAGACATGAGTTTGAGTAAACTCCAGGAGTTGGTGATGGACAGGGAGGCCTGGTGTGCTGCAGTCCATGGGTCACAAAGAGTCGGACACGATTGAGCATGTGAACTGAGCTGAACTGTGATCAGTGATCTCTGATGTTGTGAAAAGTGAAAGTGAAAGTGTTAGTTGCTCAGTCATGTCCAACTCTTTGCGACCCCATGGACTATAAAGTCTGCCAGGCTTCTCTGTCCATGGAATTTTCCAGGCAAGAATACTACAGAATATGTTGCCATTCCCTTTTCCATGGGATCTTCCTGACTCAGGGATTGAACTTGGGTCTCCTGCATTGCTGGTCTTCCCTGATAGCTCAGTCAGTAAAGAATCTGCCTGAAACGCAGGAGACCTGGGTTCGATTCCTGGGTCGGGAAGATCCTCTGGAGAAGGAAATTGCAACCCACTCAAGCATTCTTGCCTGGAGGATCCCATGGACAAAGGAGCCTAGCAGGCTACAGTTCATGGGTTCACAAAAGTTGGACATGACTTAGCAACTAAACCACTACCACTCCTGCATTGCAAGCAGATTCTTTACCATCTGAGCCATCTGCTGCCAATATATATACATATATAT
The DNA here is from genome assembly GCF_029378745.1 of Bos indicus. Lineage (NCBI taxonomy): Eukaryota > Metazoa > Chordata > Mammalia > Artiodactyla > Bovidae > Bos > Bos indicus. The sequence continues at coordinate 10,799,727 of NC_091785.1, forward strand.
ATATATGTATATATATATAAAACTTGCTGGAGGTTCAGATGATGGTTAGCATTTTTTAGAAATAAAACGTTTAAAAATTAGTGTTTATAAATTTTTTTAGACATAATGCACACTAAATAGACTAAAGTATAGTATAAACATAACTTTTACATGCACTGGGTGACCCCATAATTTGTGCGACTTGCCTTTTTTTGCAATATTTGCTTTATTGCAGTAATCTAAAGCAGAGTCCACGATATCTCTGAGGTATGCCTTGTACTTTGCAAGGTGAACTTGAGTCATAGAACACCCTGTACCCTCTCTGGTGAGCTCCAATCCAAGAATTTCAGGTTCCTTTGGGAGGACGAGGGAAGTTGAGAAGGTCTTTGGACTTGGTGGCATGGCTCTTGCCCTCATAATTTCACTTGAGTGTGACTGTTCCGAATAGTTACAACCATGTTCCAGAGTCTGAGATGGCCCTTGGTTCAAGATCACCCTTACTGTGGTGAACATGATCTGGTCTTCTTGGTGGCAGACATCATGGGGAAGAGTATCACCTGTGAGCCGGAAGGAAAAGTTCATTTGCAGAAGGAGGTCATAGATCACACAGTGAGACTTGCTTACACAAACAGCTTGGTCTTCCCCATTGGCTTGCACATGGAGCTCTCCTGACTCTGATTTGATCAGAAATTTTTAGCTATCGAATCAGTTTCTGCACAGCTGTCTAGATAAGTTATAGAATCAATAAAATTTAAAAAATTTTCCACACGCACTCCTGAAAGGTATTTTATCTGAGTACAGAATTTTATGTTAGGATACTTGCAAGTTTCCCTCATCTCTTTGAAAATGTTAATCTATTGTCTTCTTACATTTATTGCTGCCAAAGGAATGTCTACTGTTGGTCTAAATATCATTCCCTCAAAGATAATATTTATTTTTTAACTCTGATAAGTTTTAAAGTTTCCCCTACCTTGTCCTTGGTATTCTGCTGTTTCACTATAATGAGCTTCAGTGAAGATTTATTTTTATAATGAGCTTCAGTGAAGATTTATTTTTACTTAGCCTATGTAATAAGTGTAGAATTTTTATCAGAAAGATAGGGCTGTGGTTTTTGTTCTGTCTGGAAAATTCTCAGCTATTTTCTCTTTCATAAGAGTTTCTTTTGAAACTCTTAGTATTATCTGGTGAAGTTTCTTGAGTATCTAATTTTTACCTTTTTATTTTTAATATATTTGTCTCTAAATGTTGCATTTGGGGGAAATTCCTCATTATTCTTTTTAAATTAACTATTTTTTCTTACTAATCAGGTTGGAGTATTCTATCCACTTAGGTATATATTTTATTCTCTACCTTTTTCGTTCGTAACATTTCTAAGTGCTTCTTTCACATTTTCTCTTGTACTTATCTCATTTATGCTTGTTTTTCATTGGCAATGTATTAGAGCTTAATAGATTTTATTCCACCATCTATCTCCTTATAGAGAAGAGGATCTTATAGTTATTTTAAAGTCTTTTTTAGAATTGCTTTGTTAACTTTAACTGAAGCAATTTCATACTGATTTTGAAGTGTGGCTCTTCTGGAAGGATTTTCTTCTTGTATTTTTGAGCTCTGTAATAACAGATCCTCACCTTCCCCCCCAACCCCTTTTCTCTGCAGTCTCATCTGTCTAGTAGTTTCATGGCCTCTTTTACCAGGGCTTCCAGAATCCTCAGTTCTGAGACTGGATTTATAGATGTGTTATGCAACTCACAGTTCTTGGTGACATTAGAGCTGTCGCATATTCAGACGGAGGAGCCTGGTGTGCAGCAGTCCATGGGGTCACAAAGAGTAAGACACAGCTTAGCGACTGAACAACAACAATATTCAGTCAGGCATCTAGGGTCAGCTTGGCTCAGCTCCATGTCATGTGGCTGTTGTACCTAGGACTTACTAGCTCTCAAACTCCACAACTCCATATAAGCCATAGTCCCGGGCCATGTCTGGCAGTTCTGTTTAGCTTTCTTCCACCAGTCAGAAAGCTCTGCCTCATTCCCCGATTGTAAGAAGGGAGGCTGGCTCTTGTCCTCAGCTTCAAATGGGACATATTTATTGTTGACTAAACCCATGAACAAGCCCTGCTTTCCTTCCAGGCATTGATCTCACAGGGCTTTGGCTTGTGTCAGGTCATTAATTATCTTGCAGTTGTTTTCCATTCTTCTAGCAAGGAAGAGTTTCTTATTCTTTAGCCTGGCTGTGCCTTTTCATTTTCCTTTTAAAGTGTGTTGTGGATCATTGCTATTTGTTCAGATTGGGAGGGGCTGGCCCTCCAGAAGTGCACTTACAATTCTAGTCTAACCCTAAGGCCCCAATTTTGTCATTAGGTGATCAGAAACAATGCTTTGTTTTACATTTTTAAGCTACAACTAACACTCAAGTTGTTTTCAGTTACACAGAGTCCTTTGATAAGAATAGAAGAATAGGGACTGTAGGATTTCCCAAGTGGACCTGAGTTTTATTATTGTGATACATCTAGAGACCTACAGATCTGGGATTAAATGTTTATTTTCTCCATTGCCAGGATCCAACCCCGGCTGATCCAGGGAGTTCAAAGCTGGGACGGTGTCGGCGAGGATCAGGATACAATAGCTTCAATTAGATATTAATTAAAGATGTAAAGAGTAATAGAATGAGGATAGCTCAGTAGGAAAATTCAGTGGAGAAAAGAGGCTGAGTAGCTTGGTTTACGCGGGAGACCAATAAAATTTCAAGACAAGAAGCTTGCGCCACTTACATAGGCCGCAGGCGTCCTTCCGTTCTCCCAAAGGAGAGGAGACACTGAGGCCTCCCCGGTCGGATCTTAGAAGCCCACGCAAAATTAGTAAGCTTGGTGGGTTCCGCGCTCCAGATGGAGACTCAGCCAGAGTGAGAGAGAGCGCGACATGGGGAGACCAGTATTTCGAGAAACTGATCCCAATTCTTTATTTTCCATGGTCTACTTTTATACACTGAGATGTTATGCAAAAGTCACGTGGGGTCAGCAGTCCTGACTTTTATCAAAGTCAGGTGCTTCATACAAATGTATACAGAGGTCTTAGGGGTGTTACATCATCTTCTAGCCAGGGGGCCTGCTGACAATTTATGACTCTCTCCTTGTGACAGCGGTCAGTCAACCAGGACACTTATTTCTCCAGGGGTGATTATTCTTAAAACAGATGCCACCCAAATAAAGTTACATTCCTATAGGGTGAGGGTATAGTGGGTTTTAGTTAAGGTCTAACATGATTTATATCAAAGGTTAATACTTATTTCTTCTATATATTCATTAATGTGTGTAAGAGCAGGGGATGTGGAGACTTAGCAGTAAACATTGGCTCAACAAATGAAAAACCCTTCACCAATACAATTTCCAATCAGCCTATTATACTTATACTAATGGTTTTCTAACTTTTCTAAGGAACCTGTTTTTAGAAGGTTTAAAGCATCTCGTGCCTCTCACGGTTGGGAGGCTGTGAGCAATCACATGTGGCTGGACAAGCCTGTCAGGCAGGCTAGAGAACCTTCAGAGGAGTTTGTAGGTTAAAACACTCTTGTCATGCCCAGTAGTTTTTATTAACTGGAGCTCTAAGTTAACTCCTTCTCCGAAAGAGGTGGTGGGGGACAGCCACCCGTAAAGTCAGAGGTGTAGGTGAGAGCACAAAGTAGTAAAGTAGGCAGGCTCTGGTTATGGGGGTAGATGCTCGAGGATTTCCAGGGGGACTCCTGAGGCTCGATCCCGCCTTTGAGTATGTCGAGCCTCCTTCCTCATGACCTTTGCCACGGGCCGAGTGCCTCACTCTGGCCCACAACACTCCATAAGGGTAGAAATGCATATTTTAATGTCTTTGAGACTTAGTTTCCCCATCTATAGAATGGGGAAATTGTTTCAGCATTTTGGAGTTTTATGATGAATAAATTGAACATGTATGAAGTATATGCCAATGGTGCCTGACTCCATACCTTGGCTGATAGTAATAAAAAAAATCCAACTGAGATGCATAAGCAAAATGTAAATTGACTGGCATATTTTACTAGCAGTTCAGAGATAGGGTGGGTTTAAGCACTAACCTATTCTAGTGCCTCCAGTCATGATTTCCTATGATTCTCTTAGATTTACCATCTTCATATGGATCTACTTGTCAGGCTGATGGCGACAAGCTACTTGGACCTATCTGTGTATCACAACATCCAGGAAGGACAACAGTTATGTAAGGGGGCAAGACGTTCTGGTTGGCTTAATCCATGTGGCTCAATCTTGAGCCTCGGGTAGGATCAGGTTTCCCTGAGTTGCCAAAGATGTAGTTGGGAGGAGGACCCTTGCTAAGAGGGTAAAAGGGGGAGGGGGGATCTCAGTAGGAGTGCTAGGATGTTTTGGGTACCCAACTCAAACTGACAATAGAAAAATACAGTATCAGGTTGGCCAAAAAGTTCATTTGGGTTTTCCATAAAATGCTATGAACTTTTTGGCCAACCCAATACATTACAGGACGGGCAGCCCAAAGGCATGGCTCAGCAATACCATGAAGACTGCTTGGACCAGCTCACAAGCATTAATTGTTCAATACTCAGGAATTTTGTAAGCCAACTGTTAAATTGTTGGCAGCTTACTGACCTGGGTTCGATCCCTGGGTCAGGAAGATTCCCTGGAGAAGGAAATGGCAACCCACTCTGGTACTCTTGCCTAGAAAATCCCATGGATGGAGGAGCTTGGTGCAGGCTACTGTCCATGGGGTCGCAAAGAGTCGGGCATGAATGAGCGACTTCGCTTCACTTTATATTACTGTGGTGGGAATAATTACTTTGCTTTTTAGGTAGAAGAGATCAGTCTACTATGAAACCCAGTGAATGTCAGGAGACTTCCAAGTTTTGCTTAAAAGTCCTACATTTAATTTCTAGCCACCATTCCAGGCATCTGTCTGGTAACGCTTACACTGATAAAGATAGGATCAAGCTAAAGAGTGGGACACGTCGGAGAGACTAAGCAGAGCAGAGAGAAGCTCTGTCTTCTTCTCTTCCATGAGCATGTTTGAAGGGGACTTTCCTGGTGGTCCGGTGGTTGAGAGTCTGTGCTCCCAATGCAGGGAGCCCAGGTTCAACCCCTGGTCAGGGAATTAGATCCCACATGCCACAATTAAGAGTTTGCATGCTGCAATGCAGATTGAAGATCCCACATGCCACAACTCAAGACCTGGCACAATCAAATAAATAAATAGTGTTAAAAAAATGTTTGAAGAGAGGGGTTAGCTTTCTGACACCAACAGTAATATTTTTTTTTAGTTTTTTAATGAGAGGGGACTAATCTAGTGGCAACATTAATCACCTTGTGAGACATCTGCAGTCATCAACCATCAGCTCCTATTGGAGAGACAAACCCAGAACACGGAGACTGGGTGCCACCAGTGGCCACCGAACCAGGAAGGGAGAGCCTTTCCTTTCCTTCCTGCTCGCCTCATTTTCTCAGCTTTCTCCTCTTCCCCTTCTTCTCTAGCAACCACTTGAAATCACCTCTCTCTTGCCCCTCGCTCTTCCCCATCCTTCTTCTTTCCCTCCATCTCACTCATTTGCTATATTCTTTCCCTTTACTTCTCTAACTTGCACATTGGATTCATCAGGAAAGTTGTATAACCATAGCAAAAAATATTTTTAAATTAAAAACAAAGACTAAGAGTCTAGAGATTCAGGATATGTTGGCCCCAGAAAACATTTTCATCAATGTACCTTGGATCTACTGTGTGTATGGCACTAATAATCTTGTGGTATCTGCCCTCCTAGACGAGTAAGCTAACTTCAGCTACGAGGGAAAAAAATCGCAACTACAAAATTAAAGACCAAAGGACTGGTCCACTGGTCCTTCAAATGCATCTGTGGTGAGTGAGGATGGCTCAGAACATATCCATCATTGAAAGGCACATCAAGGTCAGCAAGAGAAAATGATCAGTAAAATAACAAGGTTACACTTTGCTTTCAGATGGCCAGAAGATGGCAGTGTTTCTCCTAGTACTAACTGCCCTGCTTGTATAAAAGACATGCCTACAGAAACAAAGTGGTCATTTTGTGCTTTTAATTCTTTTTTTTTTTTTTTTTTAATTTTTCCTAGTACAGGCACAGCACAGATTGGAGTAGTAGGTCAAGGACTCAATCTGAAATCAGATAAATCCAAGTTCAGATTCTAGTTCTGCCACTAACTTACAATCTTGAATTTAACATCTCCAAGTTTCCGTTTCCTCACCTATAAAAGACACATCTGGCTTGCCCTTCTTATGATGGAGAAGAACAAGAAGAAAATACATTGGCAAGTGTAATAAATTATAATGCACTATGGAACAGGTTCTTAACCATTAATGTGCATAGAATCACCTGAGAAAATCCTTTAAATGCATATTCCCCAGGTCTTTCTCCCAGAGATGTTCAGTAAGTACAGGGCTGTGCCTGGAAAGGTGTATATTACCAAGCATCTTTGATAAATAATCATGATGCTGAAGGCTCTTGGACCACAATTTAAGAAACTGCATTATGCAAATATATACCAATTGAAAGAGAGATTAAGGCACAGAAGTTATTAACTTCCTTTGTAATAACACTAATTATTTTCTATTTTGAATAAAAGTTTTATGAAGTCCCCTTTACTCATAGATTAATTAAATCAGAGAATTGTATTTTGTTCATCCTTTGGTGTTCACAGCAAATATTTATAAATATTTACTGTGTGGTAATCAGATCTGGGGGAGGGGGGAAGATCGCCTGGAGGAGGGCATGACAACCCACTCCAGTATTCTTGCCTGGAGAATTCCATGGACAAAGGAGCCTGGCAGGCTATGGTTCATAGGGTCACAAAGAGTTAGACATGACTGAAGTGACTTAGCACACATGCAATCAGATCTAGGACAGTCTATAAAGCATCCTTGAAGGTTTTACCTCATTTACAGATATATTTGGGTAACAGGACTTGGCAGACTCAACAGAATCATCTTGAGCTCTGCCTCTGGACTCCCATGGGCTGCTCTTTGCTTACAAATAAGTGACCCAGTGCCTTCTGATAATGGCTTCACCCTGCAGAAAGAGGTAGATGTGCAGGAAGTTTAGCAACGAAGTTTCAGGAATCTCATTAAGTTCTCCGTCACTGTGTCTATCACAGACCTCCAGGTCTTTCCGACCAGTACTGGCAAGATTTTCACAATATCAAAGCAAAGATTCGGCCCCCCTACTCTTCAGAGTGTGCTCATCCACTGCGTTGTTGCCCCAGCAGAGACGGTCCAGTTCAAAGCGTGCACAAGCGTTATGCAGTCTGGCCCCTGGCGAGTGGGGCTGGAGTAGAATAGCTTGATGTGACAACCCCAGCACCTGGACATTAGTATTTCTACTCTCATCTTAGGCAACAGGAGACAGCAAAGCTTCCCAAAGGGGCTGCAGAAACTTGCTTTGCTGGGGCTATGTTCAGACTTCACACTAATATGGCAAGGAAGGTGCTTAAATGGAATCACAGAATTTTTAGTCTTTGAGAAAATCCCTGTTGAACTATTCTTTTTGAGCCAGGCACCATTTTAAACCTTTCACTAAAATGTTAATAAAATATCCAAAGACTCCAGTACTCTTGCCTAGAAAATTCCATGGACTGAGGAGCCTGGTAGGCTACAGTCCATGGGGTCGCAAAGAGTCGGACACTGACTTTACATACTTACTTACTCTTTGTGGAGCTAAGATTCTAGCAGCAGGAGACACACTACATAATAAACGGACTTGATTGCAGTTGATCTTTGTAAAGACCATTTGTTGAATTGGTGGAAACCTGAATCAGTAAATGAGAGGTGATCTCAATGCAGCACTTCCTTTTTTTATTTCGGTGGTTTTATTCGTCCAGCTCTTGCTCTCAGCAGTTGCTTAGGAAAAAAGATTGAATACAGAAATGTGAGGAGCATGGGAGAACTAAATCTGATTTAAATGTAGTATAGCAAATAAAGGAATGTGATACTGTTTTTGCTTGACCTAAAATGTGACTCATTAATGCAACACTTTTTGCACCCCATCCTGCCAAGTCCTTGTGCAAAGCACACTCTGCCCTTGGGCATTTTCCTGACTCCACTACTTTTTTCTAGGGATGACCTATGCCTCACACCTTAGTCATCTCTTCACTGAGAAAGGACTTTCTTAAGAACATCGAATTTGGAAAGTCCCTTTCTGCACCTCTCTTTTTTTGTTTTCAACTGAGATGAAATTCACATAAGATTATCCACTTGAAAGTGTACAGTTCAGCGGCATTTAGTATACTCACAAAATTGTGCAATCACCATCTCTCTCTAGTTCCAAAACATTTCCATCATTCCTAAAGAAAACCCTGTATCCATGTAGGGGTCATTTCTCCCCATCCCCAACTCCAGCCCCTGGAAACCACCAATTTGCTTTCTGTCTCTAAGGGTTTAACTCTTCTGGACATTTCATATAAATGAAATCACATAATATGTGGTCTTTTGTGTTTGCTTTCTCTCAATGAACTGTATGTCTAAGAATATTCAAGTGAAGCAGCAGATTTTAATTCTGCAGTGAAAAAAAGGAAATGCAATAAGAACCTGCTAGTTCTTATCTGATAGTTATAATCAAAGATTTTTCTGATTTCTTCAGCTTCAGGTGACACATACAATGCTTGTCAGATTTATATTTCCTAGGGCAAGTTTTCTTTGGATAAAGATATATAATAACACCTGAAACTAACACAACATTGTAAATCAACTATATGCCAATAAAAATTTAAAAAAATATTCAGAATACATGTGGCAACAATAATAGCTTTTATAGGTCCTTGCATAGTCTTTCCTCAGTTTCTGCCCTTATTGTCAATAAAAGCAAGCATTTCAATAGAGGTTTCAGTTCACTTCAGTCGCTCAGTCATGTCCGACTCTTTGCGACCCCATGAATCGCAGCACACCAGGCCTCCCCGTCCATCACCAACTCCCGGAGTTCACTCAAACTTGCGTCCATTGAGTCAGTGATGCCATCCAGCCATCTCATCCTCTGTCGTCCCCTTCTCCTCCTGCCCCCAATCCCTCCCAGCATCAGAATCTTTTCCAATGAGTCAACTCTTCGCATGAGGTGGCCAAAGTACTGGAGTTTCAGCTTTAGCATCATTCCTTCCAAAGAAATCCCAGGGCTGATCTCCTTCAGAATGGACTGGTTGGATCTCCTTGCAGTCCAAGGGACTCTCAAGAGTCTTCTCCAACACCACAGTTCAAAAGCATCAATTCTTTGGTGGTGAGATTGTTTCCTGTAAGATGTGAAGCTAGACGGTCTCACATGTGGAGAGATTTGAGGTAGTCTTACTTTTTTCATTTATGGAGAAATATTTCTGGTCCTGAGTGTTCATTGGAAGGACTAATGCCGAAGCTCAAGCTCCAGTACTTTGACCACCTGACGCAAAGAACTGACTCATTGGAAAAGACCCTGATGCTAGGAAAGATTGAAGTCAGGAGGAGAAGGGGACGACAGAAGACAGATGGTTGGATGGCATCACTGACTTGATGGCCATGAGTATGAGCAAGCTCCAGGGGTTAGCAATGGACAGGAAGGCCTGGCGTGCTGCAGTCCATGGGGTTGCAAAGAGTCAGACATGACTGAGTGACTGAACTGACTGAGTGACTTACTGATTACTGGTTCACTCAAGAATCCTTTTAAATTTTAATTCCATCAATGCATTTTATTCCCAGACTTTGAGGCAGGTATTATTATCCCCATTTTAAGGATGAAGAAACCAAGGCTTTAAGAAGATAAAGCTTCATGCATATTTATACATCTTTCAGCTGACAACGCAGACTGAGTTTTTACATTCTAGAGAAAGTTCTAAAATAAGGAGCAGTGTCATTTGCAGGAACTCTTAGTCATTCCTACATCTCACTGGAAGCCTAATGAGCTTTCATTGAAAACCAACATAGGTCTGACATGAGATTTAGAATTAGATGAAGAGGTGCCTGCTCTCACCTAGAGAAGACTCTCTCAGTTGACACTCAATAAAGATGACCAGACCAGGCTCAAACTTTGCCAGTGTCCTCTATGCCTCATACTGCTCCTCACAAACTCTGTGTACGTGTACGTGAGTTCCCTGTTCTGTTTTTTTTTTTTTTTTAATTTGAGGATAGTTGCTTTACAGTGTTATGTTGGCATCTGCCACAAACAAGGTGAATCAGCCATAAATAAACAAATATATGTATATCCATCCCTCCTTCTTGAGCATCCCTGCCCCCTCTCATACCTTACTTCTCTTGGTCATCAACTCTATTCTGTTTCAACTCCACAAAATGTATCAGTTCCTAATGAGAGCTTTAGTAGCATTCTTGTTTCTATAGGATGTTTTCAAGACTGCACCAGACAAAAATGTTTGAAATGGTAGCTAACTGACTTTACAACACACACATAGACTTTTAACGTTAACCTTTGTTAATTCAAGAAACATATGCTATATACTTAGCACTCAGTTTAATGCTGGGGATATAGCAATGAATGAGATAGACATTGTTCTTACCTCACTATGCTATGTTAAGTCACTTCAGTCGTGTCCGACTCTGTGCGACCCCATAGATGGCAGCCCACCAGGCTCCCCCGTCCCTGGGATTCTCCAGGCAAGAACACTGGAGTGGGTTGCCATTTCCTTCTCCAATGCATGAAAGTGAAAGTGAAAAAAGTGAAGTCACTCAGTCATGTCCAACTCTTAGCGACCCCATGGATTGCAGCCTAATAGGCTCCCCCGTCCATGGGATTTTCCAAGCAAGAGTACTGGAGTAGGGTGCCATTGCCTTCTCCGTCTTACCTCACTAGTAAGAACTTATTTCATAGTGGAAATATACAGCAGGAAACATCTCCAGTAATTAACTAAATAATTTCTTCTCTAATAAGGAATATCAAGAAAAAGTACAGGTGATAAGAACTGGTTTAACAGGGGAAACTATTCTAGACTGGGATGAGGGTAAAAGACTAAGGAAGAGCTTCTCAAGGACATGATATCAAACTGTATTCTTCTATATCTAAATGTATCTCTAATGGATATGAACAGATATTCATGAAAAATTAAAATGTAATTATCTCCAAACAGTGAGCATTGGAATTATGTAGAATTATTCTTTCAACACACACACACAAACACACACACATATGAAACGAATTATTTTTAAGGCATTTCCTATGTAAACTACATACACATTTATTGAAAGTTAGATTTAAATACAATCAAATGAAAAACAGATGATCTCTGCTGATTTTTGATCCTTGACTCTGCGATTTTTACTAAATAAGGAGCTATTTGATATCCATAGAGGCACTTAGGAACTGTCAGATGTTTTGTTTTTCCAAGAATTGGATTGCAAAATACCTATTACAAACTCAAATAATGACAGTGTCTGCTGGAGAAGGAAATGGCAACCCATTCCAGTGTTCTTGCCTGGAGAATCCCAGGGATGGGGTAACCTGGTGGGCTGCCGTCTATGGGGTCGCACAGAGTCGGACACGACTGAAGCGACTTAGCAGCAGCAGCAGCTGGACCCTAATGGAAGCCATCGCACGAGGCTAGTCTTTCTGCAACACCAGGCAGAGAACTTCCTTTGTGATGCACTCGCTCAGGTCAGAGCGCCTTTGCTGGATGAGTATGTCAAGGAGGCTCCTGGACAGAGTTTCCTTGCTGTCCTGAGGGAAAGGCAAGCCGAGCATGTAAAAGCACATTCTGAGTGTGCTTAGGCTGCATCGTCTTACTCCTGCGAATAACCCAGAATGGCAGGCAGGACATGACTGGAGTCATTTAACCTCTGTGGTAGTGAGTGCACATGAATCACCTTGTGGGGTAGGTTTAAAACGTAGAGGATGTTCTCATGCAGATTCCAGTGCACAGTGGTAATAGCTGAATTCCTAACATGGTTCTCCATGAGTGAATTCCAGTGATGATCCCCTGAGAAATACAGACCTAGGAACCTGCAGATGTGCTTCCAGGAGCCTTGAGTCCTCTAGAATTATGTATTACATTGAGCTTGCGTGTAAATTTTTCTAGGAAACAGCCCATCCTTTTCATCAGCTTTTCTAAAATCCAGGTTGGAAATGAATTACAAATCACCTCCTTGAAGAGTATTGATTGACGTGTGCTTCTTAAGGGCTAGGTGCTCATTGAACACTTCATTTCAACAAAAGCCGGTGAACTAAGTAATTTACAAATGATAAAACTGAAGCTCAGAGAAGTTAAATAGTCCCTCCACCTGCCGCTTCAACAGCCCTGAATGAATTCATCTGTTTAAAGTGTACAGTTCAGGAGACTTCCCTGGTGGCTCAGTGGTAAAGAATCTGCCTGCCAATGCAGGGCACACAGGTTCCATCCCTGAGCCAGGAAGATCCCACATGCCCCAGAGCAACCAAGCTCATGCACCACAGCTACTAAGCCTGTGCTCTAGAGCCGGGGAACAATTACTGAAGCCATGCACCCTAGAGCCCATGCTCTGCAATAAGAGAAGCCACAGAAATGAGAAGCCTGCACGCCTAAACTAGAGAGTAGTCCCCCACTCCACAACTAGAGAAAAGCCCATGCAGCAATGAAGAACCAGCATAGCCAAAAAGTAATTAATTAAAAAAATTAAGTGTACAGTTCAATGGGTTTTGGTATATTCAAGGAATTGTGCAGCCATCATTATAATCTAAATTTATAACATTTTTATCACCTCACCAAAAAACTCATACTCATTAGCAATGAGTCCCCATGTCCGACCCTAGGTAGGCACTAATTTACTTTCTATCCCTATATCCTGGACATTGGATATCAATACAGTCATGCAATATGTTGCCTTTTGTGATTGGCTTTTTTCCACTTAGCATAATATTTTCAAGTTTCATCCATGTTATACCATGTACAGTACTTCATTCCTTTCTGTGGATAAATACTGTATACAATTACATTGTATAGATATATCACATTTTATGTATCAGTTGGTGGATATGTGGGTGGCTTACACTTCTTGGCTATTACGGATAATGCTGTTTGGCACATTCTTGTACCAGTTCTTGTGTGGACATGTTTTCATTGCTCTTGGGTATATACCTAGAAATAGGTAGACTTTCTGGATCCTATGTCAACTCTAGGGTTTACATTTTGATGAACTGTCCAACTTTTCTGGGAAGTGACTACACCACTTTACATTTCCGGTAGCAAGCAATGTGGGTTCCAGTTTCTCCACGTTCTCCTAATACTTGCTACTGTCTGTCTTTTTGATGATATTCATCTTATGGGATGTGAAATGATATTGCACTGTAGCTCTGATTTTCAACTCCATAATGACTACGACATCTATCAAAATTTAGTCTATTGGTTATTTGCACAACTATGGAGATATGACTATTCATGTCGATTACCCACTTTTGACTTGTCTTTTTATTATTGAATTATTAATGTTCTTTATAAATTCTAGACTTCAGTCACTTATCAGATACATGATTTGCAATATTTCTCCTATTCTTTGGGTTTTCCTTTCACTTGCTTAATATCATTTGCAGTCCAAAAATTTTAAATTTTAATACAGTCTACTTTATCTCTTTTCTTATCTTGTCACTTGCGCTTTTGGTATTGTATCTAAGAATCCACGGTTTAACCCAAGGTTACCAAGATTTATTCTTATGTTTTCCACTAATGACTTCATAGTTTTGTACCTTTAGGTTTGTGTCTATTTTGAGATAATTTTGTTATATGGTGTGTGATAGGAGCCCAGCTTGATTTACCGGTATGTGGATATGCCCAGGCGTCCCAGAACCATTTGCTGTTCTTTCCCCATTGAGGCATCTTGGCACCCTTGTCAAAAGCCAATTTACAATAAATGTAAGGGTTTGTTTACTAACTCTTAATTCTATTCTATCATTCTATATATCTATCCTTATGGAAGTACCACACTGTCTTGATTACAGTCTGTTTTGAAACAGGAAAATATGAGTGCTCTTGCTTTATTCTTTTTGCCAAAGCAAAGATTGCTTTGGCTTTCGAGGTCTCTTACATTTCCATATAAATTATAGGATCAGTTTTGTACATTTGTGAAAAAAAAAAATCCATGTAACTGCAAGCCACATTTTATACTTTATCTTCCTCTTCTTTCTTGATATATATTAAACTCAGAATGTATATGTTATTGGCAGGCATGTATGCTATTCAGTGTGCTGTGTTATTGGATAATGTTTCCATATTCATTTTTAACCACACTGTCATCAAACATAAATCTAATTATGGCTGTCAAAGAAAGAAAAACAAAATATCTGTATTATGGTCTTTCAAAGCTATGGGAGCTTAATAATTTACCAAGTGTTGTGCTTCAAAGGCTTTCATATTGTTGATGACTCGTTATTGTATACAAGCAGTTAATCTTATGTGCTTAAAGTCTAACATTTGAGATAAAAACTCAGTGGATTTATTGTTAAATTTTAATGATTTATTGCTGAATGATGAGATGGGGATTGCATTCTGCTCTCAGGGAGCACTTTTTCATAAATAATATATCATAGTGAGAAAAGTATGTCTACCAATGAGAATTCATATTGTACATAATTGAGACTCTTTTTTTTATTCTAAACTATATTTTTCAGCATTCCAAAGGGACCCAGAGTCCTATGGTTTTGAAAAATTACACAATAGGTAAGTTAAGGAGAAAGAATGCAAATAAAATATTTTTTTCGAGTAATGGAGTGTTTTGTTTGTTAAATTTATTCAAGCAGTGCTAATGGAATGCATATCTTCTGTGGCAATAAGACAGCCAGGGTCTCAACTTCATGATGTCGATGATCAAGTGCAGGAGACTTTCCTCCAAGTCTGCCAATTTAGTACTGTGGCCAAGAAATTCCTTCCAAATTGTTCTGCATTTCTAGCAGTGTGGACTTAGCTAACACATTAACCTCTGTCACACATTTTCCTCACATGTAAAATGTCTACAAGGTTATAATGATTAGATGATCTGAACAGAGTATCTGGTGTGCAGCAGTGACATAGTAAAGAAAATAGGTTATGTATGGGGCACACATCTTATACACCCTTTCAGCTTCCTTCAACTCCACAGGTCTCCCAGGACTCCAGCTACTACTCCACTTGTCAAGTACAGTCCCCTAAACTCTGCTTGTCCCTGTCGCTCTGCTATCTAAGGCCACCCAGTAATTGGCGCTGAGTGTGTTGACTCAACCTTGACTACCAGCCCTGTTGGTGTTTCCAGTTCTGGTCATCATTTCTAGATTTAGACAGAACACCATGTATCAGGGTTTGGGGATGAAAAGACTGGATGACACAACCCAGGCGCATTTTCTCCTTGTGGGAAAAAAATGTTGAATATGGCAAAACATCCATTGGGAGGAATCTGGGCAGATGAATCTTCTCCCCCTCCTCTTTCCTCAAAAGATAGTCTCTCTTTACCATTCAGTTGGAGAACTTCCAAGTAGATAGGTACTGCTCTGCTGAGCAACCCTCTGTGTCTTTTGATGACTTGTCAGGGAGCATCGTGCAGCGTCATTTCTGATGGTTTCACATCCTTCCTTGCCCAGAATTCCCAGACACACATTTCAGCAGAGTTCAAGTTTAAGTTTTATTGCCATTATTTCTTTCTTGGTCTAAGAATAATTTTCATGTAGATTTTGGGTAAGAAGTATCTAAGACCTATGACACAAACATTGATAAACTAGTAGAACACTCCTGTCTTAAACAAAAGTCCTGTGTTCCTGGAAGTCTTTTTTTTTTTTTTTTTTTTTTGCAAATTAGGCTCTCTTCTCTGGAAAGTTAGAAATGATAACATAAGAAAGGAAACATGCCAGTTGTTCTATCTTAATGAGAAATTATTTAAACTGGAAAACTCAAGCATCCCCATCTCTTTCTCTCTCACTTCCCATATCCTATTTATCACTCATGCTAGTCAATGAAATTTATTAACAATTTTAACCCATGTCCTTGGCCTTTGTCCCATTATGAACTTATTCAGACCCTAGTCACTACACTTCTAGACAAAATGCTGAGTTGCTGGTTAACTGGTCTCCAGTTTCATCCTATCTGAACCCATCTTCCAAACTCCTACCAGATCAGTCTTTCTAAAATATAAAGTAGATTGCTTTGCCCTTCTACTCACAAATCCTCAATAACTCATTGTCTTTTAGAGATAGTATTCAGGTTAAATTCATTTGCCTACTAGTATGATGTATTACAAGAGTATGATAAATATTGAGGAGGGAAATGCTAAGTACTATGAGAACAGGGAACAGGGAGAGTGGGCAATGTTTTATGAGAGGTATTGATGTTTGAGCAATTTTTTTTTCAGGAACTAGATTTAGAAAGGGTCCAAACCATTGACTGTTTCCTGTGCTTTCTCCTACATAAGGATGTCCCCTCCGGCAGATCACAACACTGTCCAGCAAGTTCCCTACTCCTCCCCGTGAGAGGGTGTTGCATGCATGTCCCAGTATGGCTGCTCATGTGGCTTCTGCTCCTTCATTTTATTTACAGCTGTGCTGGGTCTCTGCTGCTTTGTGTGGGCTTTCTCTAGTTCGGTGAGTGAGGATGTGCAGGCTTCCCATTGTGGTGGCTTCTCTTGTTGCAGAACAGTCTCTAGGCTCATGAGCTTTAGCAGTTGCAGCTCGTGGGCTTTAGAGCACGAGCTCAGTACTTGTGGCACACAGGCTTTCGTTGTTCCATGGCATGTGGAATCTTCCTGGACCAGGGATTGAACTCCTGTCCTCTGCATTGGCAGGCAGATTCTTATCCACTGAACTACCAAGGAAGTCCAGCTTCTGCTGTTTCTTGCAGGAGGCCATCCTTTCCTGCCCCATTTGAAATGTAATCATCTTGGCCATATGATTTGTCTAATGAAGCCTGAGTGGAAATGTATGAATCTTCCAAGTAGAAGCTTTAAAGGCCAAAGTGTAGTTACCTCATTTCCTTTTGACCCTTTGCTATGACATCACTAAGCTGCAGACTGAAGCTGCCCTCTCATTTTGGGTCCAGAGCAAAGATTATTTGGAGTAGAACTGCAGCTGACTCACAGTCGGCAAGTGATAGGAGCAAGAAATAAACTTTTGATGTTATTAAGTCTCTGAGATTTGGCGAGTTGATAGCTATTGTAATTAAACCTAGTCTAAGCTGATCCATATGTTTACTTACAAGGTATTTCAGTTATCAATTGTTGTTTACAATCCACCCAAAAACTAGTGGCTTAAAACGGCAATTATCATTTTGTTTGCTTACAAACCTGCAACTTAGGCAGAGCTGGCGTTGGGGAGAGTTGAAGCTAGCATCTTTCTGTTCCCTGAAGAATAAATTAGTGCAGCTCAGTGGCTGAGGGCTGGACCACAAGATCCCTCCCTCCCTCCCTCCTTTCCTCCTTCATGTGTCTGGTGGTTAAGGTTGGCTGCCATGTGGGATCTGAGCTGGACTGTAGTCAGAACACCAACATGCAGTTTTTTCATTCATCTTCCAGAGTGATCGCTGGCTCTCACCAGCAAGCAACCCAAAAGAAGTAAGCAGAAGCCCCATCATTTTTGAAACCTGGCCTTAGCAATCACAGAATCACTTCTACATCTATACTACACACCCCACATCTTAAACAAAACAAAACAAAACAAAAAAGCAAAAAATTGTATTAGAGTTCTCCAGAGAAACAGAGCCTATACGGTGATCTATATGGTGAGAGAGAGAGAGAGTTTTAAGGGATTGGCTCATGCAGACGTGGGGCTGACAAGTTTGCAATCTGCGGTGCAGGGAGGCAGGAATCTACATTGCGGTTTTGAGTCTAAAGGTGGTCCAGAGAAGAATTCTTTCAGATTTAAATCACAAGTTGCAAATCCCCCAGGAGAAACATAGCTCTAACCATATGAGAGAGATTATGAGTTCTTTTTGTGATACAATGGTAACACTATCCATTCATGGACACTAGTGAAAAGTGGCTATTTCACCAAAAAACCTTCATAAGGCAAATGGGACAGAGGAGGTATAGAAACTACATTAAATTTAAGATACTCCGATTACCCAATAAAAAAAAAAATCAAATCAATTTAATAGGAAAGGAAAAATTTTCTCAGAATGTAGAGGCAAAAATGTGATTTGAGAGTTAAAAGGAGAAGATGGCAAACATTTATCATTAAAATGACTTTAGAGTTGTGGTTAATACACTCAAACATTAAATAGATTTATAGATTTAATCTAATTAATTAATAAAACAACCTAGGAAAGGATTACAGAATGCCATCTAAGCATGTCATGAGACAAAGGTGAAAGAACTCAGAGGTCAAGATTTTAAATCTAATCTCATAAAATGAGTATTAATTTGGAATCTCCCACTGCCATCATAAAAACTCAAAAAGAACGTGTGTGTAGGGGATATGGGGGAGGGTATTAGTGCTTCTATCTAGGGCTCAAGAAGATTCAGCTTAGAATTATGTAGCTTCCGGTTCTTTATACTGGTACACAATTGCATTAAAGTTATCAGTTGTCAACCCAGAAACTGAAACTTGTTGCAAATTTTGATGTATTTAACAAGAAAATTGAATATAAAAATTATAAATGCAGTTAAATATTTACATAACTACATAATTTAAGCTTGTAAATAATTTGATATGTTTGAAATGAGGTCATCAAACATTAATCAAAGCCTCTCCTGGAAATAATAGTTCTTGTTTTATATAACATGTACTCAATTGGTAAATATACAAGATTGACAAAAGATATATAGACAAAGAAAATTAGATTTCTAAATTTTTGCTTTATAAATTAACTATTACAAATGGATTCAAGGTAACATCACACATTACTCAATTAAACTTTCTCAAGTGGATAAATAGCTAAAGTGTAAGACTAGTAGTGTTAAGAAGATTCTCTTCTATTTCTACTTTATTCTCAATACTGAAAATGTGTTGCTGGCACCAAATTCTTCATTCCATTAATTGACTGGAACTCCTTACCATTTTTTGAGTAAAATTTACAACAGTCCTGGAGGGTGGAAAGTGCTGATTCTCAAATAACAATATACCTTGTTTATTGTGCTTTGCTTATTTGTGTGTGGGTGTTTTTTTGTTTTGTTTTTTGTTTTTGTAAATTGAAGGTTTGTGGTAACCCTGCATTGTCAAATGATGGTTAGCATTTTTTAGAAATAATTTTTTTTTAAAAATAAGGTATGTGAAAATGGTTTTTAGACGTAATGCTATTACAAGCTTAACATAACTGAAGTTATGTTTATACTATATAAAGTATAGTATAAACGTAAGTTCTGTATGTACTGGGAAGCCAAAAAGTTCATGTGACTTGCTTTATTGCAACATCTGTTTTATCGTGGTGGTCTAGCACTGTATCTGCTATATCTCAGATGAGCTCGATAAAGGACAGAAATGGTATGGACCTAACAGAAGCAGAAGATATTAAGAAGAGATGGCAAGAATACACAGAAGAACTGTACAAAAAAAGATCTTGACGACCCAGATAATCATGATGGTGTGATCAGTGACCTAGAGCCAGACATCCCGGAATGTGAAGTCAAGTGGGCCTTAGAAAGCATCACTACGAACAAAGCTAGTGGAGGTGATGGAATTCCAGTGGAGCTCTTTCAAATCCTGAAAGATGATGCTGTGAAAGTGCTGCACTCAATATGCCAGCAAATTTAGAAAACTCAGCAGTGGCCACAGGACTGGAAAAGGTCAGTTTTCATTCCAATCCCAAAGAAAGGCAATGCCAAAGAATGCTCAAACTACCGCACAATTGCACTCATCTCACATGCTAGTAAAGTAATGCTCAAAATTCTCCAAGCCAGGCTTCAGCAATATGTGAACCGTGAACTTCCTGATGTTCAAGCTGGTTTTAGAAAAGGCAGAGGAACCAGAGATCAAATTGCCAACATCCGCTGGATCATGGAAAAAGCAAGAGAGTTCCAGAAAAACATCTATTTCTGCTTTATTGACTATGCCGAAGCCTTTGACTGTGTGGATCACAATAAACTGTGGAAAATTCTGAAAGAGATGGGAATACCAGACCACCTGATCTGCCTCTTAAAAAATCTGTATGCAGGTCAGGAAGCAACAGTTAGAACTGGACATGGAACAACAGACTGGTTCCAAATAGGAAAAGGAGTACGTCAAGGCTGTATATTGTCACCCTGCTGTCACATGTCACCCTGTCACGTGAGTCTGAGTGAACTCCGGGAGTTGGTGATGGACAGGGAGGCCTGGTGTGCTGCGATTCACGGGGTCGCAAAGAGTCGGACATGACTGAGAGACTGATCTGATCTGATCTCAACTGATGCCTGTATCTCAGAGGTAGCTCAGGTAAGAGAAACAGAAACATGTGCTCTAGTGCCAGCTACTGAAAAACAAAAGAAAGGTCTCTAATTACTAAACTTGAATCTTTAGAATCAAGTTAAATAAGAGCTCTACCTAAAGATGAAAGGTGTTTGCTACTTCATATTCACCAGCAGAGGAACAATTCATCAAGTACCATGTAAAATCATGGAATACAGTATCACAAAAAGAAAATAATAATTCTCCAGAAGCCATACTTAAAGTTATGGAATATTGTGATATAACTGATAGAGAATTCAAAATGGCCACTATGAAGAATCTAATGAGCTACAGGAAAATTTACAGGCAGTTCAATGAACTCAGAAATAAAATTAATAAACAGATGGAATACTTTACCAAAGAGATTGAAACTCTAAAATAGAACCAAATAGAAATTATGGAGCTAAAGTATTTAATAAATGAGACAAAGAAACATTGGAAAGTATTGGAAATAGAGCAGACCATACGGAAGAAAGAATTAGTGAGCTGGAAGATAAAAATTTAGAAATGATACAAGTAGAAACAGCTAAAATCCAAACCAATGGGACTTTCCTGACAGTCCAATGGTTAAGACTTTGCCTTCTAATGCAGGGAGTGTAGGTTTGATTCCTGGTCAGGGAGTTAAGATCCCACATGCCTCATGGCCAAAAAATCAGAACATAAACAACAGAATCAATATTGTAACAAAGTCAATCAGATCAGATCAGATCAGTCGCTCAGTCATGTCCGACTCTTTGCGACCCCATGAATCGCATCACGCCAGGCCTCCCTGTCCATCACCATCTCCCGGAGTTCACTGAGACTCACGTCCATCGAGTCAGTGATGCCATCCAGCCATCTCATCCTCTGTCATCCCCTTCTCCTCCTGCCCCCAATCCCTCCCAGCATCAGAGTCTTTTCCAATGAGTCAACTCTTCACATGAGGTGGCCAAAGTACTGGAGTTTCAGCTTTAGCATCATTCCTTCCAAAGAAATCCCAGTAAAGACTTTTAAAAAATGATCCACATTCAAAAAATCTAAAAAAATTAGAAGCTAAAATATGAAGAAATTCTATGAGGACTATCTGACTCTATAAGGAAGGGAAACATAAGGATAATGGGTATCCCAGAATGAAAAGAGGGGAAGAAGGAAGCAGAGAGTTTATTTAAAGAAACAGTAACTGAGAACTTTCCAAATTTGGGGAAGAAACATATACAAGTCTATGAAGCTAAGAGAACGTCCAATTACCTCAACCCAAAAAAAACTGTCTCCAAAACACATTATAGTAAAATTATCAAAAGTTGATGACAAATAAAGAATTTTGAAGGCAGACAGGGAATAAAAACAGTAACCTACAAAGGAAACCACAATAGACAATCAGCAGATTTTCAGCAGAAACTCTACAAGGCCAGGAAACAATGGAACCACATACTTAAAATACTGAAAGACAATACTGAAAATTATCTTACATACTTAAAATACTTGACATACTTAGAATACTGAAACTGTCTGCCAAGAATACTCTATCCAGCAAAGTTATCATTCATATATAAAGGAGAAATATCCTTTTTTTTTTTTTTTTGGCATCTGTCTTCTCATGCAAGGGAAACAAAAGCAAAAATAAGCAAATGGAATTACATCAAACTAAAAAGTTTCTGCATAGCTAAGGAAACTATCAATAAAGTTGAAGAGACAATCTACTGAATGGGAGAAGATATTTGCAAATTGTATATCCATTAGGGGATTAATATTCAAATATGGAAAGAATTCAAACAACTTAACAACAACAAAACCCCCCCAAACAACCCGACTAAAAAGGGGCAGAAGATCAGAATAGACATTTCTGTAAAGAAGAAACACTGATGGGAAACAGGTACATGAAAAGATGGCTAAACATTGCTGTACTAGGGAACTGCAAATCAGAACTATAATTGGAATTATAAAGGCTATTATTAAAAAGGATAGAAATAACAAATGTTGGAGAGAATGTAGAGAAAAAGAACACTTATATACTGTTGCTGGGGTTGTAAGTTGGTGAAGTCACTGTGGAAAACAGTATGAAGATTCCTCAAAAAATTAAGAATAGAACTATTAATATCCACCTCTGGGCATTTATCTGAAATGAACAAAAACACTAGTTCAAAACAATATCGGCACCTCTATGTTCATTGCAGCACTATTAACAATAACCAAGAGATGGAGACAGCCTAAGAGTCCAAGGAAAAAGAAGACAGAAGATGTGGTTGGTATACACATACACACACACACAATGGAATACTACTCATTCAAAGATATCATGAAAAAGATAAAATCTTGCCATTGGCAAAAACACGAATGGACCTTGAGAATATTATGCAAACTGAAATAAATCAGAGGGAGAAAGACAAAAAGCATGTGACTTCATTCACATGTGAACTATAAAACAAATAAATAATTTAACAAACAAAAACAAACACATAGACACAGAGAAGAGAGCAGTGGTTGCCAGGGTGGGAGGGGAAAGGCACAATTAGTAAAGGGAGTTGACTGTAAGGGGAGGAGTGGAAAATGTGTACAGAAGTTGAAATATCATGTTGTATACATGAAATTTACATTATGTTATAAACCAGTGTAACCTCAATAAAAAGTAGGGGAAACCAAGTGTATTATTATCTTAATTTTTTGTAAATCTCTAAATCTGTTCTGGAAAACAAGGTTCAGTTAAAAAAATTCATTGTCTTTCAAATACAAAAGTTGCAAAAATGGAAACACTTCCATCAACTATTCTGATGGAAGTCCAGGTCCAACTAGAGAGCGTGTGTGCTGCGGTTTGAGAGTGACTGGCAGGCTACAGTCCGTGGGGTCTCAAGAGCCAGACACGACTTAGCGACTAAACAACACCCCAGGAAGGCTATGCCCCTAAACTATTAGGAAATGAGCCAGTCATTTCATTTCTTGAATTCATAAAGACTTTTCTGAGCTAGAGATGTTAAATGCATTATGTGTTTGGAAGCCTTGGAAGGATGTGTAGAGAAGAGGAATAGTAAAAAATATGGAATTATACCATTTCTTCTTTTTGTTTTCTGGGTGGTACATTTGACTTCTATCGCAATTTGATTCTGTTAAACTTAAGTTAGAGATTTGCCTTCCTTTTTATATTAAAACAGTTTTGTAACTGTCATCCCAAGCTAATCTTTCTCACTTTCCTCCTACTTGCTGTGTTGGATATAAGTTATCCTGGGGTTTGCCTCATTTGTTGATGATGGATGTTAGATTGTAGCTGTGAGCTATATTCCTAATGCCAAGAATTTGGGAATATTATAATTGGGTAAAAAGTTTGTTTCTATTTTGAAAAATGTAAATATAATCTAATAGGATATATATGGTACATGATACAATAGAGACATTCATGTACTCACAACCAAAGTGTAACAAATATCAGCAGTTGTCATAAATGTTTCAAATATTTTAATAAAAGAAAAAAAGCTTTAAAATATATGCCCTGGAAAAAACTAAATATACGCCCTGGAAAAAAACTAAATATACACACAATTTCCATTCTAAGAATTCATTATTGTACTTTGAATCCAGTAGAAAGTTAAGAAGGACGGCCTTGGCAAAAGAACAATAAAAAGTATAGCACAAAGCTTTGAGAAATAGGAAATTAATAGAAATCTGTACTCTTAGGAGGAAGCAGAAAACATCACATGTGTTTCCTCCTATAGTGTCAGTAAGTAATTTACTTCAAAAAGGATACAGAAGAGGGAAAAAAAGGATACAGAAAGACTAAAACACAACCTTGAGTCTATCTTTCCTGGAAAAATGCGATCTTATACACATACACACACACAAACATGCTAATTTGCCTCCAGGTTTTTCTTTCTGGAATTTCCAAAGTCATTTAGAGGTCAAATTTACTTAGGTTCTAATTTTTTTGCCTCTTACTGTCTAAATAGCCGTCACCATATCATTTATTGTTATAGCCCTTGACTTAGAGAGTTGAGTGATCCATTACATAACCTAGTACATTATTTTACATTACATAACCTAATACATTACATTACATAGTGCTGTTAGTTCTTATCACTAATTGTTTTATAACTTTATATCTTGTCTCCCCAGCTGGGCTGTAAATTCTTTCATAAAAGATTGGTGCTGATTTTGAAGTCCCAGAGCTTAGTGACTGAAAGAGTTGTGCATCTTGTAAGTCTTCAATAAACACAGGTTGAACTAGTATTTTTATTGCATTTAATTAGTGTTTTTTTGCATTTTTGTAAGTGTCCTCTATTCTTGATACCATCACTAAATCCCGTTAACATTTAAAAGCCCAGCTCAAGTCCATATTTCTCCAAGAAGCCTTTTCAGGTGTTCCAAATGACATTTTTAATCCACATAGTTCTTATAGGCTTATAACTCTTATGTTTTAGTTTGTATGGTACATTGTACTTACATTTAAGTTATGCTGTAACTTACATTTACATATTTGGTAACCATGCTATGGGCAATTTGACCAGAGATCACAGCAAGTGTGCATCCTGAAGTCAGAGGCCATCCACTGACTGGTTATAGGACTTAATCAAAGAGGTTATATGATGCCATGCATGGAGGATGCTCCATAAACATTTGTGGAATAACTTTAATAATTCAAACCCTCCAACTCTCAGTTTTTTCATCTATTAAACACGTGCAACTGGATCTAACCTGGAGAAATTATTGTAAGAATTAAATGAGATAATGTGCTAAATGTAACCATATATTAAATAGAAAATGTTTATTTCAGGACATATCGTTGGCATTTGCCTGTCTTTTAGTTTTCCATAGACTTAGTGAGTTTTCTTTACATTTTTTCTTTTCCTTCGAAGGATAATGAACCCACTTCACCTTTCATGCTTTCACTCACTGTACACCACTTATTTCATTCACAGCACTTATTGCGATGTATATTTTTTGGCGTGCCCATCACCTTATGGTCAGTATATTTCTCTAGACATCCACACATCTGATAAACCCTGTGTACTGTTCACCTCCATGATCTATCGCTTTACACTGAGCCTGACAACCCATGTGAATCTTTTTCTGTGGGTTATGGAGTCTGAGCTACATAGCACAGGCGACACCTTGTCACTTGCGTGGGTCACCTTCAGGACAAAAAGAAACAATCTCCCTCCCACTCAGCCCCTAGTAATGAGATAAGAAGGATAAATTATCCTTTCCTCTGAGGGGTGTTGGAGACACACTGGCAGAAATAGGTGGGAAATTCCTCCCCCGTGCTGGGAAGCTCATTGGCCCCTGAGCAATGTCTATTAACTCCTTCAGGACAAAAGGACTCATTTCCTAAGGACCTTCTTAAGCAGGGATTTCTAATATTTGAGTGCATAAAAATATTTGAGTGCATAAAAAATCACCAAAGGAGTTTGTTAAAAATGCTGCTGGTAAACTAATTTGTTAGGGGGTAGTGCTCAGGAATCTGCATGTATTCGTCACAACTCTCCTCCCCATTATACTGATGCAGGTGGTTCTCTGCCCCTAATTCAGGAAAGATTGTTAGGCTACCAAAAATTCTCTTCTCCAGATTGGTCAGAATCTTCCTTGGCAGGGCCAGGTTAGTCCAAAAGCCTTATATAATACTTATTGGGTTGGTAGGATGATACCTTTATGGCTCAGTTGGTTGCTGTGCAACAAAGCAATCATTGGAGTTAGTCACTTAGATCCTCAGTAGTTTAAAAGATGAACTCAAGACCCAGAAATTCTGCCCAGTTCCAGATGATGCACTTTTATTAGGGTTATGTCTGGAAAAGGATAAAGTTGGGGAAGCATTTAAAAACCATGACATATGCTAAGTGGCTAAAAGACCCAAGGACTCTGAAGGCATTGGGATAGGAGCTACCTTCAGATAGCTGTAGCATGGCCATCATAATCGGGGGTGAGAAGCAATTACTGTGTGTGGCCCCAGAAGGCAAAACACATTTCTCCCTGCAGATTGTATCCTGATCTACATCCCATCCTTCAGTGCATTCAATGCCATGGTTTGTCTCACATGTATCCCTGGGATCATGATGACATCAATGTACAGCAACAATTAAATTTCAGTAATGATCAAAATTTGATTAAATCGTTGAAGCTGAGAACAATACTTTAGTCTGTAGTCACTGGAAATAGTCCTAGTACTTTCCTCATCCTATATCCATGTCTTTGCTCGCTCAATTTCCACTCTCTAGGGTGTTTTACTTCTCTGCCTGGTGACCTCATATTTATTATTAAAGTTAGACAATGCCTCTAAGAATTCCTCCTTGATTTCCAGGCAGAGCAAATTCTCCATGGGGCTCCTGTGATTTCGCATGTCTTATGAGTGAGGTATGAAGTGTCCATTTGTTTCTGGCTGTCTTTTTAAGGGTGTTTATACAGCCAGCAGTCTTAGAAGATAGATAGTGTCTCTCTCTCTGAAGAGGAAAGAGTAGTACTTTCATACTGTATAGAATCAAAGATTCAGGTTCCCTAAACTCAAGGCAACCTCAGCTATGACACAAACATCCAGACGGATCTCTCCTTTGTGGGAATTGCTGGGCAAGAGAAGTGACGCAAACATGAAGTCCATGTTTGTGTCATGAGTAACAGAATTCTTTGTCTTCGATCCAGAAGTATGATTGGTGTCTTCTCTCAGATTCCATGAAATTGCGTTAGGCTAATGTGTTAGCTTGCGAGGAGGGTAAAAGCTCTGCTCCATCACAGTTCTCCGTAAGTGGCCTTCCTGTTAACTGCGTTTATCATAGTATTATTCATATCCAGTGTTAAAATAATCAGTTTATACGAGGAAGGTTTCACTGGAAGAAAGTGACTGTTTTTGTGTTTCTGCTTGAATGTGTACCTCATATGATTCAGTGAAGGTTTACAAATAAGACAATTACCATTAGAAGAATTTTGTTGCCTCAACTGAACTGAAGATTCAGTACATTGAATTGAATTCAGTTATTATTATTTGCCATCCATCCCACTAAACACACTTGTTGAAAGTAAGAAAGATTTCTGAGAATAGAGAAGAACAGTAGAGGTGAAAGTAACGGAAAAACTATGAAAAAACTAGGAGCAATTTAAGGACACGTATTTACAGATGGGAGAAAGATCCTGCAGGGGATGAGAAATCGGTGGGCTCAAGGGAACATTATTTAAGCCCACCCATCCAAGGTGCCAACCAGGAACTCTCTGGTAATTTTTTCAACTGATTTTACCTCCACCTGTTTCCTAATGGTCATTCCTAATGCCTTCCCTAATCTAGCATCCTAAGCACTGAGAATATAGACTCAGAATCAGAAATATACTTTTCCCAACACACACATTCCTAATTAGTATTGGTAAACTATTCTAGCATCTTTTCTTCTAAACCATGAATCTGTTTCTCCACCTAGTTCTCCAGTTATCCATTACCAGTCAAGAGGAGTTGATACATGTGATACAGTTCATATATGCCATTGCAGACAAATCCCCCAGGAATTATTTTTTAAAATAGGATACAGATAAAAGATAAATCCCTCCCAAAAGAGTAGCCCTGAATAAATGACAAGGCTCGTCATTCTAGCCCTGAAGAAGGACAATCAGAAAAGTAGCTTTTAGGATCAAGAAGCAAACTCCTGCAGAGATGAGCACCAGACTCTACACAGAACCAGACCCAGTTGACCACAGCAGGCCTACAGCCCTGTGGCTCTCCCACCTCCTTTACCCTTCCTACTGCAAAGTAAGTAGGGAGAAAAGTGCCTATAATATGAGAAACACACCAGAGGAATGTCTTCTAAATTCCATCTGGGGCACTGTCTTCTCCACATCTGGAGCTTCTGAGGCATTGCGAAAATGTGTTGGATATCTCTGAGGAAATTTACCAAATGTGGTTTACCATGTGATTTAGTGAAGACAGGAGATGGGGGGGAGTTGAGCTGTCTGCCAGATGTCCTCCGTGGCCTCGCATGTCACGTGTTCTTGCCCATCAGCACCACGGCCTTCCCATGGAGGAGTATGTGGTTTGGCTCCATCTGCTTAGAGCCCACATTTTCTGCTCCCACAATGAAGTATTTTGGATAATCATCCAATAATGAGATGATCAAAAGGAAGCAGTTGAATTCCTAGGTCATGCGGTCTTCCCTGGATGACTTGGTGGTGCAGCCAAAGATTGTCATGTAGTGTTTAAAGATGACTTCATTCTCATGAGGACACCTGGCAAGAAGGGCCCCCAAAATTTCACAGAATCCTGATAGTCAAGCATAAAACCAAATATTTATTTACAAGAATTTTTGTTCCAGTATGATTCAGAATAGAAAAAGAATCTAAAGAAACTTGAAATTAACAATGATAAGCGTTCTGTTAAATAGTTTATTTGATGCCAATATGTTGGAACAGTAATATTTAAGTATTTTTAAAATCATGTTTAAATAGAAACTTATACAAGTGAGAAAATATCTTTGAAATACTTTAGGAGATAAGTGAAAAAGTGAAAGTGAAAGTCACTCAGTTGTGTCTGACTCTTTGCGACCCCATGGACTATACAGTCCATGGACTTCTCCAGGCCAGAATACAGGAGTGGATAGCCCTTCCCTTCTCCAGGGCATCTTCCCAACCCAGGGACTGAACCCAAGTCTTTCACATTGCAGGCAGATTCTTTACCAGCTGAGTCACAAAGGAAGCCGCAAGGAGATAAAGGAAGACAAAAAAGACTGTATATAGTACAATCCTCATTTTATGGCATATATGGAAGATACTTACGCAAAGATATTCATGGTGATTTTCCCAGAAGGTAGAAATAGCGATGGCACCCCACTCCAGGAGTCTTGCCTGGAAAATCCCATGGACGGAGGAGCCTGGTGGGCTGCAGTCCATGGGGTCGATGGGAGTCAGATGCGACTGGGTGACTTCTTTCACTTTTCACTTTCATGCATTGGAGAAGGAAATGGCAACCCACTCCAGTGGTCTTGCCTGGAGAATCCCAGGGATAGGGGAGCCTGGTGGGCTGCCGTCTATGGGGTCTCATAGAGTCGGACACGACTGAAGCGACTTAGCAGTAGCAGCAGAAGCAGAAATAGTGAATGAATTATTTATTTTCTCTTTTTTTTGTAGTTGAATTATTTTTGTACTTTGACTAATCATTATGCATGTAATCAGAAAAGATACATATTAATAACAAAATGATAAATAAAAAGCAAAATCTCTGAGAAGGATGGTGTGCTCTTTTTGAGAAATGTTAAAAAAAATATGTATTGAAATCATGTTAATGGATAAAACAACTTAATATTGTAAAAACATCACTTCTTCCCAAGGTGATCTATAAATTTAGACAAATTCAATCAAATTCCAAACAAGTTTGTGTGTACACATGTATTGTTGTTCAGTCGCTAAGTCATGTCCAACTCTTTGCAACCCCATAGACTGCAGCATGCCGGGCTTCCATGTCCTTCACTAGCTCCCAGAGTTTGCTCAACCATGTAGAAATTAAGTGAAAGTGAAAGTCACTCAGTCATGTTCGACTGTTTGAGACACCATGGACTATACAGTCCATGTAATTCTCCAGGCCAGAATACTAGAGTATGTAGCCATTCCCTTCTCTAGGGGATCTTCCCAACCCAGGCATCAAACCCAGGTCTCCCACATTGTCGGCAGATTCTTTACCTGCTGAGCCACCAAGGAAGCTGCCTATTATTTATGTGAGAAATGAAAAGATCCAAGAATAACAAAGTCAATGCTGCAGAAGAAACATAAATCTGAAAGTCTTAAAGTATTAGATACAAAGGCTTGTTACAGAGTAGTTAATCAGTTTCAGTGGGGGAATGGTGCAAGAACACACAAATAGACCAATGGAACAGAAAGAAGAGTCCAGAGAAAAACCACATACAGTCACTTGATTACTCAGTGCAGTGGGGAAAAATTGGTCTTAATAAATGACGCTATGTCAAATGGACATCCATATGAAAAAAAATTTTTCACCTCTACTTCTCAGTATAAACAAAATTAATTCCAGATGGACAGATTTTATGACAGATGAAATAATAAAGTTTCAAGCCTGAAGTACAGAAGAATGTCTTTATGACTTGGCAAAGATTTCCTAAATAAAATACATTAGAAAGCACTAACCATAAGAAACAAATACATTGGATTATATTATAGTTTAATATATCAGTTCATCAAAAGACATCACTAGTGAAAAGACGAGCTTCAGAATGGGAGAAGATATCTGCAAAACTGGTATCACAATAAGGTTCATATACAGAATACATGTATTTTTAAAACTTATAGGAAGGAAAAACATCAAGTCGTACAATAGGAAAAAACAGACAAAAGACATGAAAAAGACTCATCAAGAAACAAAGGGAGAAAAATCAAATCAATAAAATTAGAAATGAAAATGGAGAGATCACAACAGACAACACAGAAATACAAAGGATCATAAGAGACTACTATCAACAATTACATGCCAATAAAATGGACAACGTGGAAGAAATGGACAAATTCTTAGAAAAGTACAACTTTCCAAAACTGGACCAGGAAGAAATAGAAAATCTTAACAGACCCATCACAAGCACGGAAATTGAAACTGTAATCAAAAATCTTCCAGCAAACAAAAGCCCAGGTCCAGACGGCTTCACAGCTGAATCCTACCAAAAATTTAGAGGAGAACTAACACCTATCCTGCTCAAACTCTTCCAGAAAATTGCAGAGGAAGGTAAACTTCCAAACTCATTCTATGAGGCCACCATCACCCCAATACCAAAACCTGACAAAGATCCCACAAAAAAAAGAAAACTACAAGCCAATATCACTGATGAACATAGATGTAAAAATCCTTAACAAAATTCTAGCAATCAGAATCCAACAACACATTAAAAAGATCATACACCATGACCAAGTGGGCTTTATCCCAGGGATGCAAGGATTCTTCAATATCCACAAATCAATCAATGTAATACACCACATTAACAAATTGAAAAATAAAAACCATATGGTTATCTCAATAGATGCAGAGAAAGCCTTTGACAAAATTCAACAGCCATTTATGATAAAAACTCTCCAGAAAGCAGGAATAGAAGGAACATACCTCAACATAATAAAAGCTATATATGACAAAACCACAGCAAACATTATCCTCAATGGTGAAAAATTGAAAGCATTTCCTCTAAAGTCAGGAACAAGACAAGGGTGCCCACTTTCACCATTACTATTCAACATAGTTTTGAAAGTTTTGGCCACAGCAATCACAGCAGAAAAAGAAATAAAAGGAATCCAAATGGGAAAAGAAGAAGTAAAACTCTCACTATTTGCAGATGACATGATCCTCTACATAGAAAACCCTAAAGACTCCACCAGAAAATTACTAGAACTAATCAATGACTATAGTAAAGTTGCAGGATATAAAATCAACACACAGAAATCCCTTGCATTCCTATACACTAATAATGAGAAAACAGAAAGAGAAATTAAGGAAACAATTCCATTCACCATTGCAACGAAAAGAATAAAATACTTAGGAATATATCTACCTAAAGAAACTAAAGACCTATATATAGAAAACTATAAAACACTGGTGAAAGAAATCAAAGAGGACACTAATAGATGGAGAAATATACCATGTTCATGGATTGGAAGAATCAATATAGTGAAAATGAGTATACTACCCAAAGCAATTTATAGATTCAATGCAATCCCTATCAAGCTACCAACGGTATTCTTCACAGAGCTAGAACAAATAATTTCACAATTTGTATGGAAATACAAAAAACCTCGAATAGCCAAAGCTATCTTGAGAAAGAAGAATGGAACTGGAGGAATCAACCTACCTGACTTCAGGCTCTACTACAAAGCCACAGATATCAAGACAGTATGGTACTGGCACAAAGACAGAAATATTGATCAATGGAACAAAATAGAAAGCCCAGAGATAAATCCACGCACATATGGACACCTTATCTTTGACAAAGAGGCAAGAATATACAATGGATTAAAGACAATCTCTTTAACAAGTGGTGCTGGGAAATCTGGTCAACCACTTGTAAAAGAATGAAACTAGAACACTTTCTAACACCATACACAAAAATAAACTCAAAATGGATTAAAGATCTAAACATAAGACCAGAAACTATAAAATTCCTAGAGGAGAACATAGGCAAAACACTCTCTGACATATATCACAGCAGGATCCTCTATGACCCACCTCCCAGAATATTGGAAATAAAAGCAAAAATAAACAAATGGGACCTAATTAACCTTAAAAGCTTCTGCACATCAAAGGAAACTATTAGCAAGGTGAAAAGGCAGCTTTCAGAATGGGAGAAAATAATAGCAAATGAAGCAACTGACAAACAACTAATCTCAAAAATATACAAGCAACTCCTAGAGCTCAACTCCAGAAAAATAAATGACCCAATCAAAAACTGGGCCAAAGAACTAAATAGACATTTCTCCAAAGAAGACATACAGATGGCTAACAAACACATGAAAAGATGCTCAACATCACTCATTATCAGAGAAATGCAAATCAAAACCACTATGAGGTACCATTTCATGCCAGTCAGAATGACTGTGATCCAAAAGTCTATAAGCAATAAATGCTGGAGAGGGTGTGGAGAAAAGGGAACCCTCTTACACTGTTGGTGGGAATGCAAACTAGTACAGCCACTATGGAGAACAGTGTGGAGATTCCTTAAAAAACTGGAAATAGAACTGCCTTATGATCTAGCAATCCCACTGCTGGGCATACACACTGAGGAAACCAGAAGGGAAAGAGACACGTATACCCCAATGTTCATCACAGCACTGTTTACAATAGCCAGGACATGGAAGCAACCTAGATGTCCATCAGCAGATGAATGGATAAGAAAGCAGTGGTACATATACACAATGGAGTGTTACTCAGCCATTAAAAAGAATACATTTGAATCAGTTCTAATGAGGTGGATGAAACTGGAGCCTATTATACAGAGTGAAGTAAGCCAGAAAGAAAAACACCAATACAGTATACTAACGCATATATATGGAATTTAGAAAGATGGTAACAATAACCCTGTGTACGAGACAGCAAAAGAGACACTGATGTATAGAACAGTCTTATGGACTCTGTTGCAGAGGGAGAGGGTGGGAAGATTTGGGAGAAAGGCATTGAAACATGTATAATATCATGTATGAAACGAGTTGCCAGTCCAGGTTCGATGTACGATACTGGATGCTTGGAGCTAGTGCACTGGGACGACCCAGAGGGATGGTATGAGGAGGGAGGAGGGAGGAGAGTTCAGGATGGGGAACACATGTATACCTGTGGTGGATTCATTTTGATATTTGGCAAAACTAACACAATTTGTAAAGTTTAAAAATAAAATAAAATTTAAAATAAAAAAAAAAGAAAATACAAAAAAGAAAAAGACATGAAAAAATGCTTCTCAAAAAGAAATATTCAAATGGCCAATCAACATAAGAAAAGGTGCTCACCTTTACAGATTATTCACAATTACATGAATAGCTAAAATGAAAAAGACAAGGAGAACAATAGCTCAAATATACATTGAGTAGAATGAATATATAAATCATGGTGTTTTCATACAATATCAGTAAAACAAAACATTATTGCTACATGCAACAATGTGTGATTTTCACAAATATAATACTGAATCAAAAAAGCCAGTAAATACTGCATATTCCATATATATATAATTAGAAAACAAGAAAAATCACCTATGTATTATATAAGGATAGTGGTCAGCCTTAGAAGGATAATGCCTAGAAAGGCCGTGAAGATGTTGGCAATGTTTTATTTTTTAACTTGGATGCTGATTACCTGGTTTGTTCACTTATTTAAAAAATCCTTAAGCTGCATACTTGTACGTGTTATACTTTAATGTATACTGTTAGAAAAATTGCTGAAGAAACCATTTTTATGTTGTAATTAAGTTATATAGTGGAAGATATTAGAATATGATTTTTAAGAAAAAAGATGAAAAATAACCGACCTGGCCTCAAGTTTCTATGTGTGCTGAAGTGTTAAAACCTAGGCGGGACACAAGTTCCAAACATGTTTTCCTCTTTGAGTTTCCTGAGCTCTGACTTGGTTCTTCCAGTAAATTCTTGACTTGGTTGCTATCTGATCTTTGTGATACCGTTCTCAGCTTCCTGCCTGCCTCCAGCTTGGCTCAGCCCCATATGTGACCCCAGGTCCTCACGCCATGGACTGGATTTATTTATGTCCTATCTATAACTCCATCTCCTTGATTTTTACCACTCTGTCAGCAGTCTCTGATAAGCTTTTAATCTAAATTTATCACTATTCAGAAGAACACTGATAGGAAAAATAAAAATAATAAAGATTTATTTTACAGAAAACAGTAGTTCTCTCTCTGGGTTCTAGCTTTTGTAAAGCTATGAGAAATGAAAAGCATAGAATCTTTATCACAGAAAAAAGACACTAGGGCAAGAGTTGTAAAATCAAATACTCAAATGGGCCAGGCAAATTAAAAATGATACATTTCTGTAAATGAATTTATTTTCCTATTAAAAGAAAAACACATACTTATTTCCATTTTTTCTAAAATTATACAGCTCTTAGTCTAAACTTGTGGTACAGGGAAATACATATTTACCATATATTTGAAGAGTTGCTGCTGCTGCTAAGTCGCTTCAGTTGTGTCTGACTCTGTGCAACCCCATAGATGGCAGCCCACTAGGCTCCCCCGTCCCTGGGATTCTTCAGGCAAGAACACTGGAGTGGATTACCATTTCCTTCTCCAATGCATGAAAGTGAAAAGTGAAAGTGAAGTCGCTCAGTCGTGTCCGACTCCTAGCGACCCCAGGGACTGCAGCCCACCAGGCTCCTCCATCCATGGGATTTTCCAGGCAAGAGTACTGGAGTGGGGTGCCATTGCCTTCTCCGATTTGAAGAGTAACAGCAAATAAAATCATTAACGGCATCTCCTCTTAGGGCAGACATGAATAGGGGTAAAGTGTAGGGCTCATGACTTGCTGAAACAGGTAGCTGATATTCTGATCCACCATATGATGCTGTGGGAAAAATATAGATCTACTGCAAGCAGTTAGAATCTATATTTTTGGGTAAAATCCCCAACTCCTAAATTTTAATTAAAAACCTTAAAAGACTCTGAAAGTCAAATAAAAAATGTTTGGGTGTGGATTTGGCCAATGAACTGTTAGTTTGTAACCCCTGTTATGGGCTAGTTGCATATTCATTAAATTCATCCTTTTATTAAAGAAATTTCAGAGGACTATCCAAGATGACAATAACCAGACATGCTGGTGCAGCATACAAGTTTTGGAACAAACGTGGAAGGGTCAATTCAAGCACTAGTTCTCAGATCCAAAGATGGAAACAAGGTTTAGGTAAGTAAGCCAATTCATTCATTCACTCCATGAGCAGTTATTGGGTAGCTGCTCCCCAGATGTGCTTCAGTTTGGCTCAATTAGAATTATGTAATTATTCTGAAGTAAACAACCAAATATAAGCAAGTGCACAAACCAGGAAAACTTTTGGTCAAATGACAGGCCAGGATTTAAAATTCAGAAACCTTGACCCCTCTTTGGGAAAGCTTTTTGGGATCAGCTTTTATGGTAGTTACTTAAGGGTTAGTCCTGGAGGCTAGAGGGAAATTAAAAGCCTCTTGAAGGCTGACCTTTCAAACCAAAGTCTAGCCATTGCTCAATTCACATTCAAGATAGAGAAACAGAAGATAGAGAAAAAGTTCACCAGACACACACAGTGAAATAAATTCATGCAGAATAATATTTCGAAGTGGACATGCAGTTAGAGCTAAGATTGCAAGAGCTAAGGAGAGATACAAGGACAAAGTGACAAATAACTAACTCATTCCATGTCCTGCTGCTATTCCATGTCCCAGTTTTTGTTTTCAAGAAAAAGGCACAAAGAATAAAATGTCTGTCATCCCAGTAGCTTTTTTTCCTCCTTTCTGTAATAGGAAGAGAGTTGAGGTCATTATTCTTTTTTATCTTTCTTTTTTTTTTTTTTAATGTTACTGTCTCCGGGGTCTAGTTTTTCCTTACATATACAGGCCAGTCTAATAAATATTTTGCTTCTCACAATACCACCCAAGGACTCAAACATTAATTATTTCAAATGACAGCAATTACTCTTTTATGTAGCATCAGTTCTCCAAGCTACTTAGGGACTTCCCAAAGATGTTGCAGCTGCCAATTCAAACCAGATTGAATGCAGAGCCGAAGTAAATTCTTTCCTGGAACTAAAGGGCGTCTTTCTGAACTTTGTTTACAGAATTTAATTTCTTCTCTCTTCAGTTCCAACAGAACTTGTGACAAAGAAATATGAAAACATTCTTTAGCAATTCCAAGGTCAAGACCATAGGACAAAAAGGGGCCCTGTGGTTTGTTCCTTTTTATCAACATTTGGTGCAGAAGAAAAAGGATTGTTAAATTCCCCTGTATTGAGGTAGTCAAAATCATGTCTGATTCAGAAAAAAAACAAACAAAAAAAACTTGGATAGGATTTTGTTTACCTAGACCTCGCCCTCAATAGAAAGGAATGGAAATGCTTGGCAAGCTCTGTCCACCCATGTTCCATCTCTGTACCCACTTCTTCTAGCCTGCTACTAGTGCTAAGTCACTTCAGTCGTGTCTGACTCTGTGCAACCCCATAGACAGCAGCCCACCAGGCTCCCCCGTCCCTGGGATTCTCCAGGCAAGAACACTGGAGTGGGTTGCCATTTCCTTCTCCAATGCATGAAAGTGAAAAGTGAAAGTGAAGTCACTCAGTCTTGTCCGACTCTTAGTGACCACGTGGACTGCAACCTACTAGGTTCCTCCGTCCATGGGATTTTCCCAGCAAGAGTACCGGAGTGGGGTGCCATTGCCTTCTCCATCTTCTAGCCTAACATCTGTTTATTCATCGGCATAGGATGGCGCCTTTGTCAGCATAGCAAAAGACTTCCTGTCTCCTGGATCTCTCAGCAATGACAGTCTCTAAAATATCATCTCTGAGGATCACTAGTATGACAGAAAAGGCTTAGATTTGGAGTCGGAATTCTTGCTGAGCAAGACAATTTCAATAGCCTCAGTTTTCTTATCTGTATCATGAGAATAAAGACCCAAAACCATTATCTATAGCTACAATCAAAATTAGATGAAGAATATGAAATATCCAGAATGGTACCTTAGGCAAAACAAGTTGAATCTGAATTCCTAAGAGAAATGCATCTTGAACATTAATCACAGTGTTATATGTTATTCACAAAATTGTAGAATAGTCAACTTGAATTATTTCTCAATATGTGTCTCTTTTATTGGTTTGAAAAAGCCTGAATACTCTAGAATTTTAATAAATTAAGCACATATTATTTTTTCAGAAGAGACTCAGGCTGCAAGTTATGCTGCTAGGAATACTAGCATGCCTGCATGCATACTACATTGCTTCTGTCGTGTCCGACTCTTTGAGAACTTGCAGACCCTGAGCCCCACCAGGTTCCTCTGTCCATGGGATTCTCCAGGCAAGAATACTGGAATGGATTGCCATGCCCTCCTCCAGGGGATTTTCCTGACCCAGGGATCAAACCCACATCTTTTACGTCTCTTGCACTGTGTTCTTTACCACTAGAACCATCTGGGAAACCTGAATACTAGTATACAACAACTCAAACACATTCCCTCACGCCCCCATGGACACATAAAAGTTTAATTCCAAGTTAAACTATCTAGAAAATTAATATGAAGGTCAAAATGGGACAGTTTTTCTAGTTGAAAACCCTGTTTATTTATTCTTTAATCCAAACATTTTTACAAATCTGAAAAAGAGGTTGATTACATTTTAAATATTCACTTCTGCCTATTTGGTTCTGTTTGGTTAAAGGGTGATGGGATTTGGCCAGGCTTTCTTCCCAGAATCAAGAGTCATTCTCTGAGGAAGAGTAGACTCACTCACTGTCTTGAAACACTGATGGTATGTACTATTCACTAGACTATGTGGGGAAACTGCATGCCTATAACTTTTTAAAAAAAATCTTTTACTAACATATAACATACCTACAGAAAAGTGTGCACATCATAAGAGTATGAAAGTGAAAGTGAAGTTGCTCAGTCGTGTCCGACTCTTTGCAACCCCGTGGACTGTAGCTTACCGGGCTCCTCTGTCCATGGGATTTTCCAGGCAATAGTCCTGGAGTGGATTGCCATTTCCTTCTCCAGGGGAATCTTCCCAACCCAGGGATGGCCCGGGTCTCCTGCATTGTAGACAGACGCTTTACCGTCTGAGCCACCAGGGAAGTCTTTTTAGAGTATAGCTCAACAGAATTTTAATAAACTGATTACATCCATGTAACTAGCACCCCCCCTAAAAAAAAAAAAAAAAACAGAACACCACCAGGAACTCAGAAATCTCCTGATGCCCCTCCCCATCTCTGCCCATCCAGGGGATAAGCTTAAAGCACTCAGAGGTTTTACCAGTTTGCATACATTACATAAAGTGACTCATACAGTATGTATGGCTTTTTGGTCTGGCTTCTTTTACTCAACAGTATGTTTGTGAGACTGATTCATATTTTTGCACCTATCTGTAGATCAATGTAGCATCCCATTGTGTGACTGTATCACAGTTGGTTTGCCTACTGTGCCGATGCATATTTATCTTTTTTATCCTTCCAGCTTTGGGCTTTTACAATTAGTGCTGTAAAAAGTATTCTGGTGCTGGCCTTTTGATAAGCATGTGTATGCATTTCTGTTGGTTACATACCTAGAAGTGGTATTTGAAAATTTAAAAATAAGCCTATCTTTATCTTTGGTAGATAATGCCAAACAGCCATCTAAAAATGGCTGTGCCAAAATCTATTCTTGTGAACAATATATGAGAATTCTGATTGACCCACATCCTTGTCAACACTTGCTATTGTCAGCCTTTTTCGTAGTAGGCATTCTTCTGAGTGTATAGTTATTATATGGAAATCATGTGTGCATGTGTATGTATATACTCAGTCATGTCCAACTCTTTGTGAACCCATGGACTGTAGCCTGCCAGGCTCCTCTGTCCATGGGATTTCCCAGGCAAGAACACTGAAGTGTTTTGCCATGACCTCTTCCAAGAAGAAGTCTAGTTGTAGAAGTAATTTCTAGGATCAAGAATCACACACCCACAGAGAAGAGCTGCCTACATAATCTTCACAAAGTAAAGACGCATTTGACCACAGTACAGCTGTGAGCTATTGGTCATAGCTTACAGTTTTTGAAACCACGTCTCAGATATATTGAAGCCACAAATAAGCTGGTTATCTTTCCATAGAGTAGTACTCTTCCTGTCCAGAAGTGGCATACCTAATGATTGCTAACAACTTTGTAAATAGACGCTGGCCATTCTCAAAGGCAATGAAAAAGAGTGAGTGGATGGATCACCACAAAGCCTTCAGGGAGATCAGAAAAAAACTTTATGGGCTTTTGCAATGGTACCTCTATAAATTTATCATTACTTGATATAAGAATTCCTTTTATTTTATTGAGGTACTTGTTAAGCATAGAGTCTGGAACCAAGCTGCCAGGATCTGACTCCTGATTCTCCTATTTACTAGCTGTCTTACCTTGCCCAGGTTTTTTAGTCTCCCCAGTTTCCTCATATGTAAAGTGTGGAAAATAATAGTATATGGTAAGAGTTGTCACGAAGGTTACATGTGAGTTCAATGAGCTATATGAAGTGCTAGAATACTGCTTAGCACATGGTAGGCATTACACAAATATTTGCCTCTATTTCATAATGTTATGTCATGAAACTATACCCCATCACCTAAGAGAACCCTCCAGTAGTCCTCAAAACCTAATATTATATGTGGACAGACTATGGCCAAAGGAGACATTATCAGCCTTAGACTAACTCAGGAGTCATGAATTACCAAGTTAACCATGCTGATCAGTGTGACTTCTGGGATCTCTTGCATCTGTAAGATTCTCTAATTCTAGTGAGTATTGAAATAAGAAATGTGGCTTAATATTTATGCTTGCCAGCTTTTTTAATCTTGAAACTTCTTGCTTATTTCAAGGATGAAAGAGACCAGATAAAGAAGACCAATACCCTGAGTACCTTGGGATACTTATCCAGAAGTCAATCAAGAAATAAAGGTTAGTCTAGCTAAGAAGTTTTATGTGTTGAGTGCATTGTAGATAAAAAACAAAAAACAAAAACAAACAAACAAAAAAAAAACTGCCCAGTGATAAAGGGAAATTCAGTGTGTGGATAGTCAGGTTTCAGGCACATTGTTTCAGGAAAAGTCAAGAGTCTGGGTAGATTGTCTGTTAGACATGCATAGAAATAATGTCCTAAGGTCAGCTTTAATCCAAGCCTCAGAAAAGGCAAATAATTTGCACAAGGAAAAACTCTTTGAAATGGTCAGAGAATGTAGCTTCAACAGCAGCTTGGAAATTTGAAATGCTCAACTTTAGAAAGGTTGGCCCCCACATGACAGAAAGCTGCCGAATTAGCACGAACCCATTCCTAGTCTAACAAAGACTGATTTGATTCTCATCAGATATTGTTGTTCAACTGAGAGAGACTATTTCTGAATATTTGATAATAATTCTATAACCTCACAAAGATTTTCTACTTTTGCAAATAAAACCTCTAAATAATTCTGGAACCCTGCCCCTTCTTTAAGTCTGTATCTGGTCAATTGTTTTTGTTGGCACACATACACACATACAAATACGTCAATTTCTATCACAAATGATTCTAAAAAGTATCTGTTCAGACCTTTTTACTCTTCATTTTCTGGTACACTGCATGAAAGAAGCTTGGTAAGTCTGATTAGCAGATAATCCTAAAAGTGTGAAATAGGTGCCTCTCATGCATTATTTAAGGAAAATCTTCCTGTTACTTATTGAAAGAGATCCCTTCAAACATGTCTGAATTTTTAGAATGCACAAGCAATGAGACTTCCCTGTGGGAAACTCAATAATTCACTTGTAGTTTGTAAGTTCACTGAAGGTAAATTTGCTGAATGAAACTGAAAGCACCACCATTTCAATAGGAGGCTGTTTGTGGCAGTGATTAAACAGATCAACTTATTAAATATAACACTGAGTGATTTAACCAATGTATTTATTGCAACAGTTAAAAGACCAGTTGTACACTCCATGCAGCATAGCTGCTTAAACAGCTATAGTTCCTCAATGGTTATTTTCAGACCAGATTGCTTACATTTTAGTCTCCTTTATAAACCATTTCAAGGTCTCAATTTGTATTAAAGACAACCCTCATTCTATTTAGTACTTTAGCCAATAGAATGTACTGCAAGGATGGACTCAATTTCAGTTAAAAGGGCTTTAATTCTGACATAAGGAATGACCATGTTGAGTGTACAAATTAGGTTTGAATTTTATAGCCAAAGTGCCATGAAAATCATGGGCAATATTAAAGCTGCAAGTAAATGCCAACTTTTCTTTATTGAGCCAATATGCAAAGTTTGTTTTGAAGGCATCCATGTTTTGTTTTAAGCATCACTTCATCTGTCTTTGCAGCTGTTAATACAAAATCTAATTCATGGCAAGATCACCTTGGACCACTGCTCTCTCCATCTTTTCTCTTCTTTCCCATATCCCTTGGATTACTGCCCTTTCCATCTTTTCTCTTCTTTCCCATATTTTTCTCCTACTGTCTCCTCACCAACCCTCATATCTTTTCTCATCTTCTATACATGGGATAGGTCCTACTTATTTGCATTTTCAAATCAATTAAAATAAAAACCATCTGTATTTCAAACCCAGTATGTTATAAACTGTCCACTCTAAAAGACTATGTTCAGG
Source organism: Bos indicus (assembly GCF_029378745.1). Taxonomy (NCBI): domain Eukaryota; kingdom Metazoa; phylum Chordata; class Mammalia; order Artiodactyla; family Bovidae; genus Bos; species Bos indicus. The sequence goes on from NC_091785.1 coordinate 10,841,742, forward strand.
AAATGGAATGTTAGCTAAAATATATTTTCATTAATATACTATTCTTCATAGTTAAGATGAGGGTTTGGACTCTGGCCAGAATGTAAGCTCCCATGAGAACAAGGAGTTATTTCTTACTATTTAATGGATATTTGAATTTTTTTCTTATAATTCGGATACTATTACTCTGGACTTTAATGACTTTACAGCAAACATCTTTACATTTATCAACATTAACAAGTCATTCTAGAATATTCCATGTGCCAGGCAACACATATGACAGCTGCAAAATTGCAATTATAATCCCTTTATGAGCAGAGGGACAAATCCCAATATAAAGTTGGGGGTTGGCACAGGTATAAAGAAAACAAAAGTTTGAGGGGATATGGTGGTAAATTTAAATTGGGTAAGTATTTTCAAATTTACAAAGGAGAATATGGAACAATCTTAAAGGGCTGATACAAATGTGAACAATTCGAATTCATCAATGATGAACATAATGTAACTCCAAGCAGTAAGCAAATCCAAGGTGAGTTGCGTAAGGTTCCAAGGTTGGACGTTGTGGTATTAAGAACCAGTAAAGATCCGCCTGCAACGCAGGAGAAACAGGAGACAAGGTTTTTTTTGTTTTTTTTTTTTTTAATTTTCTCTAAAGGGAGAACAATTCTTGGGGGCTTGGGGTACTTCTGAGATAAAGCCACTCTGCCAGGAGACAAGGTTTGATCCCTTGGTTGGGAAGATCCCCTGGAGGAAGGCATGGCAATCCACCCATTTTCTAGTGTTCCTGCCTAGAAAAATCCCATGGACAGAGGAGCCTGATGGGCTAGAGTCCACAGGGTTGCAAAGAGTCAGACATGACTGTAGCGTCTGAGCAAAGATATTGTAGAAAACCAAGGAGTAGGAAATTAAGGAGCGAGAGGCCCATTTTCTTAGATGGCTCTTTCTGAAAGGCTTCCCAAAGCTAACTCAGTCTCCTGTTTCAGTCTTCAGCCTTCGACCAACTCTGCAGTCTGAGTGACTCTCTCACCCCTGCCCCTGTTGATCTTCATCCTGTCACACTGTTTACATCAGCCACAGCACTTACTATGATGTGAATTTATCATAATATGTCTTTTACTTCTCCTCACTGACGGGCGCTCCATGAGGTCACCACTGTGTCAATCTTTTTCATCACTGTAATCCTCAGAGCAGTGCCCAGCACATAACGGTTGAATGATTGATTAATTGACTGAAGGAATGAAAAACTGAAAGAATTAATTTGCTTCGGGGGAGAAGCAATAAACCTAATGGATGAGATAGCAGACGGAAAGATTAGTATTCAAATTTGGGCTAGGAACAAGTACTGGCTATATGTAATCAAGCGACTCAAGGGCTCTGCCTCTCCATTGCCTCATTTGTAATCTGGGTAGTGTTTCTTACCCTTCTCTGTGTTTGTGAAGACAAAGGAGCTATTTTATGAGACAAGATTTAGCATAGTATTTGTATTAGTCATCTACTGTGTTGTTGTTGTTTAGTCACTCGGTTGTGTTAGACTCTTTGTGATGCCGTGGATTGTGGCCTGCCAGGCTCCTCTGGCCATGTGGTTTCCCAGGCAAGAATACTGGAGTGAGTTGCCATTTCCTTCTCCAAGGTGTCTATTGTTATGTAACAAATTGTAGTTGACCCTTGAATAACATGAGCTTGAACTGAATGAGTCCACTTACACATGGATTTTTTCCCATTAAGTATGTACTTCAGCACCACATGATCCGAGGATAGGGAGGAACCATGTATAAGCAGGGCCAACTGTAAGTTATAATCAGATTTTCCAGTGACCAGAGGATAGGTACCACTAAACCCTAGTGATGTTCAGGGTCAACTGTACCCAAAAACATGCAAACTGGAAACAAAGAACATTTATTATCTCACCAGTTCCATGGGTCAGGAATCTAGGGGGTGCTATGCCAGGTCTCTCACAAGGCTGCAATTGAGATGTTAGCTGAGGCTGAAGCCACCTCAAGGCCCATCTTGGAGGATCTGCTTCTAAGTTCACCCATGAGCCTCTCTGAGGACTGTCTCATAACATAGCAGCTGGCATTCCCCACTGTGAGCACTCTAAGAGAAAGCTGAGAGAGCTCAGGACAAATCAGTCATTATAATCTAATCTCAGAAGTGATATCCCACCACTTAGTCATGTGAATTACTGAGTCTGCCTCACACTCAAGAGGAGGAGTTTCATCAGGGCAGGGGAGGTAGGTATCAATGCAGCGATCTTAGAGGCTGCCTACCACAATGCCTGAACAGTAATAATAATAAGCTAACATTAAACAGCTACTGTAGGGCTCCCAGACAGCCATTTTGCTTTTTTGCATTTCTTTTCCATGGGGATGGTCTTGATCCCTGTCTCCTGTACAATGTCACGAACCTCCATCCATAGTTCATCAGGAATTCTATCAGATCTAGTCCCTTAAATCTATTTCTCACTTCCACTGTATAATCATAAGGGATTTGATTTAGGTCATACCTGAATGGTCTAGTGGTTTTCCCTATTTTCTTCAATTTAAGTCTGAATTTGGCAATAAGGAGTTCATGATCTGAGCCACAGTCAGCTCCTGGTCTTGTTTTTGCTGACTGTATAGAGCTTCTCCATCTTTGGCTGCAAAGAATGTAATGAATCTGATTTCAGTGTTGACCATCTGGTAATGTCCATGTGTAGAGCCTTCTCTTGTGTTGTTGGAAGAGGGTGTTTGCTATGACCAGTGCATTTTCTTGGCAAAACTCTATTAGCCTTTGCCCTGCTTCATTCCGTATTCCAAACCAAATTTGCCTGTTACTCCAGGTGTTTCTTGACTTCCTACATTCGCATTCCAGTCCCCTATACTGAAAAGGACATCTCTTTTGGGTATTAGTTCTAAAAGGTCTTGTAGGTCTTCATAGAACCGTTCAACTTCAGCTTCTTCAGCATTCCTGGTTGGGGCATAGACTTGGATTACTGTGATATTGAATGGTTTGCCTTGGAAACAAACAGAGATCATTCTGTCGTTTTTGAGATTGCATCCAAGTACTGCATTTCGAACTCTTTTGTTGACCATGATGGCTACTCCATTTCTTCTGAGGAATTCCTGCCCGCAATAGTAGATATAATGGTCATCTGAGTTAAATTCACCCATTCCAGTCCATTTTAGTTCGCTGATTCCTAAAAGCAAAGGAGAAAAGGAAAGATATAAGCATCTGAATGCAGAGTTCCAAAGAATAGCAAGAAGAGATAAGAAAGCCTTCCTTAGGGATCAGTGCAAAGAAATAGAGGAAAACAACAGAATGGGAAAGACTAGAGATCTCTTCAAGAAAATTAGAGATACCAAGGGCACATTTCATGCAAAGATGGGCTCGATAAAGGGCAGAAATGGTATGGACCTAATAGAAGCAGAAGATATTAAGAAGAGATGGCAAGAATACACAGAAGAACTGTACAAAAAAGATCTTCACACCCAAGATAATCACAATGGTGTGATCACTCACCTAGAGCCAGACATCCTGGAATGTGAAGTCAAGTGGGCCTTAGAAAGCATCACTATGAACAAGGCTAGTGGAGGTGACGAAATTCCAGTGGAGCTCTTTCAAATCCTGAAAGATGATGCTGTGAAAGTGCTGCACTCAATATGCCAGCAAATTTGGAAAACTCAGCAGTGGCCACAGGACTGGAAAAGGTCAGTTTTCATTCCAATCCCAATGAAAGGCAATGCCAAAGAATGCTCACTACTGCACAATTGCACTCATCTCACATGCTAGTAAAGTAATGCTCAAAATTCTCCAAGCCAGGCTTCAGCAATACATGAACCGTGAACTTCCTGATGTTCAAACTGGTTTTAGAAAAGGCAGAGGAACCAGAGATCAAATTGCCAACATCCGCTGGATCTCGAAAAAGCAAGAGAATTCCAGAAAAACATCTATTTCTGCTTTATTGACTATGCCAAAGCCTTTGACTGTGTGGATCACAATAAACTGTGGAAAATTCTGAAAGAGATAGGAATACCAGACCACCTGAACTACCTATTGAGAAACCTGTATGCAGGTCAGGAAGCAACAGTTAGAATTGGACATGGAACAACAGACTGGTTCCAAATAGGAAAAGGAGTACGTCAAGGCTGTATATTGTCACCCTGTTTATTTAACTTCTATGCAGAGCACATCATGAAAAATGCTGGATTGGAAGAAGCACAAGCTGGAATCAAGATTGCTGGGAGAAATATCAATAACCTCAGATATGCAGATGACACCACCCTTATGGCAGAAAGTGAAGAGGAACTAAAAAGCTTCTTGATGAAGGTGAAAGAGGAGAGTGAAAAAGTTGGCTTAAAGCTCAACATTCAGAAAACTAAGATCATGGGATCTGGTCTCATCACTTCATGGGAAATAGATGGGGAAATGGTGGAAACAGTGTCAGACTTTATTTTTGGGGGCTCCAAAATCACTGCAGATGGTGACTGCAGCCATGAAATTAAAAGACGCTTACTCCTTGGAAGGAAAGTTATGACCAACCTAGATAGCATATTGAAAAACAGAGATATTACTTTGCCAACAAAGGTCCGTCTAGTCAAGGCTATGGTTTTTCCTGTGGTCATGTATGGATGTGAGAGTTGGACTGTGAAGAAAGCTGAGCACCGAAGAATTGATGCTTTTGAACCGTGGTGTTGGAGAAGACTCTTGAGAGTCCCTTGGACTGCAAGGCGATCCAACCAGTCCATTCTGAAGGAGATCAGCCCTGGTATTTCTTTGGAAGGAGTGATGCTAAAGCTGAAACTCCAGTACTTTGGCCACCTCATGTGAAGAGTTGACTCATTGGAAAAGACTCTGATGCTGGGAGGGATTGCGGGCAGGAGGAGAAGGGGACGACAGAGGATGAGATGACTGGATGGCATCACTGACTCGATGGACGTGAGTTGGAGTGAACTCCGGGAGTTGGTAATGGACAGAGAGGCCTAGCGTTCTGCGATTCATGGGGTCGCAAAGAGTCGGACAAGACTGAGCGACTGAACTGAACTGAACTGAACATTAAACATGGTTTACTGCCTGCCAGCAAAGGTACTTTATGTGTATTATGTATTTAATTCTCATACAGTGCTGTGAAGGAGGTAGAATTGTTAGCCTCACTTAATGGACGAGGAAACTGTGGTAAGCCCCAGTGTTACTAGTAGCATCCTCAGGCTTTAAAACACAAGAATCTGACCCCAGGATCATGGTCTTAACCTCATTGCTAAACTTCCTCCCAGAGAAGAGTTTAATAAAAGGCAGCTGTTGCCATTAAATTCAAGGATCATGAGTGAAAAGATGATTCAAGGAGCAGAGGCAAAGAAAGACCCAGAAGACAGGTAGCTGGATTCAGGAAACTGAAAGAAGGAGATGAAATGTCACATCCAGGAGAAAACACAGTGTCTTGTGGGTTAAGACAGGGATTAGGGCTACCATGAGAGAATCTTGGTGGTTAAATGATACATGACTAACTCAAATGTAAAAGAGCCTTGGTGAAGACAGAATCATAGCTTTACGATACAGAACAGCATCGTAGGCGTGGATCCCTGGGCAAGATTTTTAGAACCTTAATTTGCCACAATATAATAATAAAATATTATCATTTTTTTTCTAGTCTAGGGGCATTCAGGATAAAAGTTTTGGGACTCCCAGACTAAGTTATTGTTTGTGGTTAGAGGTGGCGGGGGGGAGAGTATTTACTGAAATGACATGTACTCTTTCATCTGTTTCCCTAAACATACAAATATGTTTCAAAAAACATCCATGATTCAAGAGCCAAGTTTGCATCACATTCCTGGACAGGAAATAAGGACTCTGCACATGACACCTGGCAAACCATCTCGCTATTCAGGACCTTCGGAACACTTGCTATGATCCTGGCAAAAGTAAATTACTGAAGAGAGAAACAGCAGCCTCTCCCTTCTAAGTTAAACAAATGGTCAAAACATTTGGTTAGAGGACAGGAAACAGCAGATAAATGTAATTTCGTCTGAACTCATGCTTGCTAGCCATATCCAAAAAGTTTCAAAGGAAGCCACAGCTGGTGTTCAGATAATTACCCAGTAGTTGTAGCAAAGCCATAGAAGAAACTGACATGGACCACTGAATTTTTTAAGGAAACAGAAAAAAAAAAAAAAAAAAAATGATTCCTTGACCACTCTCTAACTCAGCGCCAGAATGTGAAGCAGAGAAGTATGAATAACATGTAACAATTTCTTTTTTGCAAAATATGACTCACTTTAAGAAATGTAGTGTGAAATTTTTAAGTTGGAGAATAAATTATTTTGAGGGTGACTACTGCATTTATAAGCATTGTTTAATTTAGGAAAGGATTCTGGTAAGACTTCAGAGTTTCTATTTTTCAAAAGTTTTCTTGGAATTGTGACATTGCAAATTTTTGGAGCTGGAGAGAACGTTGGAGGTCAGGGTATATCTGAAAAGTGTTGTTTGAGGAAGAAGGAGATCAAAATGCTGCTAGTAAAATAAAGTTTTACCTTATATTTCTGACTGGTCAGAAATTAGATTAGGACAAGGATAGGCTGGATGTATCATGGAATTTGCTTCTTTCCCTAATAAATTTTTACACATGACTAAGGCATCTGGTCCCATCACTTCATGGCAAATAGATGGGGAAACAGTGGAAACAGTGTGAGACTTTATTTTTCTGGGCTCCAAAATCATGGCAGATGGTGATTACAGCCATGAAATTAAAAGACGCTTACTCCTGGGAAGGAAAGTTATGACCAACCTAGATAGCATATTAAAAAGCAGAGATATTACTTTGCCAACAAAGGTCCATCTAATCAAGGCTATGGTTTTTCCAGTGGTCATGTATGGATGTGAGAGTTGGAGTGTGAAGAAAGCTGAGCGCCGAAGAATTGATGCTTTTGAACTGTGGTGTTGGAGAAGACTCTTGAGAGTCCCTTGGACTGCAAGGAGATCCAACCAGTCCATCCTAAAGGAGATCAGTCCTGGGTGTTCATTGGAAGGACTGATGCTGAAGCTGAAACTCCATTACTTTGGCCACTTCATGCAAAGAGTTGACTCATTGGAAAAGACCTTCTTGCTGGGAGAGATTGGGGGCAGGAGAAGGGGATGACAGAGAATGAGATGGCTGGATGGCATCACCGACTCGATGCACATGATTTTGGGTGTACTCCTGGAATTGGTGATGGACAGGGAGGCCTGGCGGGCTGCGGTTCATGGGGTCGCAGAGTCAGACACGACTGAGAGACTGAACTGAACTGAACTGAACAAGCTGGGGCTGTTCTTCAGGACATTATCCAAGGAGTTTACCAGTAGCCAGCGCTTCAGGTTCTTGCCCCATTAGCCCAGTTAAAATGAACTGTCTTTTTTTTTCCCCCTTAATTTATCGGCTGCACTGGGTCTTTGTTGCTGCATGAGTTTTTTCTAGTTGTGGCGAGCAGGGCCTATCTAGATGTGGTTCTTATTTAGGTGGCTTCTTATTTAGGTGGCTTCTCTTGTTGCAGAGCACAGGCTCTGTAGTGAGGGCTTGGTGGCTCAGACAGTAAAACATCTGCCTGCAATGAGGAAGACCTGGGTTCCATCCCTGGGTTGGAAAGATCCCCTGGAGAAGGAAATGACAATCCACTCCAACACTCTTGCCTGGAAAATCCCATGGATGTGGGAGCCTGGTAGGCTACAGTCCCCGGCGTCACAAAGAGTCAGACACAACTGAGCGACTTCACTTTCCTAATAAGTAATTGTGGCTTAGAATAAAGATGCACAGGAAAGACCTCTTTCAGAATCTTCATGTTGTATTTATTGCATTTACCTTGTCCCAAAGCAGTTATACATGAAGAGAATTTCATGTTGAAATTCTCGTAAAGGAGTGGGATCTCAGAGCTGTTGAAAACCATGGAACTCTATGATATTCTTTGAGTACTCCTATAGCAGTAGTTTATACTTCACCATCAAAGTCAATATAAAACATTTAAATAGAAACCCTTTGAAGGCAGAGTCCAGTCTACCTCATCTTTGTATTCCGTGCTCCACACAAGGTGCCCAGTGAGTTTCCATGAACATTAAACGGTGATTGATAACACGACTTAGTGTAGCAGCAGTGAAGGCTCCGATTGGCATGTCCATCTCCAGATACCTACACCCTCTACGTCTGACAACCTGAGCGAATCACACCCACATTCAGAGGTCATAAGTTTCTTTAGGAGTCCTGGGTGATTCATGAAAGCACATGTCTATTATTTAGTTAATCTGTTTATTGAGTATTTTCATGTTGGGCAGTATCCCAGGTGCTGAGGATCAAAAGATAAACAAGACACAAAGCTGTTTTGTGTCTTGCAAAAAAAGGGGCATATTTCTTTTACACTAAAAACATGACTCATTTCATAACATTTATGTGTACATTCAACTTGCCAGAAATATATCTATTACTTACAGATCTGTACATCTAGAGTGAAACAAACAAAAAAGTACTCAAAATCTATCACTTACCTATATAGAAAGTACATCTCATCTTTGCAAATGAATTGAGCACACATAAATAGGCAGCTGTAGCAAAGCTGAAATGATAAATACAGCTACTTTTCCAAAAATGATTGAAGTTCCAGATCTATTTTATCACTTGCCAGGCACATAAACTTGTACAAGTCATCTGTAAAAGGGGTGAATGAAATTTGTCCCACGTTACTATAGTCCCAGCATTCAGCCTATAGTAAATACACAATAAATATTTCTTAAGTAAATCACTGAATAAACATGTATCTTATCTATGTTATAAAACGTCTTCTTATTTTCTTAGAATATAAAAAACCCTGGGAGATCATCCTTTGGAACGGAAGGATGAAAGTGTGAAATCACTTTCATTCAACAAATAGTTTTTGAGCACTTAATCAGTTCAGTCACTCAGTCATGTCCGACTGTTTGCGACCCCATGAACTGCAGCATGCCAGGCCTCCCTGTCCATCACCAACTCCCAGAGTCCACCCAAACCCATGTCCATTGAGTCAGTGATGCCATCTAGCCATCTCATCCTCTGTCGTCCTCTTCTCCTCCTGCCCTCAACCTTTCCCAGCAAAAGGGTCTTTTCCAATGAGTCAGCTCTTTGCAGCAGGTGGCCAAAGTATTGGAATTTCAGCTTCAACATCAATCCTTCCAATGAACACACAGGACTGATCTTTAGGATGGACTGATTGGATCTCCTTGCAGTCCAAGGGACTCTCAAGAGTCTTCTCCAACACCACAGTTCAAAAGCATCAATTCTTCGGCACTCAGCTTTCTTTATAGTCCAACTCTCACATCCATACATGACCACTGGAAAAACCATAGCCTTGACTAGATGGACCTTTGTTGACAAAGTAATGTCTCTACTTTTGAATATGCTGTCTAGGTTGGTCATAACTTTCTTTCCAAGGAGTAAGCATCTTTTAATTTCATGGCTGCAGTCACCATCTGCAGTGATTTTGGAGCCCCCCAAAAATAAAGTCAGCCACTGTTTCCACTGTTTCTCCATCTATTTGCCATGAAGTGATGGGACCAGATGCCATGATCTTAGTTTTCTGAATGTTGAGCTTTAAGCCAACTTTTTCACTCTCCTCTTTCACTTTCATCAAGAGGCTCTTTAGTTCCTCTTCACTTTCTGCCGTAAGGGTGGTGTCATCTGCATATCTGAGGTTATTGATATTTTTCCCGGCAATCTTGATTCCAGCTTGTGCTTTATCCAGCCCAGTGTTTCTCATGATGTACTCTGCATATAAGTTAAATAAGTAGGGTAACAATATACAGCCTTGATGTACTCCTTTTCCTATTTGGAACCAGTCTGTTGTTTCATGTCCAGTTCTAACTGTTGCTTCCTGACCTACACTTAATATAACACATATAGTACATGCCAGATTCTGTGCTGAGCTCCATGGATCAAGTCTCCTGGTGGAGGAAGGCAAATTATGAGATTATTTCAGAAATGCAAGTAATATCTAGAATATTGTCATTGTCAAAAAGAATACAAATGATATGCAGTCTGGCTCTGAAATTGCATCATTTTTCCTCATGAGTAGCAACTGGTAAGAGTGCCAACTTTGAAAATGATCCTGTTTTCATCTATAGTAATTTTGCTTTTCTCTTTCTTCTAATCCTCTTTGTATTTTCTCTCTATATATATTTTTGGTCAAGCCACATGCATTGAAATAATCCTTTTCAAGGATAACTTTCAAATATGTTTTACAACCAGCAGTTCAGGCAACAACGTCACACAGGTCATGGTGCTGAAGCCCAGGTCTGGGTGTCCCTTGATGTTCTGCATGTTACCTCTTTAGACACAAAGAGATTACGAAGAGATTCTGAGAAAGGTCCTGAGGAGGGGTGGGGCTGCAGTGGCAGATGATGGAAGGATTTGGGCTCAGGATAGTATCTACCTACCCAAGCTATAAGGTAGTATTTCAACACCATAAATGGCACTGCCATGCCAGATGAAAAATAAAGCTTCTGCATAGTTAGTGTCTGGCTATGGCAGAGCTTCATGTAATGCGAAGCTTTAAGAATGTTTGCTCTGCTTCCATATACTCTGCAAAATGAAAACAATCACCATTAGGATCCATATTTCAAAGGAGCCATGCATGGACTTGCATATAAACTCTTGGCTTTTTATTAAAATGACAGCTTCTAGTTTGTGTTATACATAAAGTTGGGTAGAAATCACAGAGTCTTTGCTGTTTCCTATTCTCCCTGGAAATAGTGTTTTAAACTTTCTATGCCAACTTTCCTACTGTTTACACCCATGGACCTAGTCCCGTGGATTTCCCAAAACGGCAAGTAGTACACTCAAAGTACTAAGAAGCTAACATTTCAGTTATGATTATATCCTGTTTATGTGAATTGTTACTTATTTAAAAAGTAGTCTGGGTTGCTTCTGGTTGTTTGGAGTAGGAGGAAGAATGAAGGAAAACAGGAATAACCTTGTTTGCCTTTAGTTCCAAAGGGGAGGCTCGTTTCACTATAAAGAATTGGGTAATACTGGAGGAATCAAGGGGAGGCCCCCTTGGAAGGTGGTGTTCCTGAGACAGAGAAATGAGAACAGCAAGGGCAACGAGGCCTCTCCATGAAGACAGGCAGCCTGGTGGGCAGTGGAGGAAAAGTCCACTGAGCACTCATCCATGAGTGGCCAGGAGGACAAGAAATAATTCTGAGGAAAAATAAGGCAGAAAATGATCTTGACTCACTTGAACTTCTGGTTTTGTTCCATATTAATGGTCATTGTAATCTTGAGTCATTAAGTGCAATGAAAAGATTTTTGAGGTGCTGACAAAATGAAGAAAATGGGAATTGGACCTATTGAAATAAAGTGATTGTTCCTTTCTTTCTCCCTTCTCCCTTCCCTGTTGTTTTCTTCCCTTTCTTCCCACTTCCTCCCATTCTTCTTCCTTTCCTTTTTCCCTCTTCTTCTCCCTTCTCTCTCTTTCCTCTGAGGGAAGGAAAGGGCTGTGTTCAGTTGACTCTCATGAGGCTTAACTCGAAAGTCCATCTGGTTTCTCTAGAAATTAAATCTCATTAGGAGCCAATGTGTCTCTACCACAGATAACTAATCCCTTGAACAGATCCCTTTCCAAAATTGCAAAATTAGAAAGACTTTCCCATTTGTCAGCCCTATTCATGCCTCTCTCCCCAACCCCTACCCAAACACACATGTGAAGATGCTGCTGTTGCTGCTGCTAAGTCGCTTCAGTCGTGTCTGACTCTGTGCGACCCCATAGACGGCAGCCCATCAGGCTCCCCCGTCCCTGGGATTCTCCAGGCAAGAACACTGGAGTGGGTTGCCATTTCCTTCTCCAATGCATGAAAGTGAAAAGTGAAAGTGAAGTTGCTCAGTCATGTCCAACTGGGTTGCCATTTCCTTCTCCAATGCATGAAAGTGAAAAGTGAAAGTGAAGTTGCTCAGTCGTGTCCAACTCTTAGCGACCCCACAGACTGCGGCCCACCAGGCTCCTCTGTCCATGGGATTTTCCAGGCAAGAGTGCTGGAGTGGGGTGCCATTGCCTTCTCCGATGTGAAGACGACCTTCAGGTATAAAACTAAGCTAAGAAGAAATCCATGACCTGCTCATTTTTAGAATAGAACAGATCATCAATGCTCTCACCACTGTTTTCATATTTTCTAGTGTAATACCTATCATAAAAGAGGCATTCAGAGGAAAAAAAAATTCTTGAAAAAATTATGACAAACTCATAAATATAGTCTACATACAGAGAGTCTAAATATGGACTTTCTTCAGTGTCATATTTCCATGGAACAGCGTCAGTTTCCTGGTTAGTTTCACAATAAAATTAATTGCCTTTATCAAGTTTTATCATTTTTACAACAGACATCTATTCGATAAGTAGTGAGCAAAGAGTCAGATTCATTCATTTTCTTTTCAGCAAGCATTAATCATGTCAAATACTGTGTGCCAAATACAACTGTAAACAAGACAGAGTCTGCTGGTGTCCTGGAAGAGCTTACCTTCTATTGGATTACTTAAGCAGCTCAGATTGGGAATGGGCCAGCCTCTCCAGAGCTAAGTGATTCTCTCCAATGTATTATTCAAAATTTTCATTACTACACATTGTGGATAGTCACTGTCTCTAGCTGAAAACTGCAGAAGTGAAAGTCATGAACACTCAACTTAGACTGCAAGTACATCGAAGCAACTAGCACCTCTAAAGCAGCTAGGAAGCTGGTTTTACCTTCCAGAATCAGTGTCACTTCCTTATACCGGGGAAGTGATATTGCTTTAATGTGCATCTTTTTAGCCCCTAAAAAAATAATTTGGAGCTTAAAACTTACTCTTCCCCACCCCCCCAATAGCAATAATTAAAGAAAACCCTAAAGCTCGGACAACTGACAAATATTCAGTAATATGCATGCTATGACTTATTTTTCCCAGGAGTGAGCATAAATTTGCACTGTTTTTACCACATTCGTAGGTCCAGTTTTCTCTGTTAAACAATGGCTAACATGAGAAAATCCATTCATGGGTGTGGTTCATGGCCTGGAACATGGTCAAGGAGCTACCCCCATGGGACTGGCAATTACTTGTGGTGAGTCTGGAATCACAGTGCAATCTGTTCCTGGGCCCACACTCGGACAGGCCTTGCCCAAGGAATTGTCTGTGTGTGCAACACACGGGAAGGAATTAAGACAGGCTGGAACCTGGGACCTGGAACCCTTTGCTGTAAAGCTTGCACCTGGAGAAACATCTACTCAAACTACAAAATACAAAGAAACTACAAGAGACTAAAAATACTTGTGCCTGTGCAGCTGGGGCAGTTTCTGGACAAAAGATACAAAAAGACCCAAAACTCCAACTGCCAATTCTGAAGAGCCAGTAGCATAAGCAGGGTACTGCACATGCCCTTTGCACTCAGTACCACCCAGTTCAGTTCAGTTCATTTCAGTCGCTCAGTCGTGTCCAACTCTTTGGGACTCCATGAATTGCAGCACCCCTGGCCTCCCTGTCCATCACCATCTCCCGGAGTTCACTCGAATTCACGTCCAGCGAGTCAGTGATGCCATCCAGCCATCTCATCCTCTGTCGTCCCCTTCTCCTACTGCTCCAAATCCCTCCCAACATCAGAGTCTTTTCCAATGAGTCAACTCTTTGCATGAGGTGGCCAAAGTATTGGAGTTTCAGCTTTAGCATCATTCCTTCCAAAGAAATCCCAGGGCTGATCTCCTTCAGAATGGACTGGTTGGATCTCCTTGCAGTCCAAGGGACTCTCAAGAGTCTTCTCCAACACCACAGTTCAAAAGCATTGATTCTTCGGCACTCAGCTTTCTTCACAGTCCAACTCTCACATCCATACATGACTACTGGAAAAACCATAGCCCTGACTAGATGGACCTTTGTTGGCAAAGTAATGTCTCGCTTTTCAATATGCTATCTAGGTTGGTCATAATTTTCCTTCCAAGGAGTAGGCGTCTTTTAATTTCATGGCTGCAGTCACCATCTGTAGTGATTTTAGAGCCCAGAAAAATAAAGTCTGACACTGTTTCCACTGTTTCCCCATCTATTTCCCATGAAGTGATGGGACCAGATGCCATGATCTTCGTTTTCTGAATGTTGAGCTTTAAGCCAACTTTTTCACTCTCCACTTTCACTTTCATCAAGAGGCTTTTTAGTTCCTCTTCAGTTTCTGCCATAAGGGTGGTGTCATCTGCATATCTGAGGTTATCGATATTTCTCCCAGCAATCTTGATTCCAGCTTGTGCTTCTTCCAGCCCAGCGTTTCTCCTGATGTACTCTGTATAGAAGTTAAATAAACAGGGTGACAATATACAGCCTTGACGAACTCCTTTTCCTATTTGGAACAAGTCTGTTGTTCCATGTCCAGTTCTAACTGTTGCTTCCTGACCTGCATACAGGTTTCTCAAGAGGCAGGTCAGGTGGTTTAGTATTCCCATCTCTTTCAGAATTTTCCACAGTTTACTGTGATCCACACAGTCAAAGGCTTTGGCATAGTCAATAAAGCAGAAATAGATGTTTTTCTGGAATTCTCTTGCTTCTTCGATGATCCAGCAGATGTTGGCAATTTGGTCTCTGGTTCCTCTGCCTTTTCTAAAACCAGCTTGAACATCTGGAAGTTCACAGTTCACATATTGCTGAAGCCTGGCTTGGAGAATTTTGAGCATTACTTTACTAGTATGTGAGATGAGTGCAATTGTGAGGTAGTTTGGGCATTCTTTGGCATTGCCTTTCTTTGGGATTGGAATGAAAACTGACCTTTTCCAGTCCTGTGGCCACTGCTGAGTTTTCCAAATTTGCTGGCATATAGAGTGCAGCACTTTCACAGCATCATCTTTCAGGATTTGAAAGAGCTCAACTGGAATTTAATCACCTCCACTAGCTTTGTTTGTAGTGATGCTTTCTAAGGCCCACTTGACTTCACATTCCAGGATGTCTGGCTCTAGGTGAGTGATCACACCATTGTGATTATCTTGGGTGTGAAGATCTTTTTTGTACAGTTCTTCTGTGTATTCTTGCCATCTCTTCTTAATATCTTCTGCTTCTATTAGGTCCATACCATTTCTGTCCTTTATCGAGCCCATCTTTGCATGAAATGTGCCCTTGGTATCTCTGATTTTCTTGACGAGATCTCTAGTCTTTCCCATTCTGTTGTTTTCCTCTATTTCTTTGCATTGATCGCTGAAGAAGGCTTTCTTATCTCTTCTTGCTATTCTTTGGAACTCTGCATTCAGATGCTTATATCTTTCCTTTTCTCCTTTGCATTTTGCTTCTCTTCTTTTCACAGCTCTTTGAAAGGCCTCCCCAACAGCCATTTTGCTTTTTTGCATTTCTTTTCCATGGGGATGGTCTTGATCCCTGTCTCCTGTACAATACCACTCAAGGGGTAGACAAAAGACCTAAGCTACCCACTCCCACCCAACTCCTGGACATACCTCTACCCTCACCCTGTAAAGGAACCAGCTTGCCCCTCCCTCAGAGAGTGAGCAAGGGAATCTGTTGTGTTTTTTGCTCTCTGGGAGAGAGATTGCCTTGGTTCCTTTACAGGGTGAGGGTAAGGGTGTGTCCAGCTGCAGGGCCTTGCCTGAGTTTCTTGTCTGGCTTCTGGTCAATGTCTATTGATTGTGGAAGGTCAAGAATCCTGGTTGGTATCAGAATGGCTTCAGACCAGATCAAAACAAACAAAAGATTAAAAACCATTATGGTTAGAGTTTCTTATGAAATTATTGAACCAAAAAAGAACATCCAAGATCAAGAAGCTGGGACTGTTGAGGCCAAAAATTTTTAATAAATAAACAATAAGGGGATGAGGGTACAAGGGAAAGTCAGTAATCCAATATCAGAGCTAGGTACCAATCCTGCCAACCAAAAGTGTCCAGGTGTACTGATGCACAGTTAAATGTGCAAATGTCTAAGGATGGGTTTGTGAACATTGAGCATGTTCTAAACTTCTTGTGCCCTGACACAAAATGGCATCACAGATGTATGCAGAAAGAATGGAACCAAAACAGTGTAGCCAGTTTGGATGGATTATTTGACTTTTCTGGGGGGAAATTTGCACTCAGTATCCCATTCTTAATTGCTGAACTTCCAAGTTCCTATCTTCTCCTTTTCCTAGAGTAAGTTATAACCATTGTAATCATGAAGAAGTCTCTTAATCCATTTTTGTCCCTTTTTTTGAGCTCTGAATATCGTTTGAAATGGTGGTAAAAGGACAGAATAATCTAAATAAGTGTGACTATCTGGAGGTCAATAGTGCTCTCAATCACTCAGATGCTTAAATAAATCTAGATTTTATTTTCCAGGCCAAGAACATATCAAGATGATTTAGTGTATTTTCCCTCTGTGTGTGTGGAATCATGTGTCAATGTCAAATTGTCATGTCAATGTCAAATCAAACATTGAGCACATTAATCAAATTTTTTTTAAAGAAATGGAAAATAATAGATCCCTCTTCATCAAGATTCCCAAGACATCTAACCCCTAGGAATAATTTTAAATTTAACGTAATATACAAATTCCCAAGGAAAAATCTCCTCCAAATGAATTTGTTCAAAACATGTCTTCTGACATTTCATCCATTTAGAGAGGCTTATGAGGAAGTGGGAGTTGGTGATGGACAGGGAGGCCTGGCGTGCTGCGATTCATGGGGTCGCAAAGAGTTGGACACGACTGAGCGACTGAACTGAAGTGAACTGAACTGATGAGGAAGCTTGATTGAGCAAGCTTTAGATAGATAAGGCATCTTCATTCTCTGATAAAGACCCAAATCAACAAGCCACCAAATAAATAAAAAGGAAGATAAAGCTGTGTTAGATGAATCAGCAGCCCCTAGTCTTACACTTGAATGTGCCTTAAGACTTCAGTTGAAAACATCATTGTAAATGTTTCCTGGCTGCTTCAGTTACAATCCAATTGGGTTTCTCCCATGACTTTGTTACAGCACATGTCATTTTGTTATATAGCTATTTGCACATGTGGCAGAAATTTATTCCAAAGTACTAATAGCTGTATTCTCCACTTCCTACAGCTCCTCTCCCTCAAAGTCTAAGGTTGGCCTGGCCCTTTCCTTGTTCAAGAAACCACTGGAGGTTCATCCGATGCCTGAGGGGAAGATTTCAGGGCAAAACCACAAAAGAACCATCTCTGGGTTATGAATTTAAAAACTGAGAGGATGGGCTAAAACTGAAAGATTTGGAAGATAGATGAATTACTTTCTCCTTCTATTATCTACCAGGCCAAGAAAATACTCTGTGGACCTGGGAAAGAGGAGAAGAAAGATATGCCAGGAAATGAGAATAAAGGAATAAGCAGAGAAGAGTGAAGTCAACATGAAGATATGATCCACCTTCATATGGGGAGAAAAAACACTGGCAGAGGGACTAGAAATCACGAGTAAAGTGGTGTTGTGTGAGTCAAGGAGTGGAAGGAAAAGGAGACTGTGATCAGAGAATGGTTCACTCATTTTTCTGCCGTAGAACATTCCCAATAGGTGTAAAGAGCAGGTATGGCCACAGGTGCATAGAGGAAAATGAAAACAAAGGCCATTGCATAGAGAATATCAAGGAATACTGACATGAGGGGACGACCTGAGTAATTGCACTACCATCTTATTTACACAGCAAAAGGGTCTCCATCCTGCCTGTGAGTGGGATGCCAGCTCTCCACTGATGGCACAGCAGGGCAGAAAGGATTTGCCTCATTGAAACAGACACTGTCCTCCCCATAAAACAATACAGTGGTGCAATGTAAAGAAAGTAGAGTGGGACGCGACAGTGAGTGAATCTTCTAGCCTCATGAGGAAAGTTAATGATGCAATCAGGGAAGGGTAGAGCAGCTGTGCTGGAAGACAGCTGAGGGCGGAGAAGTGAGTCATGGTAACTCTTCATGAAAGGCCACCAGGCTCTCACCACCTGCCCTCAGCCAGGGCTGGCCGAAGTTCTAAAAGTGTCCAAGGAGGCGACCCAGTTCCAAAGACCATATCACTTGTGGCAAACTGCAGCCTCTCTCCCTAAGTGTTTCTGGAAGCGTGGGAACAAACATCATCTCTGGCCTCCGGAAGAACGTGCTACGGCTGAATTGCTTTCAGTCTTGGAAGTTGCTGGCGTCAGAGACTCTTATTTTCTCCAGTCATTAGAGTGCATTCAAATCAAGGCACTCCTTTTTCCTCAGCTTTTCGTTTCCTCAAACGTAGGCGATCAAACCTCTCCCACACATCTGTCTCCGCTCAACTGAGCCAGGCCGCCTCGGGAGGCGGATGCTGGCAGCTCCCGTTTGTTAGCATCAATGCTCATCAGCAAAATTCCTTTTGTCGCACACTGTAACTTATTCACATGTCCCAGGGATTGGGGCATGACATCTTGGGGTGGGGCAGGCATTATTTTGTCTAGCACACTCAGCTTCCTTTATCTGTAAAGTGAGAGTAATAATACTACCTACCTTGCAGAATTAATACACACACATTGCTTTGGACAGTGTTTGACACTCATAAGTTACAGCTTATTGTTGGCAGAGTCGTACCCAGGTGAGATCCAGGAGGAGGGAGAAGATGGGGGAAAGGACTGTGTTTTACAGCTCTGGGCAAAGAAAATGCTGCGAAGCTCAGAGCTAGGTCAATCTGAATTTGAATCCTTGTTTCATCCCTGATAGCTTCATCACCTTAGAAAATGAACATTTTTTGAGCCTCAATTTCTTCATCTGGAAAAAGGAGACAGTAATATTCAGCTTGCTACTGCTAAGTCACCTCAGTCGTGTCCGACTCTGTGTGACCCCATAGATGGCAGCCACCAGGCTCCCCATCCCTGGGATTCTCCAGGCAAGAACACTGGAGTTTATAACTTCCCTGGTAGCTTAGATGGTAAAGAATTTGCCTGTAATACAGGAGATGCATGTTCGATCCCTGGGTCAGGAAGATACCCTGGAGAAGGGAATGGCTGCCCACTCCAGAATTCTTGCCTGGAGAATTTCATGCACACAGGAGTCTAGCGAGCTACAGTCCATGGGGTTGCAAAGAGTCAGACACGACTGAGAGACTAACACTGGACACAGTCTATGGCAGGACTGCATGTATAAAATGCCTGGTAAATGACAGTACATGATCAGGTAATAAGTCCACTTGTCCCCCCCGCCCCTTATTTTTTTTCTTATACTTACATAAGTGCCATGTCCTGGGGTCTGTGACAGTGCGGAACATAACGTGTCATCTTATATTCTACTATGAAGTCACTAAGATTATAATAGAGTCATGATTTTTTTCCTGCAAGTTGACTTTTAATCTTTCATTCTTTCCCAATGAGTTCTACTTCCTTGTATTATTTTGGTTTCCGTCTCCATTCATTAGATAATATTTACCATGGAAAGGCAAATTCTTGGGAATACTAGATTCTGGAACCCCTAATAAGAATGCTAGATATTAGCATGGTCAAACTCATACAGTGTGCACCCCAGGGTTTTTGAATCATTCACTGTTTTTGAAATTACCCTTCACATGTGTAAAGTAACTCAATACAAATGCAGATAGACATAAGACTGGTTCCTGGAAAGATCATGTAATCTTGGTCCTTGAGAAATCCAAGCATGATATACCCAAAGATATTTAATTATGATTGATTATCTTCCACATATTCCTCATGTATGTATTAACAATCTAGTAGGACAGTAATTCTCAAATTTTGCTACCCATTGGAATCACTTGGGAGTCTTTAAAAAATACAGGTTTTTCTTTGCCACTTTCAAAGAGTGCAACTTAATTAATACAGGATTTGACCTGAGCACAGTGTTTTTCCCAGATGATTTTAATGTTCAGCAAAGTTTGGAAACTGCTGTCTGAAGCTAGTACCTACCCAGGAGTCATTACACAAAAGACATGTGTTTATATGTTATTCAGCTTGAGTTTCACCAATTCATTCAATAAATATTTGTATACAGAGAGATACTGCATTGTTAAAATATATTATTTTTAGTAGTACTAATTCATCGGACGTGACCGAAGCGACTTAGCATGCAATTCATCTGTATTTTCTTTCATAATTAGTAAGAGCGCCCCCACTCAAGGTGGAGCATAGAATTTGTTAAGTCAAATGAACAAATTTTTTGGTAAAAGGTAAATATTACAAACTATACGACAGAATAGCCTGTATCTCTTTTGTTTTTCTCTCTTAGGACACTCTGCTTTTAGCCACATACCAAAGTACAAAAGCAAGCCAAGTGGAGGGCTATCTGCATGTGTGTGTGTGTTCACACATGTATATGTGTATATATTTCTGTCCAGGGACAGCCAGGCTTACCTGGGGCTTGTAAAAGACACAATGACACAATTCTGTGTCACATTCACCTCATCTGCTACTAACCTCAATCCCCTTTTACCTTTCATGTCTCTCTCCTCATCCCTGCTCTTTGTGGAAATAGCAGAGCATCCATCACACTGCGGGTTATGGAATAAGTGCCCACATTTTTAAGATTTATTTATTTGACTGGGCGTGGTGGCAGAATACAGTTGGAAGACATTTAATATGGAGCCAAAAGGACCCACTAATATAAATATTTGCCTTTAGCATTAGCTAAAGGGTTAGCATTAGCTAACCTGGCTACTTAGGGGAATCATTGGAAGAACTTAAAAAAACAAAACACTAATGCCAATGCCAGGGTCCCATCTAAACAAATAGATTCTGTTTCCATCGTTTCGAGTGGAGTCCAAATTTAGGGCATTCATATTTTGCTGTATTCTTCTTCTCCTTTCCTCCCTTCCTCCTCCTCCTCTTTCTCCTCTCCTCACTTCTTCCTCAAAGCTCCTTAGGTAACAGTAATATAGAACTTGATATCAGAGCTGGAAGGAAAAAGTAATATATTCCTAGGCAATGACGGTCAAGGAAGGAAACATTACCACCAATATGTGAATGCAATAACCTGCACAGATACAGCATAAAACAAATGCAAGCACATTCATTAGATTAATCATATGAGGTCATTGCTTCTGTATATGATCTGTTTAAATTAAGGGTTATTGGGTCAGCATCTACTATGCACCTGGGTGACGCAACAAAGGTCCGTCTAGTCAAGGCGATGGTTTTTCCAGTGGTCATGGATGGATGTGAGAGTTGGACTATGAAGAGGGCTGAGGGCTGAAGAATTGGTGCTTTTGAACTGTGGTGTTGGAGAAGACACTTGAGAGTCCCTTGGAGATGGGACTCTCCATCTGGATATGCAACCAGTCCATCCTAAGGGAAATCAGTCCTGGGTGTTCATTGGAAGGACTGATGTTAAAGCTGAAACTCCAGTATTTTGGCCACCTGATGCAAAGAGCTGACTCATTTGAAAAGACCCTGATATTGGTAAAGATTGAAGGCAGGAGGAGAAGGGGACGACAGAGGATGAGATGGTTAGATGGCATCACTGACTCAATGGACATGAGCTTGGGTAAACTCCAGGAGTTGGTGATGGACAGGGAGGCCTGGTGTGCTGTGGTTCATGGGGTCGCAAAGAGTCAGACTTGACTGAGCGATTGAACTGAACTGAACTGAACTGATGCTACCTGGGTCTTTGCTAATGTCTCCAATCTAGCAGTCTACTCAGTCAATTGTAATTCTTTCCCAACACATCTGCTATTCCCATGATGGGGAATTTTTGATCCATACATCCCCAGCTCTTTTTGTGTGCTCTCAGGGGTTGACCAATAGAGTCTCACATGTAGTTGGTGCTCATTGACTCTTTATGGGTTGACTGTAGAAGTGAGCAATTAAATTAAATGCTGAGAGTCATGAAATATGCAGGAAAAGACACAGTCTAGCTCCCACATTCATGGAATTCATAATATCATGTGAGAGTCACATGAAAAATATATTCATGGCTTCCCAGGTGGTCTCCAGTGTGGGAGACTTAAGAATCATGGGTCCAATCCCTGGACTGGGAAGATTCCCCAGAGGAGGGCTTGGAAACTCATTCCAGTACTCTTGCTGGAGAATCCCATGTATAGAGGAGCCTGACAGGTTACAGTCAACAGGGTCACAAAGTGTTGGACAGGATTGAAGTGATTTTCTTGTTGTTCAGTCACTCAGTCATGTCCAACTCTTTGCGACCCCATGGACTGTAGCATGCCAGGCTTCCTTGTCCTTCACCGTCTCCCAGAGTTTGCTCAAACTCATGTTCATTGAGTCGGTGATACCATCCAACCATCTTGTCCTCTGTCATCCCCTTTTCCTCCTACTTTCAATCTTTCCCATCATCAGGGTTTTTTCCAATGAGTCAGCTCTTCTCACCAGGTGGCAAAAGTATTGTAGCTTCAGCTTCAGCATCAGTCCTTCCAATGAATATTCACAATTGGTTTCCTTTAGGATGGACTGGTTTGATCTCCTTTCTTTCCAAGGGACTTGCAAGAGTCTTCTCCAAGACTCTGAGCCAGAGAACGCTCAGAAGGTGCAAACAAAACTCTCTGTGCTCCAAGACCCAGGAAAAGGAGCAGTGATCTCCACAAGAGACTGAGGCAGACCTACCTTTGAGTGTTTGAGTGTCTCCTGGGGAAAGACAGGTCAGCAGTGGCCTGCCACAGGGACTGGGGCTCTGGCAACAGTAGTCCTGGGAGGCACAGCAGAAGTCCTCTTAGAGCAGGTCACCATTAACCCCACCTTAGAGCCGTCAAGCAGGTGACCCACAAACTGGATAATAATTATACCAAAGAAGTTCTAGCACTGTTGTGAAGGTTCTAGTGCCCACAACAGATTTCCCAACCTGTGGATCCAGCAACAGGACTAAGAACCCCCAGGGAATTTGACTTTGAAGGTCAACAGGGTTTGATTACAGAACTTACACAAGACTGAGGAAACAGAGACTGTTGGCGGGCACAAACAAAATCTTTTTTGCACCAGGACCCAGGAGAAAGGAGCAGTGACCCCACAAGAGACTGAGCCAGACTTGCCTGTGAGGGTTCGGGAGTCTCCAATAGAGGCGAGGTTGACAGTGGCCTGCCACAGGGTCAGGGACACGGAGTGCAGCAGTCCTGGGAGGTGTGGCATGCTGGCATAAGTCCTTTTGCAGGTCGCCATTACCACCATTACCCCTACCATAGTTTGGCCTCAGGTCAAACTACAGGGAGGGAACAAAGCCCCACTCATCAGCAGAAAATTAAAGATTTACTAAGCATGGCCTTACCCACCAGGGCAAGATCCAGTTTCCCCCACAGCCATCCCTCCCGTTAGGAAGCTTCCACAAGTCTCTTATCCTCATCCATCAGAGGGCAGACAGAATGAAAACCACAATCAAAAAAAAAACCTAACCAAACTGATTACATGGATCACAGCCTTGTCTAACTCAATGAAAACATGAGCCAAGCCATGTAGGGCCACCCAAGATGGACGGGGGTCATGGTGGAGAGTTCTGATAAAATGTGGTCCACTGGAGAAGGGAATGACAAACCACTTCCTCATTCTTGCTTTGAGAACCCTGTGAATAGTATGAAGCAATTTAGCATGCAAAATTAAAAAGTAACATGGGACATCCTCCCCGCCAAAAATTTGTTAAAGCAATTGAGGGGCAAGGTCTCTGGTCAAGAAGGGGAAAAATAATATGTATCATCATGGCTGATTTTCATTGTTATAGAGCAGAATCCATCACAACATTATAAAGCAATTTTCCTCCAATTAAAAAAATAAATGTAAAAAAAAAAAAAAAAAAAGAAGGGGAAAAATAATCATGGGACTAAGGAGTTAAGGAGGAAGGCTTTGAGAAGGAAATGAAACTTGAACTCAGTATGGAAGCTGTGGCAGAATTTGAAGGATTAGAATAGTAGCAGGCGTTGTGTAAAGTGAGAATTACAATGTGGAAATGATAGCAATGGATGCGCAGCGTAACATCTGAGTAAGGATCTTGTTGTCTATCCAACTGATAAGAGCAACATGGATTAAAAAAAAAATAAACCATGTGACAATAAACTTTGATGAGTGGGATTGTTCACCACTGCATTCTTAGTTCCTAGAAATGTGTGGTCTATAGTAGGCTCCTAATAAATATTTGTTGAATAAATGACTGTTTAAACAACTAAATGAAAAATGAAGGAAGGCATGAAGAATCAGTATTCATCAGGCATTTATTTATTGCTCAAATTTATTAAGTACCTACTGCATGCCTGGTTATATCCTAGAAATTAGAGACACAAAGATAAATATAATTGTATTCTCTATTGTCACATTCAGTGATTTACGTAAGAATCACCTAAGGAGTTTAGTAAAAATGAGGATTCTTGGGATTTACTCCCTAGATACCTCAGAGATTCTGACTGAAAATGCTGTGGGTGGGGTTTAGGAATATACATTTTCATAATTTTTCTTCCCCTGGATACTGAGTACTCTGAGGATTATACTTGGAGAAATTCTTGCGTAGGAGAAAAGATCTAACATGCACCTCACCAAAGAAATCTCCCAATAACTGTGAATATCAGGTAAAGGGTGCTATAATAGAGACTCTCTCAGGGAATGACGGTGGTAGTATTACTGAACTGAGTCCTGAGTATTGAGTCGGCTTCTAGAGAGTCAGCATGAAAAGAAAGAAGCAACAGCAGGGAGGTGTGAAAAAAACAGAACATTCAGGAAACAGCAATTGGCTTGGTACAAAGATTTGATGTATCTTGGGATGTACCAATTTCTCTCAATAATGTATTTTGGCTGCTTGGCCTAGCATTGTTAGGAGAGAAAGAACAAGCAGTGCTTAAATCAGATGAACCAGTTAAAAACCTGGGAGGATTATGAAACAGAGAGACCACCACATGACTGTGATCATGCTTCTACAGGTCTAGCTCTAGCTCACTGCTTGATGTAAGTTCACAGATTAGTACGATTCATGGAATGCTTACTTCTCTAATTATAGGACCTTTGGTTCTCCAGTGTTGGAAAAACTGAGCTCGAAAAAGCAGAACAAAACACTTTCTTGGTACTGACTTCCTCTGTACCAAGAATGTTCTGTTTAATCAAGAAAATGTGACCTTTCACTTTACTTATCAAGAAAGGAACACATTTCCAACTAAGTACAGATCATTCAGACACACTTCTTAAAAGAGGAGTTTGGGCTGTTTATAAAAGGCAGTTGAACACATCCTTTGGTCTATCCATGTAAATCTGTAGGCTAATCTATAATTATACTGTCTGGAAAGAATATAGAACATGATTTCAACATCTAGTTGTTTTTTCTCATATTGATGCTCCTGATTCTCTTTTTGAAACATCAAACCTGTGGGAAGAGAATTTTGAGTTATCCCAGAAGAGAGAAGCAAGCTGACAGAAAACTGCAATTCAGCTTGAGTCTATTGCGTATTAGTGTAATACAAGACTCATCCTCCTGTGCAATTTAGATGCTTCAGCTCAGGCAGGCTTGGTGATTCCTCAAACATGAGACATGCTTGAGAAAAAGACTGTCAATCATAAATTGGGGAGATGCTAGGGACAAAGCTCCCAGGCTACCTATCTCTGAAAATAATTAATTTAAAACACAGCCATCATCTTATGGGACTTCTACAACTGCAGAACGTTGGGAGGGGCTGTTTTCTTAGCCCAGTGGCTTGGATGTGGGGACACTGTCTCCTCGGCTTCCTGGAGCGGATCATCGCCTTTTTAACCTAGCCACGCACATGCTGGCAGCATCAGTGCATGTTAGTAAGGGCCTTCAGAGGCTGGGGGATGGGAAGTTGTTATTTCATCAATCACAGTAGAAGAGGTTCCCAAGTGACCAAAAGGTAGGTTTTTTTCTTTTTTCTTTTTTCAAGTTGAATTTCTTCTGCCACATTTAACGGAGGCTCCACCCCAGGTCACTGACCTCCTATCTGAAAGAAGCATCATTTAGGGGTTGCCCTCCCTACCTCAGCTGCTCCCTCCAAGCTTTATCTCTCATGGGGGTACAGTTACTCCAGTCCCCTGCAGCATCTCATGGCTATTTTTTGAGTGACAAAATGGTTTCTTTCACATATACAACCTGCCACAAGATGCTATTCCTTTTAACAATCAGAACAGTTGACTGTTTCTACCTCATTGAATGCTCTTTTTTTTTTTTTTCCTTTTGAACTGTCTTCTGTTTCCACACCAAACATACTGGGTTTCATTGTGCTAGACAGTGGAAGCGAGAAGTGTTAGTCACTCAGTCATGTCCAATACTTTGTGAACCCATGGACTGGACTCAAGCCCGCCAGGCGCCTCTGTCCATGGGCTTCTCCAGGCAAGAATACTGGAGTGGGTTGCCATATCCTTCTTCAGGGGGTTTTCCCAACCCTGGGATTGAATGGGTCTCCCTGACTGCAGGCAGATTCTTTACTGTCTGAGCCATAGGTGCACTTTTCCTTCTTATCCCTTTGAATTTAGAAGCAAATTAAAAAGCCTAAGTTCTGACTTATTTTGGTGCCTGTGACCAAAAATAGGGGATTCACCTCCCATCACTAGGACCCTATTTGTGGATGCTCGAACTTGAAGAGCTGAGTCACACTTAAGAAGCTTCAGTCCATTGGATTGATATAGGCATCTCTGAACGTGACTTCTTTCTTGGGTCTTGTTCTCTAGCATTGCTTCATTTACCCTCTTCTCTTCCTCCTGAATTATTTTATGTATAATCAAATCAATGGGAACTTGAAAGGAGAAGACATTTGATCCTTTCAACCCCAGTTGGGTCTGATTTCCCAAATCGCACCTCATAGCATTTTGTGGTATGTTTCTTGGCAAAAGTCTAAGCAATTACGTAAGGCTTTCCCATTCCTATATGTGTGTGGTCACCATACAAATCCTGTAACTATGTATATCACCAGTCACCAACAACCTTTGCAGTACTACCAGGGTTTGTCCCCAAATGGCAGTTATTTAAACTTTCCTGATGACATAATTCTTAAGGCTGGCCCTGAAAAGTCATGGAGTAATTGACAGCCTTTGTTTCTTGATCTACAAGGCCAGGTACCCTATGGCAGATGTTCTTTGTACATTGATCCCCATGAAGGATCCCTGCAGACAGTTTCCATTCAGGGCAATGGTTTCCTGCAGCTTTTTACCTAAGAGCATCTGTTCACCTTATATTTAGCCTATGCATAGAACAGCAAGAAATGTCAAATAGTAAGGTGTCAGGAAGGAACTTTGCCTGTTGAGGACGACAAGATTTCTTGTCCCTCTTGGGACAATTCTGAAGCGTGTTCTGCACAGTTTTTCAGAGACTGCCCAGTGGGATCGAATCCCAGTGAAGCTCAGCCACCATCGGATGATGAACTTACCCTTCATTGGCTCTGGCCTGTCTCCTTTCCTCCTGCTGTTGGCATGCTTTCTGGGATCACCTTCAAAATAAATTTACAGTGAAAACCTTGTCTCTGGGTTTTCTCTAAACAGTACCCAAATGAATACAGATCCCAGGCAAGTATGGGACCTGTTCTAACCACAACCCAACTCATTCTCCTTAGAATCAGGAAGTATAATGCACAATGAGCTATGGTTTCTTGCAGCATATTGTCTTGACTAGGGTTTCCAATGAAGAATTGATAGCACCTCCCATACTAATGTTTCACGCTATCACCAGGGATTCCTATGTTGGCAGGTAAAACAAAAAGACCATGAACCAAACGACTGCATCTGCCTTCCCCCAAGAAAGGCTCCAGGTCTTTAATAAAAGGTTTGTACACAAAGGCAGGATGAACGCCAACTTCTGGCCTTTTCTTGCAAGAGTTTCTTAGACATTTTTATTACACCCATACAAGGTTATTTATTCCTTATTCTTCATCAGGAGCATCAGCTCTTGAATGATCTTTCTCCCAGGGGTTGTACAGAATATTTTGCACAGCTTCTGCCCAGCACTAATGTAGTGTTTGGGGAAAACACCCAGGGAAGAAAATCCCACCTGTGGTCCTTCAGGTCCTTAATCGCAGATGCTTATGAGCTTTGGATAGCAGACCTCCTGGAGGTGGTTGCCCTTCCCACCCGACATGAGGTGCTCAGCCAACGCACTGCAGTTTTCTGAAGAGAGCAGCAGTCAAAGCTCAGGCCTCACCCCTCAAAACCAAGCCAACCATGCTTATACTCACACCTGCATCCCTAACCCAGATACCTCCTTCTGGTGTCTCAGCTTAGGTACTTCCTAGGTGTCTTCTTTATCCAGAGTCTTGGCTAAGTCACTTTTCTCCACTCTGATTCAGTGCTTTCTCTACTCCTAGCCTGTTCCCCTTCTCCTACCCCTGACCACCAGATTCATAAAGAGAAGGACCCCTTATTTATTTATGGGGTCTCCTTCTACAGTGAGACCACTCTTCCCATTTGTACTGCATGTCACGTCTGATCCTGGCTGGGTGCTGTTCCATGGGAAAAGTTGGAACACTGGGAAGCCAGTGCTTCTTTTTCAGGGCCTCTTGCTTGTGCAGTCACAGTAAGTGATTAAAGGCTTGATTGTCACTTTCAGTTTGGCTCATTGCCCTAGGTGACCACTTTATCAGCTAGAAGCTCAACAACAATCTGCTGACCATCATGGCCCATGTTGGACACTCGGTTCACAGTGACCCGAGTTGAACACTTCGCTGTCACAATAAAGGCATACACTTGGCTGGATTCCGGGGCAGGAAATGTCACCACAGACATGGCAAGGAAAGGCTCCTCTGTTTAAGTCTCAGAGTCATGATTCCAAAAGATAACCCCTAGGTCTTCTGAGACCTCCTTAGCCTTTGGTGTTTGGTTTGTTTTTTTTTTTCAAACTTGACTCCAATCCCCAATGTCTTAGTCTGGGTTTTTCCAGCACCCTCCTAATGTTGTCTATAAATTCTTGATCTTACTTCCTCGTGGCCCTTTTTCTCCTATGCTGACATGAGGCAAATGCACTTTTGATCTAGACGCAAATTTCTTTTTGCCAAAATCTGCCAGAAATGCAGTCTCACCAAGCATACTGTGACTTCCGGCTTCATTAATATTTTGCAGGGTCACATTTCTCTAGGGTAAAAATTCCACTATGCACAACCCAGGGCTTCCCTGGTAGCTCAGCTGGTAATGAATCCGTCTGCAATGCAGGAGACCCCAGTTCCATTCCTGGGTCAAGAAGATCCCCTGGAGAAGGGACAGGCTAAGCACTCCGGTATTCTTGTGTTTCTCTTATGGTTCACATGGTAAAGAGTCCACCTGCAACGTGGGAGACCTGGGTTCAATCCCTGGGTTGGGAAGATCCCCTGGAGGAGGACATGGCAACCCACTCTAGTAGTCTTGCCTGGAGAATCCCCATGGACAGAGGAGCCTGGTGGGCTACAGTCCATTGGGTCGCAAAGAGTCAGGCATGACTGAGTGACTAAGCACAAGCACAACTGTGGGATGTTTTCCAGCTGCCCACTCCAGGGAGTTGTCTCCTGGGAGCAGCTGTGACTGGGCAACGTGTAGTTTCCAGCTCTCCTAGGAATTCTGTGGGGGTAAAAATGACTTTTTCAAATACCATGAGGGTGATTCTCACTTCCTTCCACCTCCAGTTTCCCCTCATACCACAGATTGTTCTATTTCTCTTCCTTTAAACTCCTTGAACTATTGCTCCCATATCAGAGTCAGCATGAACTTCTCCCTCTTCACATTTCCCGGATCTGAGAGGAAGGAACTAAAGAGGCAAACACTGAAGTGGGTAAGTTAGACAAGGCTATGGCAGAATCTTGGAATGCTTGCAAGCGAAGGATCTGTGTCCTCGTACAACTATAAATGTAGCAAATGAGTCCACACTCCTTATCTATAAAGTAAGTATAAAGAAGGCATGATTTTCTCATTTTACAGACAAAAACATGGGTTTAGAGAGAGGTGATACAAATTTCCCATTATCAAACACATTGGAAGTTGTGGAGTTGAGATTTAAACTCCTGTTGTGGTCTTCACACCAATGCAACTTTTCCAGTTGATTGATTTATTTGCTCATCATTTTGATGAAGAGTTGTATTGGTGTCGAGACCAATACAGGAGTTTAAATCTCAACTCCACAATTTCCAAGGGGTTTGATAATGGGAAATTTAAATCACCTCTACTTACTTTATAGATCAGTTCAGTTCAGTTGCTCACTGGTGTCCAACCCTTTGTGACCCCATGGACTGCAGCACGCCAGGCTTCCCTGTCAATCACCAACTCCTGGAGCCTACCCAAACTCATGTCCACTGAATTGGTGATGCCATCCAACCAACTCATTCTCTGTCGTCCCCTTCTCCTCCCGCCTTCAATCTTTCCCATCATCAGGGTCTTTTCCAAGGAGTCAGTTCTTCACATCAGGTGGCCAAAGTATTAGAGTTTCAGCTTCAACATCAGCCCTTCCAATGAATATTCAGGACTGATCTCCTTTAGGATGAACTGGTTGGATCTCTTTGCAGTCCAAGGCACTCTCAAGAGTCTTCTCCAACACCACAGTTCAAAAGCATCAGTTTTTCAGCTCTCAGCTTTCTTTATAGACCAATCGTCACATCCATACATGACTACTGGAAAAACAATAGCTTTGACTAGATGGACCTTTGCTGGCAAAGTAATGTCTCTGCTTTTTAATACTCTGTCTAGGTTGGTCATGGCTGCAGTCACCATTTGCAGTGATTTTGGAACCCAAGAAAATAAAGTCTCTCACTGTTTCCATTGTTTCCCCATCTATTTGTCATGAAGTGGTGGGACTGGATGCCATGATCTTCATTTTTTGAATGTTGAGTTTTAAGCCAACTTTTTCACTCTCCTCTTTCACTTTCATCAGGAGTCTCTTTAGTTCTTCTTTGCTTTCTGCCATAAAGGTGGTGTTATCTGCATATCTGAGGTTATTGATATAACTTTACTTTACAGATAAGGTGAGTAAAATGTTTAGCATCTGTGCCTAGGACACAGTGAGCACTTTATTGTATTTTTCCTTATCCCTAGAAAAATATTAAATTTTTAGCTGGAAATGCTTATTTCATGTTCCTGGCTCCCAGTCATATAGTCCATAAGAAACATTTCCTTGAAGGTTCCTAACAGATCAAGTGAACCCATCCTGCTTTTCTGCTCAATTGTGTGGAACACAAAATCACATGCAGCTCCTTCTTTTACACCTGAAAATGTTTCTGAAGAGATAGTCCATTGTGGAGTGTGAGCAGATAGTTGAAGATGAAGTTTGCATTGATTTTAAAACCGCTATGCCTGCAGGTGATTGATTTTTTTATTGAGCTCTTTTTGTTTGTGTGAGCTCTTTTTGTTTGTTTGTTATTTTATTTTAAAGCTTCAGGACGCTCTGACTTGTTTTAGCTAATTACAGATATGTAGGGTCATTAACTTGAAAAGCTATAGCTTTTCAGCATCAGATTTCCTTGAAATTCACTTTTATTCAAAAGATTCAAAAACAAGAAATCACAAAAGACCATGTTTCCTTCATCTCAAAAAAAAAATACAAAAGAAACTTAAGAACACATGTTGATAGTTCTCATAAAAACAAAGTGTGCAAAATCATACATCAAGCATTTCATGGTCAGTCTCCATTTTAGAGAAAATACTTATAAAGAAAAAAAAATACTTGTAAAGAGGCATAAATGTACTATGCACAAAAAATTGATTATACTATTATGCATATTTTATTATGGGAAATTTCAAATATTAAAGTGGACAGAATAGGATAATGAATCCCCCATACCTCAGCTATTATCAACTAATGGCCAATCTTAATTTCTCTCTAGTCCCACCTATTTTATTGAACTCTTTTTAAAATGTGGTTTTGTGGAAGAACCAAAGCAGATTACAGTTTCAACAGAGAGTGAGTAAATGAAATAGTTCCTGGCTTCTTATTTGGTACTGAAGTTGAAGGCAATTCATTGCCACTGAATCATAAGGCAAATGGTCCTCTTGAGTGGGGTCTCATTTTTTTATAGTCAGTTTCCACAATCTGGGGCTTCCCTTGTGGCTCAGCTGGTAAAGAATCCTCCTGCAATGCAGGAGACTTGGGTTCAATCCCTGGGTTGGGAATATCCCCTAGAGAAAGGAAAGGCTTCCACTCCAGTATTCTGGCCTGGAGAATTCCATGGACTATACAGTCCATGGAGTCACAAAGAGTCAGACATGACTGAGCAACTCTCACACTTCCACATTCTGAGCAAAATGAAGGGGAAATTAAAACTGCAAACAACTCTTGCTATAATTTTTAATGCATTTGATCAGAACTTTAATTTTCTTCCTACCTTTACTAAATCATTTCCTCAATGTACTTCTCTAGGTTGCATTTGTTGACTTAATGAAAAAGAGGATTTCAGGAGTAGTGAAGTGATCACTTAGGAAAAGCAGACCTAGTGAATTTAACAAGGAGAAGGCAATAGCAACCCACTCCAGTACTCTTGCCTGGAAAATCCCATGGACAAAGGAGCCTGGTAGGCTGCAGTCCATGGGGTCGCAAAGGTCGGACACGACTGAGCGACTTCACTTTCACTTTTCACTTTCACGCATTGGAGAAGAAAATGGCAACCCACTTCAGTGTTCTTGCCTGGAGAATCCCAGGGATGGGGAAGCCTGCTGGGCTGCCGTCTATGGGGTCACACAGAGTCGGACACGACTGAAGCAACTTAGCAGCAGCAGTGAATTTAACAACTGCAGGACATCCTGAAATTTTCATAAAACATTGTATTAATGTACATCTTCAAAAATATTATACAAATGGCAATACTCTGACATAACAGAGAAACAAATGGAGATAGATAACTTATACACTGATATTGTATAAAATATATCATTATTTAGAAATTTTTCTCCACTATAACAACAACAGCCTCAGACATGAATATAGAATTTGCTAATTTATCTCTTAAAACTACTCAATGTTTGTAGTCCTGAAAACTATACAGTGTTATACTAAGAGTAATGAATACAGGTTAAGAAAGGAGAACTGGCCAGAAGAACTCAGACAGTGAAAGTCAAGATTGAAACATGGAAATAAAAATATCATTACAGAACAAAGCAAGACGTGAAATTCCAGACAGATTTTTAACTAGAGTCTAAGCTGAGTAAATCTAAAGATTTTCTCAATTTATGCTATGAAAATAACAGCACCCAAAGATGTTCTACCTTTTCATCATAAGCATTATCAATTCATTGTTAACTCACCATTTGGAAAATATTGCACAAAGCCTCTTAGGCACATTATTTTAAATGAAGGAACGGTACATTCCTTTTCCGTCCAAAGTGTGAATTCCCATACTGGAAAGAATTAGTAACCAAGGTCATTAAAATATTGAAAAAAGAAACGAGACATGCCTCAGGAATTATGCACGCCAACTTCCTTGGCAGCTAGCCTGGGTATAACTCATAGTCACTTTCATAGGCCCTGGAACAACTAACCTGGTCTTTTGTTTTGATGACATCTTATTATGTGGAATATCCTTCTGTTCTCCAAAGAGAAATCTTAGTTGCCAGAGTTTTAGTCTCTTCCTTCTCCCATTTTCAGGACACTGGATTCTGTCATCTTTGCCTGATGTCCTTTCTCTGATTACAACATATACACAGAGGGAGCACCTGGGTACTGGCTGAGAGAAAGCTCTCAGACCCCTTCTCTGAGCAGCCTTCATCTCTCACACACCAATACCTCAAATGATGCCACTAGAATCACTTCTGAGAGTTAACTGTCACCTGTCTTCACCTGACCTCAAAGGGTCAACTCAAGAAGTCTTACTTATTCCACTCGAATGCAATGGGGAATTCAGAAAGAGTGAGATTCTGACTTGACAGGAACCAGTTCTCATCCATTTCCATATACTCAGTATGTGCCTGTCCTGTGATAGGTGCTCAGTAAAAGGGCAGTGAAATGAAAATAAACAAAATAAAATATTCAGTGAGGAAATGCTAAAATAAGGGAGAAAAGGTCTAGAGAGTGAAGACCAGAAATCCACCATCTTTACCTCTTTGCTACAGATGGACCTTGAAGTCCAAACTCATTTGTCAGATGCCACCAACTGCTTTCTGTTAACATGTTTCTAAGAGCAGACTGTCCTGCTTCCTGGGTACCAGGCTTCCAATCTCTCTAGTTTAGATGTCCCTGATAATTTAGATGTCTCTGCAGGAACCTGGATCTGCAGACTACTGCGTAAGCAGAAAGTACTTTCTACCTGTCAGAGGAGTGAGAAGAAAATGGATTAGTCTACAGGGCATTGGAAAGGGAGAAGGAAAGGAATTATAAGTATGAGTGGCAGAACTACTGCATACCTCTCTGAGGAAAACTTCGTGGAAAGTAAGCAGAAATGGATAGTTTTAAGGAAAACAATTTTGAGATCTCTGCTTGTTTCTACTGACTTTAAAACTCCCCAAATCATAATAAACCCCCATATGCACTTTAGATTCAGCAACTTATTAGCATTTTTGATATTTCCTTTTTTTTTTCTCTCTCTCTCCTCCTCTTACCCTCATTCAAGTGGAATCCCGTAGCAAAGTGACCTTGATCCCAAAGTTTCACAGAACTTGGTGAGAGAGCCCTTTTAATTCGTATTTGCATACATCCATTTTTCCCCCAAGTCATACTCCTGTTTTCAAAGTGAGTCCAGTCCTGGCTGTATACAATGGATGGAATCTAAAGCCCTATCCCTTTTCAGGCCTTGAAGAGCCCAGACTCCTGATTATTTTGTGGCTCTTTTGAATGAAAATTGGAGAATATAAATAAGAAGGAAGAGGTGAGGGAATTCTCTGGTGGTCCAGTGGTAAAGAATTCACCTGTCAATGCAGGGGACAGAGTTCAATCTCTGGTGCAGGAACACTCCATATGCCGTGTAGCAACCAAGCCCATGCACCACAACTAATCAAGCCCACTCTCTAGAGCCGGGGCCCCACAACAAGTGAAGCCATCACAACGAGGAACCTGTGCACTGCCACTGGAGGGTCACTCTCTCTTGCTGCAACTAGAAGAAGCGTGTGTGCTGCATCAAAAACCCAGTGTCCAAAAAGAAAGAAAGAAAAAGAGGGAAGAGGAGAGGGGGTGGAAAACCAACACCTGTTGCCCCACATGCACATGGCTTTGTAGAAAGAAGGATGTTTTTCCACATCCTCTTATGATCTTAAACTCAGAGAAGACACCAAGGACCAGCTAATATAAAAGTGTACACAGAACTAAAATCTGTGGACTTACCAGTTGTTCTTCCCTACTGTGGAAGTTACCATTTGTCAGATTTTATCCTCCACTTAGAAATATGGCACAATCATGCAGAATCATTTAGGTCAACCACCAATCTTACAGATACAGAAAGTAAAGTCCAGAAAAAGGAAGTGACTTGCTAATGTTGGCGTGGCTTGTAAATATCAGAGTCAGTACTTGGACAAGTGGTTTCCTGGGCTCAGTTTGGTGTTCTTTCTTCCATACCATTCCTTCTTTTCATAAAACTTCCCTGGGGAAGTTTAATTTGATATTATGTCAAGTGAGGTGCCTAAACTAACTTACCAAATTCACAGTTCATGAGTCAGCAATTACACGAGTGGAAGAAAAATAAACCAGAGGGAGAAATCTAATGACAAGTATTTTGGATAAATGACTGAAAGGAGTGAGGACACAATGCAGTTTATAAATTAATTTAAAATTTCTCCTTAAATAAGTCCGACATGACTGAGCACACACATCATCATCATAATCTCCTTAAACAAACACTTTGGTTGAAATATATTGAGATGCTGTCCTCATGCTCCAGGCTGTGACTCAAGGCCACTTTCATTTTGGGAGGATCTAGCAAATGTGGTCCAAGAATTCTATACCTTCCAAACTCTTGTACCTGAGTGAAGGGAAATGAGAAGCATTGTCAAAGACTGAGTTTATCCTCACTCACCCTTGCTAAAAAGGTGGTGAACATTGTGAATCAACTATATTTCCATTAAAACAAAGAACAAATGGAATGTAAACAACAAGGTCCTATTGTATAGCACAGAGAACTATATTCAATATCTTATGATAAGCCATAATGGAAAAGAATACCTATGTTTTTTTAAATTTATATACATACCCTGATGCTGAGAAAGATCGAGGGCAGGAGGAGAAGGAGTTGACAGTGGATGAGATGATTAGATGGCATCACCAACTCAATGGACGTGAGTTTGACCAAACTCAAGGAGATAGTGAAGGGCAGGGAAGCCTGGTGTACTGCATTCCATAGGGTTGCAAAGGGTCAGACATGATTTAGTGACTAAACAACAATACATACATATAAATGAATCACTTTGCTGTACAGCAAGTAACACATTGTAAATCAACTACTTCAATTTAAAAATTAAAATTAAAAAAAAAGCAATGAATGAATATAGTTCGGGAAGAAGGATTTGAATTCAGAAAGATGGTGTATTTTATATTTTCTGTTTATAGTCAAATATTTCAAAGTTGAAAATAAGAAATAAAAAATCAAGTGATACTGAAACTTAAAACAAAGTTAAACTGAAGATAGTCAAAAGGAACAATTTTCTAGTCATAGAGTAAATTAATCCTGAGACTATCACATTCAGTATGGTGGCTATAATTAATAATACTGCATTGTATATTTGAAAGTTGCTAGAGAGTACAACTTAAAAGTTCCCATCACTCCCAAAATATTTTGTAACTATGTGTGGTGATGGATGTTAACAAGATTTATTATTTTTCAATATATACAAATATCAAATTATTATATTGCACCCCTGAAACTAATATAATGCTAGACATCAGTTTTATCTCAATGAAAATGGAACTTTAATATACTCAATAATCTGGTGAGTATTTTTGTTAGAGGGCATATGACACATAGAGTTGAGAGAACTGGGGCTCCTGAGGAAAATAAATGCTGAAAGCTAACATAGTACATGAAACAGCTAATGGCAGTAAATCAGGCATCTTCCATCTAAAAGCAATTATGTTTTGCTCTTTTATTTATTCAGAAAACATGTCAATGTGTTAGAAATTAAGGATACAGATGAATTAAGCCTGGCTTTCATTCTCAGGGTCTTCCCTGGTGGCTCAGACTGTAAAGAATCTGCCTGTAACGCAGGAGACCCAGGTTTGATCCCTGGAGAAGGGAATGGCTACCCATCCTAGTATTCTTGCTTAGAGAATTCCATGGACAGTGAAGCCTGGTGTGCTAGAGTCCATGGGGTCGCAAAGAGTTGGACATGACTGAGTAACACTTGCTTTACTTTGCTTCATTCTCAAGCTGATTAGTGAAATAAGACATGACCGTCGGAATTTCAATACAGACTATAAGAAGGTTTTAATAGACTGTGGACTTCTAGATGTTAAACCCTGGTGACCAGGAAGGAGAATAAAAGTATAACTCTCCACAGCAGGATGTATTCAGCCTGGGGCAACTAGAAGGTTGATTCTAATATTAGGTTTGTAAGGTTTCAGCGGTAGCTGGAATCAGGAAGGAGATTAAATTTGTAGGAATGGGGTGTGATGGAAAATCTGCTTTTAGTAATCATGTCATTTCCTTCTCTGGAGCTCATATTTCTATTCTATAAAAGGGAGATTAAAAAATGTATTCACAGAATTACTGAGATGATGCCAAGGATTAATATTGTAGCCCTTTTACTCAATTTAGCCATCAAGTGTCCCACAAGGGAGAATGCTAAGTGGAAAGATTCATCCAAATCACGTTAATCTTAATTTCTAACTCCTAAATCTCTAACTATCCATTCTTCATTGCCAATGCTCACTTCAATT
Source organism: Bos indicus (assembly GCF_029378745.1). Taxonomy (NCBI): domain Eukaryota; kingdom Metazoa; phylum Chordata; class Mammalia; order Artiodactyla; family Bovidae; genus Bos; species Bos indicus. Next base: position 10,879,294 of record NC_091785.1, read on the forward strand.
CAATCATCATTTTTGAAGGCTTTCTTTATGTCTGGTCTTAGCATATGGAGATCAATAACACACCCATTCTGTCACTGAGGAACTTCAAATTCTTTCCCTAAAAGTCTTCCCTGTATTCATATAGCATCTTGTTTTTATCTTTAGGATATAAATCTTTATTAACATCTTGTTGCTGCTAAGTCGCTTCAGTCGTGTCTGACTCTGTGCGACCCCATAGACAGCAGCCCACCAGGCTCCCCCGTCCCTGGGATTCTCCAGGCAAGAACACTGGAGTGGGTTGCCATTTCCTTCTCCAATGCATGAAAGTGAAAAGTGAAAGTGAAGTCGCTCAGTCGTGTCCGACTCTTGGCGACCCCATGGACTGCAGCCTACCAGGCTCCTCCATCCATGGGATTCTCCAGGCAAGAGTACTGGAGTGGGATGCCATTGCCTTCTCCATCTTATGAAAATAATTATCCCACTGAACTTGGGGGGAGAGGTACCCTCATACCACCAAATTACAAGCTTTCTTTGAGTGATGTCAACCTAATTCTTATTCAGTTTTGTACCCTCAAACTTGTGTTAAAAAATGCCTGCCATAAAACCATGCCCAATAATTGCTTTTGTTGTTATTTGTCTTTCTTGAATTGAAAATGATCATAAAAATAATATTGAATGCAAAATCACTGTATTTTTTGTTTTATTCCCAACATACACAAATTGGTTTATGTATGATAGTTATCATCATTACAGGATTCCATGCAATGGCTTGTGTTTGTTTAAGTGACGTGGATTGTTCATCAGATTAGGATATCACTTCTATTTCTCTTCTGCCTTTCCACACCTAATTCCCTAGATTTAGTAGCCTCACAACAAACTGCCCTTTCTTTCCTATATGGAAGAGTCATGGTCTATTTCTACCACTTCCTTTTCCTGACATAAACCCATTCCTAGTATAGTAGGTTTGGGGGACTTCCCTGGTGGTCCAGGGGTTAAGACTACCCCTTCCAAAGCAGGAGATGCAACTTCAATCCCTGGTTGGGTAGGTAAGATCCCACATGCCTCATAGTTATAAAACCAAAACATAAAAACAGAAGTAACGGTGTAACAATTTCAATAAAGACTTTAAACATGGTCTATGCTGTCTGGGGAGGCCTTACAAATAGCTGTGAAAAGAAGAGAAGTGAAAAGCAAAGGACAGATATAAACATCTGAATGCAGAGTTCCAAAGAATAGCAAGAAGAGATAAGAAAGCCTTCTTCAGTGATCAATGCAAAGAAATAGAAGAAAACAACAGAATGGGAAAGACTAGAGATCTCTTCAAGAAAATCAGAGATACCAAAGGAACATTTCATGCAAAGATGGGCTTGATAAAGGACAGAAATGGTAGGGACCTAACAGAAGCAGAAGATATTAAGAAGAGATGGCAAGAATACACAGAAGAACGGTACAAAAAAGATCTTCACGACCCAGATAATCATGATGGTGTGATCACTGACCTAGAGCCAGACATCCTGGAATGTGAAGTCAAGTGGGCCTTAGAAAGCATCACTACAAACAAGGCTAGTGGAGGTGATAGAATTCCAGTTGAGCTATTCCAAATCCTGAAAGATGATGCTGTGAAAGTGCTGCACTCAATATGCCAGCAAATTTGGAAAACTGAGCAGTGGCCACAGGACTGGAAAAGGTCAGTTTTCATTCCAATCCCAAAGAAAGGCAATGCCAAAGAATGCTCCAACTACCGCACAATTGCACTCATCTCACACGCTAGTAAAGTAATGCTCAAAATTCTCCAAGCCAGGCTTCAGCAATATGTGAACCGTGAACTTCCTGATGTTCAAGCTGGTTTTAGAAAAGGCAGAGGAACCAGAGATCAAATTGCCAATATCCGCTGGATCATGGAAAAAGCAAGAGAGTTCCAGAAAAACATCTATTTCTGCTTTATTGACTATGCCAAAGCCTTTGACTGTGTGGATCACAAATTGCCAATATCTGCTGGATCATGGAAAAAGCAAGAGAGTTCTAGAAAAACATCTATATCTGCTTTATTGACTATGCCAAAGCCTTTGACTGTGTGGATCACAAATAAACTTTGACTGTGGGAAATTCTGAAAGAGATGGGAATACCAGACCAGCTGACCTGCCTCTTGAGAAATCTGTATACAGGTCAGAAAGCAACAGTTAGAACTGGACATGGAACAACAGACTGGTTCCAAATAGGAAAAGGAGTACATCAAGGTTGTATATCATCACCCTGTTTATTTAACTTATATGCAGAGTACATCATGAGAAACGCTGGACTGGAAGAAACACAAGCTGGAATCAAGATTGCCGGGAGAAATATCAATAATCTCAGATATGCAGATGACACCACCCTTATGGCAGAAAGTGAACAGGAACTCAAAAGCCTCTTGATGAAGGTGAAAGTGGAGAGTGAAAAAGTTGGCTTAAAGCTCAACATTCAGAAAACGAAGATCATGGCATCTGGTCCCATCACTTCATGGGAAATAGATGCGGAAACAGTGGAAATAGTGTCAGACTTTATTTTTCTGGGCTCCAAAATCACTGCAGATGGTGACTGCAGCCATGAAATTAAAAGACACTTACTCCTTGGAAGGAAAGTTATGACCAACCTAGATAGCATATTGAAAAGCAGAGACATTACTTTGCCAACAAAGGTCCATCTAGTCAAGGCTATGGTTTTTCCTGTGGTCATGTATGGATGTGAGAGTTGGACTGTAAAGAAGGCTGAGCGCCGAAGAATTGATGTTTTTGAACTGTGGTATTGGAGAAGACTCTTGAGAGTCCCTTGGACTGCAAGGAGATCCAACCAGTCCATTCTGAAGGAGATCAGCCCTGGGATTTCTTTGGAAGGACTGATGCTAAAGCTGAAACTCCAGTACTTTGGCCACCTCATGCGAAGAGTTGACTCGTTGGAAAAGACTCTGATGCTGGGAGGGATTGGGGGCAAGAGGAGAAGGGGACAACAGAGGATGAGATGGCTGGATGGCATCACTGACTCGATGGACATGAGTCTGAGTGAACTCCGGGAGTTGGTGATGGACAGGGAGGCCTGGCGTGCTGCGATTCATGGGGTCGCAAAGAGTCGGACACGACTGAGCGACTGATCTGATCTGATCTGATGGTCCACATAGATCTGTAGAATCTCATGGACAGAGGAGCCTGGTTGGCTTCAGTCCATGAGATTGCAGAGTCCGACATGACTGAAGTGACTGAGCACATGGTCCACATCAAAAAAAAAAGATTCTTCAGGCCTCTCTGGTGGCTCAGTGGTGAAGAGTCCACCTGCCAATGCAGGAGAAATGCATTCAACCTCTGATCCAGGAGGATTCCACATGCCTTGAGGCAACTAGGCCCACGTGCCACAGCTACTGAGCCCATAGGCTGCAACTACTGAAGCCCTCACACCCTAGAGCCTACACTCAGCAACGAGAAAGCCCATCACAAGGAGAAGCTTGTGTACCTTACTAGAGAGTAGCCTCTATTCACTGCAACTAGAGAAAGCCAGGGCTGACAATGCAGGAGACATAAGAGATGTGGGTTCAATCCCTGGGTCAGGAAGATTCCCTGGAGAGGGAAATGGCAACCCACTCCAGTATTCTTGTCTGGAGAATCCCATGGACAGAGGAACCTGGTGGGCTATAGTGCATGGGGTCACAATGGTCAGACACGACTACACTGACTTAGCACATAGCAGAGAAAACCCACGCAGCAATGAAGACCCAGCACAGCCATAAATAAATAAATAAGTAAATAAAAATAAACATTTTAAAAAATCTTGAAAGAAAGAAACTCAGTCTTTAGTTATAATGTCAAGCATTAGATAGACATTGCCTAAAGTTCTAAACTGGAGTATAAAACTTTGACTAATGGATCTCCAGCTAACCCTGACAGAAGTTGTACCTGAGAAAATAAAATGGAGTTTTCAAGGGATAAAGAATCCTATATAACATACTTATTAGCTTCAGAAAATGAAAGGGTAAGAGTAAACTTAAGCCCTCCTCAAATGTAACACTGTTTTTCTTCCAGAAGCTATATTATATGTGCAATTGCCTAGGGTTCAGTTGGGTAACAGAAAAAAATCTAACTTGATGTTTTTTCAGCAAACATCTGCTCATCTCTAGCCCAGATCAAAGCTCTATGTCTGCAGAGAGACAGGCTACAAAGGTAAATTAAATATACCTATGTTCTCCACAGGAAGTTTACAGTCTTCATTTTATACTAAAGTGAATTCACCCATGGCAGGAACCCAGGGCACTATGGTAGGTTCATTGATTTGTGGGTAATTATCACAAAAGGAATACAGTGCGCAAGGAGTTCAAAGAAGGGAGAGAGTGATAGTTTACGGTGATCAATGTCGGATTCATGACCTCCAAAGATGATTTAGCTTCAGGACCAGGGACCAGGCTTGATCACTCAAGAGCTTTTGTGTAGCAGAGTTTTATTAAAGTACGAAAAGGGACAGTGAAGCTTTTGACATAGACATCAGAAGGGGGATGGAGTGCCCCACTTACTAGTCTTATCAAGGCCTTATATACTTTTACCAGACCCACTCCCACAACATACTTAAGATAACAAGATTAGTCAGTAGGTCCTTGTTAAGGAAATACATGTCCTTGAGCAAGATACATTGTTATATTGACTAAGACAAAGCAATATAGAAAAAAAGTTTGTCCTTTTCTCCTTGAGAGCCCCAGACCCCTTTCTCCTTCTTGAGGGCTCTGGACCCCTTTCTCCTCCTTGGGGACTACAGACTTCTTATCAACGTGCCTAGGAATTGACTATCTCAAGAGACCATCTATATTTGGAGTGATCAAGAAAGAATCTGGAGAAGGCAATGGCACCCCACTCCAGTACTCCTGCCTGGAAAATCCCATGGATGGAGGAACCTGGAAGGCTGCAGTCCATGGGGTCGCTGAGGGTCGGACACAACTGAGCGACTTCACTTTCACTTTTCACTTTCATGCATTGGAGAAGGAAATGGCAACCCACTCCAGTGTTCTTGCCTGGAAAATCCCAGAGATGGGGGAGCCTGGTGGGCTGCCGTCTGTGGGGTCACACAGAGTCGGACACAACTGAAGTGACTTAGCAGCAGCAGGAAGAATCTAGGTGCATTTGAGTTGAACACTGAAGATATGGATACTATTGATATTTGGAGAGGAGTTATCAGAATGAAACCCTGTCTGGAAGGACTGATGCTGAAGCTGAAGCTCCATCACTGTGGTCACCTGATTCGAAGAGCTAACTCAATGCAAAAGACCCTGATGCAGGAAAGATGAAGGCAAAAGGAAAAGAGGGCAGCAGAGGATGAGATGATTAGATAATATCACTGATTCAGTGGACATGAATTTGAACAAACTTAGGGAGATAGTGAAGGACAAGGGAGCCTGGTGTGTTGCAGTCCATGGGTAGCAAAGATTCGTACATGGCAGTGACTAAACAACAACAATCAGAATGAAAATCCAGGCTTTAAGGGATAATGCAAACAAAGGCATTCTAGTAAATAAGTACCAAGGCTTAACTGAATCCTAATTTCCCCATATTAAAACTTCACTAATTTTTCATCCATCTATGTCACCCATTTTTCAAACAAATGTAACAGGTAGATCTCTTTGGAATGTGTCTGCTTATGAAATTTATTCATTCAGTTAACTCCTCTTATTCTGTGTTCAGAATTGTGCCAATTAATAGAGAGATGGAAGCCACTGCCGGTTCTCAAGGTAACTGGTTTAGTCAGTGAGGAAGACAGATAAGTAAACATGTTGCAAATCACACACATAACACCGCAGTTTGAAATTCTCTGGACTTGGGAATAAAAAGTCACGTCAAGTGTGATTTTTAATGACCCTCCCCAAAGAATCTATTAATCTTCAAAATTAAAAGAAATTTAAAAAAATCCAGAATAGAGAACAATGGGGGTGAAGGGCAAAGGAACTCAAATGTCTAGAGTAAGAGGAAAAGGATAATGAGTCAGAAAAAAGTATTAAAAGAATCTGGGGTGAGTCTTGTTGTGAGAAGAGTAGGACTTAAAAAGAAAAGAGAATTCCTGGGATCCAGACAAAGAAAACATTAGTGTCCAGAAAGATGGGAAGAGTGAAATCAAATGAAATAAGTATGTATTCCAAAACTATGTATACCAGGAGTTGGCATGCATGTATACCATGCAATTTGGGGGTTTGAACATTAAACATAAACATATGGACTCAATATGATTATATGATCCAGTTAAAAGAATGGGCAGAGGAACTGAATAGACATTTTCCCAAAGAAGGCACACAGATGGCCAAAAGGCACATGAAAAGGTGCTCAGGATCACTAATCATTTGGGAAATGCAGATCACAGTCATAGTAAGATATCACTTCACACCTGTTAGAATGGCTATTATCAAGAAGACAAGAAATAACAAGAGTTGGTGAGGATATGGAGAAAAAGGGAACCTTTGTGCACTGCTGGAGAGCATGTAAGTTGGTGTCACCACTCTGTAAAACATTGTGGAGGTTCCTCAAAAATTAAAAATAGAACTGTCATATGATACAGCAATTCCACTTCTGTGTATTTCTTCAAAGGAAACAAAAACACTAATTTGAAAGGACATATCATCACCTTGTTCACTGCAGCATTATTTATGATAGTCAAGACATGGACACAACCAAAGTGTCCATCAACAGATGAATGGATAAAGACGCGGTATATATACACAATAGAATCCTACTCAGCCATTAAAAACACGGAAGTTTTCCCTTTTTTGACAGTCTGGGGGACTTTGAAAGCATTATGCTAAGAGAAATAAGTCAGACAGAGAAGAAACAAATAACATTTAATCTCATTGTAGGTGGAATCAAAAAGAAACGAACAAACAAAAAATCAGAGACACAGAGAACAGATTGGTGGTTGCCAGAGGCAGTGTGGGGCAGAGGGTAAGGTGTGTGAAATAAGGAAAGGTGATCAAAAGGTACAAATGTTCAGTTATAAAATACATAAGTCTTGGGGATGTAATGTACAGCATGGTGGCTAATTAATACTGTACTCTATATTTGAAAGTTGATGAGACCAAATCTTTAAAAAGTTCTCATTAGAAGAAAAAAATTGCAGCAATGTGTGTGATGAATGTTAATTAGAAACTGTGCCAATCACTGCAATATATACAAATATTGAATCATTACATTCTATACCTAAAACTAATATAATGTTTTAGCTCAATTATATCTCAAAAAAGGAGATCTAAAAAAAAACATGACAAAATATCCACAATGGGTGTTCCTTTTTGGTGAGCAGTTTTCCTCCAAGTTACAGAGATTTAGGAACCCAGAGTCCTTTCATTTTGTGCCCCCACTATCTTCCATCTGTGGCTTCCAAAGTTGGCTGCAAGATTTTTAAGGACTTATCAGTAATACACTACCTGTTACCTTCCACTGGCTAGAACTCAGTCATGTAGACACACCCCATCTGTCAAGGAGGCTGAAAATTATAATTAGAATCTGTATCCAAGAAGAAGAAAAAACAGATTTGTTAAAGAGTGAGCCATACACTCCATAGCACTGTGAAAAGCGAAAGTGTTAGTTGCTCAGTGGTGTTCAACTCTCTGCAACCGCATGGACTGCATGTAGCCTGCCAGGCTCCTCTGTCCATGTAATTCTCCAGGGTAGAGTACTGGAGTGGGTTGCCGTGTCCTCCTCCAGGGGATCTTCCCAACCCAGGGATCAAACCCAGGTCTCCCACATTGCAGGCGGAATCTCAACCCACCAGTCCCAAATAAAGTTGCCAGTTTCCTACCCTTGATCCTCCTCATCTATGATCCAGCATGATTCAGTCTGGATGATAATAGTAACTGAAATCAACTTATTTGACTTCCTGGACATCCTGATTGGCTCAGATATTGACACATGACTCACATTGGTTCAGTGAGACTCAATCCAATCACAGCATTGGAACTTTTGGCAACAGTAATCTCTCTTTTCAGCATGGTTTCTGAGCTGTAAAGATATGAACAAGGACAAGTATTTTGCAGTGAGTAAACATTCCGTCAGACTTTATTTTCCTGGGCTCCAAAATCACTGCAGATGGTGACTGCAGCCATGAAAATAAAAGACACTTGTTTCTTGGAAGAATAGCTATGATAAACCTAGATAGCATTTTAAAAAGCAGAGACATTACTTTGCCAACAAAAGCCCTTCTAGTCAAAGCTGTGGTCTTTCCAGTAGTCACGTATGGATGTAAAAGCTGGACCAAAAAGAAGGCTGAATGCCGAACAATTGATGCTTTTGAACTGTGGTGTTGGAGAAGACTCTTGAGTCCCTTGGACTGCAAGGACATCAAACCAATCAATCCTAAAGGAAATCAGTCCTGAATATTCACTAGAAGGTCTGATGCTGAAGCTGAAGCTCCAACAATTTGGCCACTGAATGCAAGGAGCCTACTAATTAGAAAAGACCCTCATGCTGGGAAAGATTGAAGACAAGAAGATAAGGGGATGATAGAGGACAAGATGGTTGGATGGCATCTCTGAGTCAATGGACATGAGTTTGAGCAAGCTCTGGGAGATGGTGAAGGACAGGGAAGCATGGTGTGCTACATTTCAAGGTGTTGCAAAGAGTGGGACATGACTGAATGACTGAACAACAACAAAACATTTTGTCAGGATGATGGGAGAGTCTGCTTGAGAATGAAGCCAACAAATAAGAAAGCAGAGCTGAGAGATAGAAAGAGATGGCTTTTAATGATATCCTTTGAGTGTATTTAGGCATATCTGATGAGTCCTACTCCTGACTAAGATATCCAATAAATCCATAAAATATTGTTTCTCTTGAACCTAGTTTAAACTGAGTTTCTGTCACTTATAAGCAAAAGACTTAAGAGAGGCCCACTAGCAAAATTCTGGAGCTCCCTCTTGCCCCTCCTTCCTCCTGAAATCCAATGACATAGATATACCTAGTCAGCTCTTTGTGAGAGCAGTTCCTCTGTACGTAAGTAAATGAGCCCTTTGAGATGGGGCTGCCTACGAGTCATCCAGTCTCCATATGGCTGGCCTGTTCATTTTCTAATTTGTGTTTTGTTTTGTTTTTACACATAGGAATTGTTTTAAATAAAATGCAATGCATTTCTTTCTAAAGAGGTCAGAATCATTTTAACTAATTAAAATTTTGTTTCCTTTGTATACGGTTTTTGAAGATGAGTGATCTAATCAGGTCAGCACTGGAGAGTTTTGTTTCATCATAAGAGGCAAATTTCCATAGTTATTCCTCCTTTAAGAGGCAGTAGGATCCCAAATGGTGATAGCTGAGGCTGAGCAAAGACGTTAAGTAAGTCACATGGAGGAAGTGGTTACTGGAAGAACTTTGGGGTAGTCAGCAGGGACTGTTGCCACTGCCTCCACTTCATCTATTTTTACTCTGTTGAAAAATAAGTCTAATATAAGGGTTCATTTGTCATTAGTAAAGTACTAAGTTGATGCCTCATGTCTGCAAATGTCAGATTTCAAGGAAAATACTAATGAGATTATAAATAAAGAAGGCGGAACAGGATGCTTGAATTTCATGAGAGATGGAGAGAGAGAACAAAACAGTTGTGTAAGTACACTCAGGACATAATTCCAAATAAGGAAAATGCTACTTACAGAAGCAAAATCAGTTGGTACTATCTTGCAAGTCAACAGTAAGCCAGACTAGCTTTCAGTTCAGTCACTCATTCGTGTCCGACTCTTTGAGACCCCATACACCACAGCACACCGGGCCTCCCTGTCCATCACCAACTCCCGGAGTTCACTCAAACTCATGCCCATTGAGTCAGTGATGCCATCCAACCATGTCATCCACTGTTGTCCCCTTCTCCTCCTGCCTGCAATCTTTCCCAGCATCAGGGTCTTTTCAAATGAGTCAGTTCTTCCCATCAGATGGCCAAAGTATTGTAGTTTCAGCTTCAGCATCAGTCCTTGAATTTTCAGGACTGATTTCCTTTAGGATGGACTGGTTGGATCTCCATGCAGTCCAAGGGACTCTCAAGAGTCTTCTCCAACATCACAGTTCAAAAGCATCAGTTCTTCAGGGCTCAGCTTTCTTTATAGTCTAACTGTCACATTCATACACGCCTACTGGAAAACCATAGCTTAACTAGACAGACCTTTGCTAGCAAAGTAATGTCTCTGCTTTTGAATATGCTATCTAGGTTGGTCATAACTTTCCTTCCAAGGAGCAATCATCTTTTAATTTCATGGCTGAAGTCACCATCTGCAGTGATTTTGGAGCCCAAAAGAATAAAGTGTGTCACTGTTTCCACTATTTCTCCATCTATTTGCCATGAAGTGATGGGACCAGATGCTGTGATCTTCATTTTTTGAATGTTGAGTTTTAAGCTAAGTTTTTCACTCTCCTCTTTCACTTTCATCAAGAGGCTCTTTAGTTCTTTTTCACTTTCTGCCATAAGGGTGGTGTCATCTGCATATCTGAGGTTATTGATATTTCTCCTGGCAATCTTGATTCCAGCTTGTGCTTCATTCAGTCCAGCATTTATCATGATGTACTCTGCATATAAGTTAAATAAGCAGGGTGGCAGTATACAGCCTTGACATACTCCTTTCCCATTTTGGAACCAGTCTGTTGTTCCATGTCCAGTTCTAGCTGTTTCTTCTTGACCTGCATACAGATTTCTTGGGATGTAGGCCAGGTGGTCTGGTATTCCCATCCCTTTAAGAATTTTCCACAGTTTGCTGTGATTCACACAGTCAAAGGCTTTGACATAGTCAATAAAGCAGAAGTAGATGTTTTTCTAGAACTCTCTTGCTTTTTTTGATGATCCAACAGATGTTGGCAATTTGATCTCTGGTTCCTCTGCCTTTTCTAAATCCAGCTTGAACATCTGGAAGTTCACGGTTCATATACTGCTGAAGCCTGGCTTGGAGAGTTTTGAGCATTACTTTGCTAGTGTGTGAGATGAATGTAATTGTGCAGTAGTTTGAACATTCTTTGGCATTGCCTTTCTTTGGGATTGGAATGAAGACTGAACTTTTCCAGTCCTGTGGCCACTGATGAGTTTTCCAAATTTGCCTGCATATGGAGTGCAGCACTTTCACAGCATCATCTTTTAGGATTTTAAATAGCTCCACTGGAATTCCATCACCTCCACTAGTTTTTTTTTGTAGTGATGCTTCCTAAGACCCACTTGACTTCGCATTCCAGGATGTCTGGCTAGCTTTACCATTCAGTTATAGGGGAATAACAAGCCTGGTGTAATCAATTCATACAGAACAGAAAATAAGTATTTTTCAAGGCCCAATTGTGGCTCAGCTGGTAAGAATGCGCCTGCAGTGCAGGAAACCCGGTTTCGATCCCTGGGTTGGGAAGATCCCCTGGAGAAGGGAAGGGCTACCCACTCCAGTATTCTGGCCTGGAAAATTCCATGGACTGTACAGTCCATGGGGTTGCAAAGAGTCAGACACGACTGAGTGACTTGCACTTCACTTCACTTCAATCTGTACAGAATTCGTGTGTGACTTTGGACTTTCCATGTCAGCAAGCAACCTGATGGCCATGTTGCTATAAAACTATCACTAGACAGAAACTCACAGCCTAGGCAACCACTCAGAATCACACACAAGAATCAAAATTCTTAGGAACTATATACTTCTTTTTATGACATGACAGATGTAGAAATCACAATACTTAGTCTTATGACATTTGAAGTCTTAACAGTTTAATAGGCTCTGAGGCACAACACAGAATCCTAAACCGAAGTTGATAGCTCAGTGCACTCGGAAGAATGATTAAGGCAAACAAGTGTTTTTCAAGTTTGATTCTTTATCTAGCTCTGTAACAAAGGAATTGTAAGAGAAAAATAAGCCACGTGTCCTATCCCTCTCACAAGCTTTTGGTTATCAAATATCAAATTGCATAGAACAGTTAGAAGTGATCAATAACAGGAGAGATCACTGAGGGTGAAACAGAAGCACTGTGAGCCCAGCAGAACTGGTAGAATTTGGTTACTTCGGATGTGTAGAGAGAAGAAGACTGTTCTGGACTGGTGTGTGTGTGTGTGTTTTCATGTATTGTGTCCTGTGGGTTTTAGAGGCACCATAATGGTACCAATTTGACTGGAAGAAATAAACAGTGCTCAGGTTTTTATAGTGAAGTAGGTTCAGATGAACAAGGCCCTGAGAGACAAGGCAGGAGGGTAGACACTTGATAGGGGAGGGAGCAAATGAGTCAGTATAATTCACTGGAGAGGAGAAAGGGTGGTGTGTGTGTTGCTTTCTGATGGCTGCTGTAGCAAGCTACCACAAACACCCGAGGCTTAAAAAGAGCACAAATTTATGATCTTACAGGTTGAGAAATTAGTGATGCCAACACAGTGCTGTATTTTTTCTGGAGGCTCTATGAAAGAATCTGTTTCTTTGCCTTTTACAGCTTCTAGAAGCAGCCTAGATTCCTTGGCTCATTGCCCCTTCTTCCATCTTCAAAACCATCAGTCGCATCACTCCAACCTCTACCTCCAGCCCTCATATCTTCTCTGACTCTTCTGCCTTTATCTTCTACCTTTTAAGGACCTTTGTGATTATGCCAGGATATCTGGATAATCCAGAATACTTTCCCTATGTTAAGACTCTTAACTTTATTACATTATATCACCCTCTTGCCATGAAAGGTAGCACACCTGTAGGTTCTGTAGATAGGTTATGAGCACTTTGTGGGGAGCATTAGTCTGCCTACCACCTATGGCAGAGGGACTTAATCCTAATCCTGAATCAGTAAATCACTATCAGCTTTTAAAAGTTGATGCTAATACTAAGATGCTGAGTAGGAGAATATAACAGGCTTCATTACTTATAATGACTGCTTTTGGTACATCTCTGTGTTTCTGATATACTTATCAATTCTAGAAACCAGCAGCATAGAAGAGAATACTGTACTATGGGCCCACAAAAGCAATTCAGACTAGTCTAGCACATGAGAATTCTGCAGGCATAAATAACCAGGGTACAGCATGGTTGCCAGTGAATGGAAAACAAAAGTACTTTGTTCAGAATGGAAAACTGGGACTTTAGGAAATGGTACAGACATATCTACAATGAGTGACCACAGGAAGGAACTGGATCATTTTAACAAATGCACTGAGTATTTAATTTCACTTCTCCTTTTACATGAGTGGGTTTTTTTTTTTTCCTTCATAGATTTTCAATGTAAGTTGTTATTTTGGTCACATAGATGAAGAAAATGTCCATGGATCTATTTCATTGCAGTGAGAGGGAATGCAATTTCTAAATGACTTCATAATGGCTGACTCAATCATTCTTTTAATGAATATATACTGTAAACCAACTTGGTGACAAAAAAATGACATTTAATCCATAATCTCAAGGATTTCATGGTCCTGTAATCTTCATGATAATTATGTGAGATAGATGTACCATTACTCACTTTTAAGTAAAAGAAGAAAGTCTCAAAAAGTTAAATAATTCATCCAAGGTCATTCAGCTAAGAAATGACAAGGAGTAATTTGAATGAACATTCATGTAAAGGTAAGGCCCATTTTTTCCCACTACATGATGTGGCTTTTCTCTGGGCTCAGATCCTTTTATAAAAAAGACTTTATAACAGACTTTATACCTTGATATTTTCGGCTCCTATTCTATAAAGTGTTCATATTCACTAAACCAAGGAGGATTCATAACTAAAAAACTTTACAAATTTCTTATTTCCATCAGTCTTATGCAATATGGCCCTGTAATTCTGAAACTCACTGACTCACTTGTCAACTGTGGTTGTGGTGCTTTCCTCCTTACACTGATGAATATAGTTAATAATATTAAAAATAGGCAAGAGAATTTTACAGCCAGTAGTCACAAAGAGTCAGACAGAACTTATTGCCTGAACAAATTATCTCAGGTGGCTCAATGGTAAAGAATCTACCTGCCAAGCAGGAGACTCGGGTTTGATCCTTGGATCAGTAAGATCCCCTGGAGAAGAAAATGACAACTCACTCCAGTATCCTTGCCTCGGAAATCCCACGGACGGAGGACCCTGATGAGCTACAGTCCACGGGGGTCGCCTAAGAATCAGACATGACTTAAGAACTAAAGAGCAACAGCATTAAATCTGCGGCACTGGGCTCACAGTGGGAGAGACTATTGATTAACTGACTGAATGACTGCCTCTCTCATGAGCTGTGAGGTCTGTGGCCAAGGCTGTGTCTTCACAACTCTCTAGCTCCAGCTCTGAACCAACATCTGTAGGTTTTCAGTAAATGTTTAGAAAAATGATTTATTCAGTCAAACTTCTACTCATTTTCAAGGGTCCCCCATGCGACACATCCACTTACCTCCTTTTGAAGTCTCTCCTGTTCACTTGCCAAGCAAATGCAGAGCATCACACACAAGGGCGCTGTTTACCGTCAAGTGCCAGAGCCATCTCAGACCAGACCCTGAAAGCCGATTATAAAATGTTCAGGAACTTAGCGAGCCAGCTGTTAAACTAGGGTAAAGTAAATTACATAAACTTGAAATCAAATAAATTATATTAAAAATAAAGACAATAAACAAAACTCACTTCCTAATTATTTTACTGTATTTTTATTACCCGTGCCCTTGAAATTCTTTATGCCAATTTCAACTGTTACAGTGCAAATTTTATATAATCATGCGCTACTACTGTGAATCTCCTCTCAGCTCACATCAGTGACGTCACGTTGGAAGCTTAAAACAAGCCTTGGAGTTTTACAACATGGAAACTGCAAACACTACAGGACAGAGTGTGGTTTGTTGTTTTGCTGATTGTCTAGACTAGAGGCCAGTCGCCTTTTTCTGTAAAGAGCCAGATAATAAATATTTAAAACTTTATAAGCCATGCAGTCACAACTAATCAACACAGGCTATAGCTTAAAAGAAGTCATACACAACATGGAAATAAATGAGTAAGCTTGTGTTCCAGTAAAACGTTCTTTTAAGTAAGGCCAAGGTGTTTCGGGATGGTGGGTAGATTTGGATGCAGTTTGACAATCCTTGGTCTAGTCTTAAGAAATGTTAACATTGAGGGTTAAACTTAAAAGTTTAAACAGTGTCATAACTGTTATATTATGAGTAATACCAAAAATTGAGGATTATTCTCCCAGTGTTCTAAAACTATTATCCAATTTAGCAATGAAGTTAGTCACATAACTAACGAATGAGTGAAGTTCTAATATTTGTTTCTGCCTTTTGACTTTTACCATACTCATTAACACTTATGAAAATATCAATAAACATCCCTATCAGAACTACATTCCTTTGTCATCTGTAACTATAGTTGGACGACAGATATAAGAGTTCAGCCAAAATCACTGAAGGCCTTCTTTGAGAATTGGTTATATGGAATTTACAATGGAACATAATCTGAAAATATATATATATATATAACTGAATCATTTAATTGTACACCTGAAAAAAATATTGTATATTTTATTATTATATTTGTAAATTGTATGCTATATATCCATTATCCTAAGATTTATAATAAGTATATGTATGCATAAGTGCTATGCCCTTGGTCCTCAGCTGTAATTCAATGTCTATTACTTCAGATCAGATCAGATCAGTCGCTCAGTCGTGTCCGACTCTTTGCGACCCCATGAATCGCAGCACGCCAGGCCTCCCTGTCCATCACCAACTCCCGGAGTTCACTCAGACTCACTTCCATCGAGTCAGTGACGCCATCCAGCCATCTCATCCTCTGTCGTCCCCTTCTCCTCTTGCCCCCAATCCCTCCCAGCATCAGAGTCTTTTCCAATGAGTCAACTCTTCACACGAGGTGGCCAAAGTACTGGAGTTTCAGCTTTAGCATCAGTCCTTCCAAAGAAATCCCAGGGCTGATCTCCTTCAGAATGGACTGGTTGGATCTCCTTGCAGTCCAAGGGACTCTCAAGAGTCTTCTCCAACACCACAGTTCAAAAGCATCAATTCTTCGGCGCTTATCCTTCTTCACAGTCCAACTCTCACATCCATACATGACCACAGGAAAAACCATAGCCTTGACTAGCCGGACCTTTGTTGGCAAAGTAATGTCTCTGCTTTTCAATATGCTATCTAGGTTGGTCATAACTTTCCTTCCAAGGAGTAAGTGTCTTTTAATTTCATGGCTGCAGTCACCATCTGCAGTGATTTTGGAGCCCAGAAAAATAAAGTCTGACACTGTTTCCACTGTTTCCCCATCTATTTCCCATGAAGTGATGGGACCAGATGCCATGATCTTCGTTTTCTGAATGTTGAGCTTTAAGCCAACTTTTTCACTCTCCACTTTCACTTTCATCAAGAGGCTTTTGAGTTCCTCTTCACTTTCTGTCATAAGGGTGGTGTCATCTGCATATCTGAGGTTATTGATATTTCTCCTGGCAATCTTGATTCCAGCTTGTGTTTCTTCCAGTCCAGCGTTTCTCATGATGTACTCTGCATATAGGTTAAATAAACAGGATGACAATATACAGCCTTGACGTACTCCTTTTCCTATTTGGAACCAGTCTGTTGTTCCATGTCCAGTTCTAACTGTTGCTTCCTGACCTGCATACAAATTTCTCAAGAGGCAGGTCAGCTGGTCTGGTATTCCCATCTCTTTCAGAATTTTCCACAGTTTATTGTGATCCACACAGTCAAAGGCTTTGGCATAGCCAATAAAGCAGAAATAGATGTTTTGTCTGGAACTCTCTTGCTTTTTCCATGATCCAGCAGATGTTGGCAATTTGATCTCTGGTTCCTCTGCCTTTTCTAAAACCAGCTGGAACATCAGGAAGTTCACAGTTCACATATTGCTAAAGCCTGGCTTGGAGAATTTTGAGCATTACTTTACTAGCGTGTGAGATGAGTGCAATTGTTAGTAGTCGGAGCATTCTTTGGCATTGCCTTTCTTTGGGATTGAAATGAAAACTGACCTTTTCCAGTCCTGTGGCCACTGCTGAGTTTTCCAAATTTGCTGGCATACTGCGTGCAGCACTTTCACAGCATCATCTTTCAGGATTTGGAATAGCTCAACTGGAATTCTATCACCTCCACTAGCTTTGTTCATAGTGATGCTTTCTAAGGCCCACTTGACTTCACATTCCAGGATGTCTGGCTCTAGGTCAGTGATCACACCATCGTGATTATCTGGGTTGTGGAGATCTTTTTTGTACAGTTCTTCTGTGTATTCTTGCCATCTCTTCTTAATATCTTCTGCTTCTGTTAGGTCCATACCATTTCTGTCCTTTATCAAGCCCATCTTTGCATGAAATGTTCCTTTGGTATCTCTGATTTTCTTGAAGAGATCTCTAGTCTTTCCCATTCTGTTGTTTTCCTCTATTTCTTTGCATTGATCGCCGAAGAAGGCTTTCTTATCTCTCCTTGCTATTCTTTGGAACTCTGCATTCAGATGTTTATATCTTTCCTTTTCTCCTTTGCTTTTCGTTTTTCTTCTTTTCACAGCTATTTGTGAGGCTTCCCCAGACAGCCATTTTGCTTTTTTGCATTTCTTTTCCATGGGGATGGTCTTGATCCCTGTCTCCTGTACAATGTCACGAACCTCATTCCATAGTTCATCAGGCACTCTATCGATCAGATCTAGGCCCTTACATCTATTTCTCACTTCCACTGTATAATCCTAAGGGATTTGATTTAGGTCATACCTGAATGACCTAAATCATTCAGAACAGAATGGTCTACTACTTAGAAAGTAGCATTTAGTTATATCTGAGTCTTCCAGTCAAATAACACTCCATGAACCCCAACCTCAAATTAATATCTAAAAAACAAGTTTTATGAAAGCAACTGTATACCTCATACAGGTACTCCCATGGACAGAGGAGCCTGGTAGGTTACAGTCCATGGGGTCAAAAAGAGTCAGACACGACTGAGCGACTTCACCTACAGATACTCCAAGGAGAGTTAAACTAAATTCTTTGGAGAATTAAAAATTGCTTATGCAATAGCTTGTCTTTAAAAGTCCCTCTAGACAAGCTTTATTACTGTTTGGTCTGTTGTACTTAATCCAGTTATCTTTTACTCTGTGGAAGCACAGCTGGCTTGATTAAATCACACTCAGAGTAGGTTGAAAACCAAAAGACAACATCCCAGAATAAGATGGCCTTAAAAGGGAGAGACAGCATTTGGTCACTCACCCTCCTCCTCAGCTTTGAGAAGTCTTTATCTCTGCCAGGAAAGACATTGCTAGTTTGTTTAAATTATTTAAGACTAAAGGATTAGACAATAGTTTAGAACCTCAGTGTGGTTCTAATGAAGAAGTCTAAAGAAGTGTATGACTCTTTGAGACCACATGGACTATAGCCTGCCAGATTTCTTTAATCATGGAATTTTCCAGGCAAGAATACTGCAGGGGGTAGCCATGCCCTTCTCCAGGGGATCTTCTCAACCCAAGGGTTGAACTCAGATCTCCCGCATTGCAGGCAGATTATTTACCATCTGATTCACCAGGGATGCCCCTGATGAAGGTATAGTGGTGGAAGAAAAAATCATCTCCAGATATAGATAATAGAAAAAGGTAGGTAATAGGAAAAAAGAAGAGTATAATGGCTGCAGCTCTGCTTTAGGACTCAAACTAGTGTGCGGGATAGGATGAGTGTGGTCAGATTAGTCTTTACCACCTCCGAATGGGCTTCTCTGGGAAATTTTGGTGGTAATACCAAGAAAATTCAGGCTACATTCCCGTAACTCCATTGTGTCAGAAATAAGACTCTGGCAGATACCATCTTGTATTGCCACTGTTTTCCTGTCTATTGTTCCATCTGTGAACAACTTGGCAGTAAGGGTGGTGACCTATTTATCTTTGTAATTCAGTTTCTAAAATAGTGGCTGAGGTGAAGTCAATGTTCCATAAAGGTGCACCACCTGGATACATGAAACTGAATTAGGGAGCTTCTGAGAAAGCTGGGTGCCCTGTTACCAGTTTCATGTTTTGGTGTAATTTAAAAGTCTCATCCCACAATGCTATGAGAGCAATGAAGCAGAAATGACTAAAATAATTCTGATTTTTAAAAAAATCAAAACAAAGGGAGTTTAAATGTTTGCCCAAAGTCATAAATATGGTAAGTGGAAGAGTCAAGAATAAACTCCCAAACCTAAAGCAACTTTGAGAATCCTAATTATAATGTAGATTCAGGAAGTTTTAGGAAAGAAAATTGAGCATCATTTCAGTAATCAATGGATTACAGAAGTTGCAGATATAAGAAGATTGGCTTTAAAAGAATAATAAGTTATTCAATTTTGAAGAAAATAATAATGAGTAGTTTTATTTTGGTTGCTTTGTTAGTTAGATGCCTAAAATTCCAATAATTAGTTTTATTCCATAGGAGCCATCTTAAGGAATAGTTTCTCTTTGCTTCATGTAAAACAAAATGATTATTTCATCCTATGAACAAGGGTTGGTTAATTTGATGACTGCAGCCCACTGTTAACATGTTCATTTCCCATGGAATTCAGGCCAGGCATACAGAGAACAGGGTCTGATAGTTGTAGTTATGTTCTGGGAAAATAGTTCTTAGCCTTTGCTGGACATCACATCACCTGAGGAATTTTTAATGGCACAGACGCCCAGGCCAGAAGCCAGAATATTTTTATCAGAATCTTTGGGAGTGCCACCCGTGTATCAGAAGGCTCTTTGAGTGACATAAATGTCCAGCCAAAATCGAAAATCTCTTTATTAGTGGGTCTTAATGTAGTAGTGACAACCAACATTTTGTCAAAAGGAGTGGAATGAAAAAGAAAACATAAGAGGGTGTTCTGCATAATAAAAATACAGTTTGTTTTAGTAAAACTTTAGTTTCACTTTTGTGTCTATATGTGCTTGGACTGTGCTGCAATGTAAAACACATTCACTATACGCTGTGTTCTAGAACATTCAATGAATACTGATTTGGGTAGGTGAGACTCTGTGATTGGGTCTTAGGCAGAGGTGGCAGGAGAAACATGTAGGGAGGGCATTGTTCTCACCTCCTTCTCTATTCCACATAAAACCAGGTTGGTGGGTCCATCAATCTTTAGAAAATCAAATTCATTTGATGAATTGGCAAACTGTCTCAGACTTCACAGTAAGGGAAAAATTTGTATTTTGATGGAAAACTATGTATTGTCTCTAGCCTATCTTTCCAGGGTATCTTATTGTAATTCTATGAAAGCTATTGTACAACTCTGAAAAATGATAGATGGCTAATAGAAATGAATGCTTATCTGTAAGCATGCAAATTCTGTCCTATCCAAGAGAGCTTCAATTGACTTACCTCCCCAACTTAGAAGAGGCTAAAGAGCAAGGTCTGCCCATGCACATGCATTTCAACACTTCTTCATTTCATGGGAATTTGTGCTTTGTTAATTCCCTGATAGTTCAGCTGGTAAAGAATTCGCCTGCAATGCGGGAGACCTGGGTTCGATCCCTGGGTTGGGGAGATCCTCTGGAGAAGGGAAAGGCTACCCACAGGCCAGTATTCTGGCCTGGAGAATTCCGTGAACTGTATAGTCTACAGGGTCGCAAAGAGTCGGACATGACTGAGTGACTTGAACTTCACTCAATTTCCTTTGAGCCAGTTATAAAGCAGTGTGATTCCTTCATTATGAATTAAATAAGACATTTAACACATGTTCACTTCTCCATCTCTATAAGAGTTATGATCTTATACTGTTTTGAACATTAACTTTTAATAGTGATAATTCCCTCTTCAGAACAATGTGGCGGGTCTTTGTATTTTGCGGTCTCCTCTCTCTGTGGGCCAAAAGGACATGACTTCACGACCACATACCACTCTTGCAACTTGCCTCAGTTCAGCCACAAAAAAGAATCTGAATTCACCACAGTTGTCAGGCTTGGATCTGACCCAGGAAAGTCATGCCCACAGCTAAGGTTAAGTAATACCATGGCATATGTGTGGTTTCATGTAAAACAGAATGAACACTGATGAAATCTTGGAAATCAAATTGTAAGGAAAACTGCTGAATTTACTAATTTATCTTTTCTATTTTTTTTTTCTAACAGGCTCAACTTTCAGTATATTTCCCAGTCATGTGATTTTTTTTTTTTATTTCAACAAGCATTAACAGAGAACTTTTTTCTTGCATCATGATATTAATAGAAAAGACACACTGAAAAATCCCCCCTAAAAATACCCAGAAATTAAACAAACATCCTTTAAAATATACAGCTAAACTTTAAAGAAATAGAGAAAAGGGTGCTAGAACAACTAGATATCCTCTACAAAAAAAATTATATATATATATATGCATAAACTTGACACCCTTTACAAAAATTAACTCAAAATGGATAGACATAAGTGTAAAATGCAAAACTAAAACTCGTAAAAGGTAACACAGGAGAAAATCAATATGACCTTGGATAAGACGATGACTTTTGTATTTCAGTTTGCATTTCATCACTACATTGGATTTCAGTCTTGTATTTCATCATTGCAACCAGTTTACAGATTGGCAGATAGATGTTTACAGGCTATCCACACTACCACATTACAATGAGGTTTTATACTTCTAACAGCTTTTGTATGGCTTGTCCTGTTTTCAGAGCCATCTGAAGCTTGAAATTCAAAGTCAAAGTCCTTTTTTAAAAAATTACTTTCATTTCCCATTGACTTCTAAAATTCCCTAGAGCCTATATTAAATGTTTTCTTTTTTCTTATGTGAGTATAGAGGTTCTCAACTTAGGACCTGTGTTAGAATTACCTGGGGAAGCTTTAAAAATCCTAATACCTGGGTCCCAACCCAAATATTTTTATTTGATTGATTTGGGATAAGACCTGGACATCAGTGTTCTCAGGAGATCCCAGGTAATAATATTATATAGGGCTTGATGGGGCTTCCCAGGTGGAGCTAATGATAAAGAACCCACCTGCCAATGCAGGAGACATAAAAGACGAAGGTTTGATCCCTGGGTCAGGAAGATTCCCTGGAGGAGGGCATGGCAACCCATTCCCGTATCCTTGCCTGGAGAATCCCATGGACAGAGCCTGGTGGGCTACAGTCCAAAGGGTTGCAAAGAGTCAGACATGACTCAAGGACTTAGCATGCATGCATGCAAGATATGATGATGACTTTTTAGATACAACACCAAAGGCATGATCCACAAAAGAAATCATTTTGTAAACTACACTTTGTTAAAATTAAAAGGCTTCTTCTCTGTGAAAGACATTGTCAAGAGAAATAAAATTCAAACCACAGACTGGGAAAAAATATTTGCAAAAGAATGTCTGATAAAGGACCATTATCCAAACTGCACTAAAACTCTTAAAACTCAGCAAGAAAACCAACCCAGTT
The DNA here is from genome assembly GCF_029378745.1 of Bos indicus. Classification (NCBI taxonomy): domain Eukaryota; kingdom Metazoa; phylum Chordata; class Mammalia; order Artiodactyla; family Bovidae; genus Bos; species Bos indicus. Next base: position 10,901,553 of record NC_091785.1, read on the forward strand.
ACAAAATGGTTATAAGATCTTACCAAAGATATCAGTTCAATCAGTTCAGTCGCTCAGTTGTGTCTGATTCTTTGTGACCGCATGGACTGCAGCATGCCAGGCTTCCCTGTCCATCACCAATTCCCAGAACTTGCTTTCCCAGCATCACGGGCCTTTTCCAATGAGTTAGTTCTTCACATCAGGTGGCCAAAGTATTGGAGTTTCAGCTTCAGCATCAGTCCTTCCAGTGAATATTCAGGACTGATTTCCTTTAGAATGACTGGTCTGATCTTCTTGCAGTCCAAGGGACTCCCAAGAGTCTTCTCCAACACCACAATTCAAAAGCATCAATTCTTCTGTGCTCAGCTTTCTTTATGGTTCAACTCTCACTTTCATACATGACTACTGGAAAAACCATAGCTTTGACTAGACAGACCTTTGTTGGCAAAGTAATGTCTCTGCTTTTTAATATGCTGTCTAGGTTGGTCATAGCTTTTCTTCCAAGGTGCAAGCATCTTTTAATTTCATGTCTGCAGTCACCATCTGCAGTGATTTTGGAGCCCAAGAAAATAAAGTCATCCACTGTTTCCATTGTTTCCCTCTATTTGTCATGAAGTGATCGGACCAGATGCCATGATCTTTGTTTTCTGAATGTTGAGTTTTAAGCCAACTTTTTCACTCTCCTCTTTCACTTTCATCAAGAGGCTCTTTAGTTCCTCTTCACTTTCTGCCGTAAGGGTGGTGTCATCTGCATATCTGAGGTTATTGATATTTCTCCTGGCAATCTTGATTCCAGCTTGTGTTTCATCCAGCCTAGCATTTCACATGATATACTCTGCATGTAAGTTTAATAAGCAGAGTGACAATATACAGCCTTGATGTTCTCCTTTTCCAATTTGGAACCAGTCTGTTGTTCCATGTCTGGTTTAACTGTTGCTTCTTGACCTGCAAACAGATTTCTCAGGAGGCAGGTAAGGTGGTCTGGTATTCCCATCTCTTTAAGAATGTTCCTCAGTTTGTTGTGATCTATACAGTAAAAGACTTTGGCATAGTCAGTAAAGCAGAAGCGGATGTTTTTCTGGAACTCTCTTTCTTTTTTGATGATCCAGCAGATGTTGGCAATTTGATCTCTGATTCCTCTGCCTTTTCTAAAACCAGCTTGAACATCTGGAAGTTCATGGTTCACTTATTGCTGAAGAATACTGTCTTGGAGAATTTTGAGCATTAGTGTGTGAGATGAGTGCAACTGTGTAGTAATTTAAGCATTCCTTGGCATTGCCTTTCTTTGGGATTGGAATGAAGACTGAACTTTTCCAGTCCTGTGGCCACTGCTGAGTTTATATTGAGTGTAGCACTTTCACAGCATCATCTTTTAGGATTTGAAATAGTTCCACTGGAATTTCATCACCTCTACTAGCTTTGTTTGCAGTGATGCTGCCTAAGGCCCACTTGACTTTGCATTCCAGGATGTCTGTATCCAGCTTTGCAGGCCAGTGGAATTTGATTACAGAACTTCCACAGGACTGGAGAAACAGATTCTTGAAGGGCACAAACAAAACCTTGTGTGCACCAGGAGCCAGGAGAAAGAAGCAGTGTCCCCACAAGAGACTGAGCCAGACTTGCCTGTGAGTGTCCAGCAGTTTCTAGTGGAGGCGTGGCTGGACAATGGCCTGCTGTGGGGTCAGGGCACTGAATACAACAGTACTGGCATAAGCCCTTTTGAAGGAGGTCCCCATTACCCTCATTACCCCTATCATAGTTTGGCCTCAGGCCAAACAACAGGAACACAACCCTGCCCATCAGCAGAAAATTGGATTAAGTGATTTACTGAGCATGGCCCCGCCCATCAAAACAAGACCCAGATTCCCCCATAGTCAGTCTCTCCCATCAGGAAGCTTCCACAAGTCTCTTATCCTTATCCATTAGAGGGAAGACAGAATGAAAGAAGATATACAGATGGCAAACAAACATATGAAAAGATGCTGGACACCATATGTCCTTAAGAAATTGTAAATGAAAACAACATTGAGATACACCACTACATGCCTAGCAGAATGGTCAAAACCCAAAACACTGGCAACACCAAAAGTTCATGAGGTTATGTCACACAAGTGTATTCCTCGGTTCTTTGTCTCGTCACAACAAAGATTTGGAGCAATGGACATTAAAGCCCTCGGCGCGTCACAGCTCTCAGGTCTTGGACAAACCGTGCTACAGCTCTTAGGCAAATCAGTGTTACAGCTCTATTTTAGTTAGAAGATAGTAGGAGAGTGAGAGAGAGAGAGAGAGAAAGAAAAGAGCGCACGAACGTGGGAGAGAGAGTCCGTGAGAAAGAGCTTTGGCTTCTCCTTTTATATGTTTTTTTCCTCCACCTGGGCCTGCCCTATGCAAATTGGGCTTAGCCAGGAGTGCTGTTTGTTCTGCCTGAAGTCTTCACTCTGGTCCTCGGACCTTCCTTTGACCTTCCTTGTTTTTTAGCCACCGCCATTTTGGACTCCTTTTCCCTATTCTACCTACCTAACAGTTATAAAGCAACAAGAACTCATTGTTGATGAGAATGCAAAACAGACAGCTTGAAAGACAGCTTCGCAGTTTCTTACAAAACTAAACAGACCTTTAAATATAATACACAGTAATTGTGCTCCTTGGCATTTACCCAAAGGAGCTGAAAACTTTTGTCCACACAAAAACTTGCACGCAAATCTTCATAGTTGCTTTATTCATAATTTCCCAGAACAGAAAGCAACAAAGATATCCTTTAGTAGGTGAGTGAATAAATAAACTGTAGTGCATCCAGACAATGGATGAACTAAACAATGGATTTCTAAAAAGAAATTAGCTATTTAACCATGAAAAGACATAGGGGAAACTTACAGGCAAATTACTAAGTTAAAGAAACCAATCTGAAAAGGTTATATATTATATGAATCCAACTCTATGATATTCTGGAAAAGCCAAAACTATGGAAGCAGTAAAAAGATCAATGGTTGCCAGGAGTTAAGAGGGAGGGTTGGACTATTGATAGGTGGGACACAGAGGATTTTAGGGCAGTGAAACTATTCTGTATGATACAATAATGAGGGATATATGTCATTATACCTTTGTCAAAACCCATAGAATGTGTCCACTAAAAAGATGTACAACTTGAGAGTTGTGAATTAAGTTTTATTTGGGGCAAAAGGAGGACTTCAGGCCAGGAGCATCTCAGATAGCTCTGAGAGACTGCTCCAAAGTGGCAGTGGGGGAAAGTCAATATATAAGGTTTTGGTGAAGGGGGAGTTCAATACCATGAAGCACTAATTTTACAAAAGCTTTTTAACATAGTCATGAGGATCTGATATCATTATGAAGGGATTTAGTTCTCTTCTAGATATGAGGAGATGAAAGGATTGAGATCATAAAATCTGTTCCTAAAAACATCCAACTATACAAGGAACTATTAAAAGACGCTTACTACTTGGAAGGAAAGTAATGTCCAACCTAGATAGCATATTGAAAAGCAGAGACATCACTTTGCCAACAAAGGTCCAGCTAGTCAAGGCTATGGTTTTTCCTGTGGTCATGTATGGATGTGAGAGTTGGACTGTGAAGAAGGCTGAGTGCCGAAGAATTGATGGTTTTGAACTGTGGTGTTGGAGAAGACTCTTGAGAGTCCCTTGGACTGCAAGGAGATCCAACCAGTCCATTCTGAAGGAGATCAGCCCTGGGATTTCTTTGGAAGGACTGATGCTAAAGCTGAAACTCCAGTACTTTGGCCACCTCATGCGAAGAGTTGACTCATTGGAAAAGATTCTGGTGCTGGGAGGGATTGGGGGCAAGAGGATAAGGGGACGACAGAGGATGAGATGGCTGGATGGCATCACTGATTGGATGGACATGAGTCTGAGTGAACTCCGGGAGTTGGTGATGGACAGGGAGGCCTGGCGTGCTGTGATTCATGGGGTCGCAAAGAGTCGGACACGACTGAGCGACTGAACTGAACTGAACTGAACTGATCCCACCAGATTCCCTGGAGCACGGAGTGCCTCACTCCACCCTGAACTCCCTCAGGGGTTGTTGAAGGTCATCAGCTATAGCAGCATGGGGTTTAGTCTCTGTAGAGGCTGATGGCAAATGCCTTTGTTGTTCAGTCGTTGGCAATGCTCTTGCTAAGTGCCAATTTGTAGTTGACAAATGTACAACTCGAAGAGTGAATCCTGTGGACTTTGGGTGATCATGATGTGTCTATGTAGGTTTGTTGATTATAGCAAATGTGCTAGTCTGGCATGGGGAGTTGATAGTGGGGGAATCTACTGGGAGCGGTGAGGGGCAGAGGCAGGGTGTGTATATTAGGAATTTTCTGTGCTTTTCTCTCAGTTTTGCTGTGAACCTAAAATTGCTCTAAAAAAAAGTCTAATTAATTAAAAAAAAAAAAAAACAGGAAAATGAAATCAATGTTAATCTTCCCACAAAGAAAATACCAATCTTAAGACTATTTTTAAAAGTTATATACACCCAAATGCTCAAATGACAAATAATTCTGATCTTATGCAAAATATACCATAGCATGAAAAATGAAGGAATGATCCACCATTCATTTCATTAATCTAGCACAATCTTGACACAAAGCTTCTGAACACAGAAACGTGGACACTGGACCAAACCACACCTTATTGCCTTGTGTAATTATAACTTGCACCATTTCTTTGTACCCATTAGCATGTTTATTCATCCAGGAGTCACCTGCTCAGGCAAATGGTTATTTGATTCTTCATTATAGGAATTTCCCGGAAGACTCATCACCTCCTCAGTGTGAAACATTAACAGTTTACAACCTGAGAGTCTTTGAATCTTTTGCTGCCTCTCCACCAATCCTGGACTGTTGGATCTTAAATTCTTACCCAGTCCTAATCAGCCATGCCTTCTTTAAAAGACCTGCCTTTAAATCAAACTTTCAGTTTAACAAATTCTGATCTTACCTTCCATCTTCTCATAGTTGCTGTCAAAGCTTTGCAGGGCTGGCATTCTCATGAAATTGTTATTTTGACCAAAAGGCTGTGTTAGCAATGTTTGAGGAGACAGATTTTGACATTTTGGAAAGATAGTACTGTCATGAGAGTGTATGTTCCTCGGTTCTTTGTCTCATCACAACGAAGATTTGGAGCGACGGACATTAAAGCCCTCAGCGCATCACAGCTCTCCGGTCTTGGAGAAACCGTGTTATAGATCTTAAGCAAATCAGTGTTACAGCTCTATTTTATTTAGAAGATAGTAGAAGAATCCATCCTCGAAGTGTGAGGGCATGCCAACCCAAAGACTCGAAGAGAAGAGAGTGGAGGAATGCACAGGGAGGGAGAGAGAGAGAGAAAGAGCGCACGCACGTGGGGGAGAGAGAGTTCGTGAGAAAGCGCTTTGGCTCCTCCTTTTATATGTTTTTTTCCTCCACCTGGGCCTGCCCTATGCAAATTGGGCTTAGCCAGGAGTGCTGTTTGTTCTGCCTGAAGTCTTCACTCTGGTCCTCGGACCTTCCTTTGATCTTCCTTGTCTTTTAGCCACCACCATTTTGGACTCCTTTTCCCTATTCTACCTACCTAACATCCCCTCCTCAAGAGATGGGAGGCCCAATTCTTTGGGAATAGGGGCGTCAAGGTCTTTCTGGCTACTTCCTGCTGAACTGGGACGGTGAGGGGTATTGGGCCTCCCCCTCTTGCTAGTCTCAATCCTCAGAGTCTTTATAGTGGTGTCCAAGGGTGTGTGATATTTTCCGTGGTCGGCTGTAGTTTTAAATCTTTGTTGAACTGGCACTGCATGTTGTAGCTGGTTGACCTGGGCAGAGACAAAACAGGGTAGACAATTGACAGTACATGGAATAATCATAAGTATCATCAATATAGCATAACAAGGACTAGTAGGGACATTGGTCGATTTTAAATTCACATGGCCAGTATGGCTCAAGTCCCTCCTTGTTCAGGGATCAGAAGATCTCTCTCCTGTCTGTTTTAGAGTACAGTCTCTGTCAAGCTGTATTGGCTCTTTAGAGTTATCCTGAGAAATTTTATCCCCAGAAACCAGATTTTGAGGGTGTTCATTAGAATGACACTCATTGGTAGTTCTGAATAGGTATCTGAGATCTCCCAGGGGCTCACAGGTGTATCGAGTGTCCTCTTCTGTTTTCTTCCACAGCTTGACTAATGAGTAGTGAATCCAGGAGTCATGTCCTGGTACCTTGACTGCTGTGGGGGTAGAAAGTATTACAGGGTAGGGGCCCTTCCATGTGGGCTGGAGTTGAGCCTTTGGGGACCCACCTTTCCAGACTTTAATTAGGACTTGATTTCCTGGAGCATATACTGGTGACTCTTTAGAATCTTTTGGGTCCTGGTTCATACCCCACAAGCGTATATCCTGTTGGAATTGCCCAATGGCCATGGTATAAGACTGGAGGGTCTGAACCTCTAGATCTAGGAAGAGGTCATTGACATAAACAAAAGGTCTCCCATATAGCATCTCATAAGGACTAAGACGAACCTGTTCCTTAGGGGCAATTCGGGTGCGGAGGAGAGCTATTGGTAAAGCTTCCTTCCATCCCAGGGAGGTCTCTTAGGTTATCTTTTTTTATCACTGATTTTAAGAATTGAATGGCTCTTTCTACTTTTCCTGAGGACTGAGGCCTCCAGGCACAATGAAGATAATAAGTAATGCCCAATGCTTTCGAGACCCCTTGGGTGACTTTAGAAGTAAATGATGTCCCATTGTCACTCTGTAATGACCTGGGCAGACCAAATCTTGGAATGATTTCATGGAGCAGTTTTTTTACCACCTCCTCAGCCTTCTCGGTCTGGGTGGGAAAGCCTTCAATCCATCCTGTGAATGTATCTATCATAACTAATAGGTATTTATACCCTTGAGAAACTGGCATCTGGGTGAAGTCCATCTGCCAGTCCTCTCCTGGGTAGGCCCCATGTCGTTGGACGGGCTGGGCCAGCTGGGGTCTTCGAGCTCCTTGGGGGTTGTTTAATTGGCAAGTGGGACAAGAGGAGACCACCTGTCTTATAGTTGTTTGGTAGCCTGTTCCTCTGAAGGACCTTTCTAGTAATCTTTGGAGGGCCTTTTCTCCTAAATGAGTAGTGGCATATAAGGAGTTAACCAACTTCCATTGGAGGTTCCCAGGCAGAAAAAGGAGTCCCTCCTTTTGGAACCACCCCATATGATTTTCTTGAAAGCCCTCGCTCTTAGCTTTAAGAGTCTCACCTTCAGTATATAAAGGAGTTTCTGGCAAATTAGTCTGTGGAACTAAGGTGGCAATCCTTATTAGGTCATGGTTCTGTAATGCTGCTCTCCTAGCTGCCTGATCAGCTGCTTGGCTCCCTCATGCCACTTCTGTGTTCCCTTTTTGGTATCCTTTACAGTGGGAGTCTGAAACCTCAGTGGGCAGATGGACTGCCTCCAAGAGTTGAAGAATCTGATCACCATATTTGATTGGGGACCCTCGGGTGGTCAAGTGGCCCCTTTCTTTCCAAATAGCTGCATGTGCCTGTAGCACCAGAAAGGCATACTTGGAGTCAGTGTAAATGGCTATTCTTTTTCCTTTTCCCAGCTCTAAAGCTCGAGTCAGGGCTATGAGCTCAGCTAATTGGGCTGAAGTACCTGGTGGCAGAGGCTTAGCCTCTATGGTCTCAAAATTGGAGACTACTGCATACCCGGCTCTTCTTTTTCCCTCCAAGACAAAGCTGCTTCCATCAGTGTACCAGATTTCCTCAGGATTGGTCAGAGTGTCTTTTGACAATCCCTTTCGGGATTTTGTCCAGTGGTCCAAGGTTTCTAGACAAGAGTGAAAGGGGAGAGAGCCCTCGGGGGTAGGCAGGAGGGTGGCTGGGTTAAGAACCTCACAAGGGGATATAGTGAGGCCTGGATTTTTCATTAGCATTACTTGATATATGAGGATTCTTTGATCAGACATCCATAAATGGCCTCTCCCATTTAGGCGTTGTTTTACTTGGTGGCTGGTAAAAATAATTAGTTTGCCCCCAAAGGAGAGTTTTAAAGCATCTTCTATCATGATTGCAATAGCTACAAGATTTCGAAGGCAGGGGGGCCAGCTTCGGGTAGTTGGATCGAGCCTCTTGGATAAGTAAGCTACAGCTGCTAAGTCACTTCAGTTGTGTCCGACTCTGTGCGACCTCATAGATGGAAGCCAACCAGGCTCCCCCGTCCCTGGGATTCTCCAGGCAAGAACACTGGAGTGGGGTGCCATTGCCTTCTGCCAGCTACAGGCTGGGGCTCAGATCCCAACCTTTGAGTTAACACTCCCAAGGCTATTCCCTCTCTTTCATGGACATAAAGTTGGAATGTTTTTTCTGGGTCTGGCAACCTCAAGGCAGGTGCCTGAGTTAAGGCCTGTTTTAGTGTAGCCTCTGCCTTCTTTTGAGGAGTTCCCCACATCAGTGGGATTGAATCATCTCGTCCCTTTAAGCTTTCATATAAGGGTAGGCACAGATTCTACAATATCCAGTTAGCCCCAGGAAAGCTCGCAATTGTTTTCGAGTCGTGGGGGAGGGTAACTGGAGAATTCCTCGTACCCAATCAGAGGACGGCCTCCTGGACCCGTGTGTAATCTGAACTCCCAGGTAAATGACCTTTGTCTCGACCATTTGTGCCTCAGCACGGGAGCCTTTATATCCCCTTTCTGCCAAGAAGTTTAGAACCTGAATTGCATGTTGTTGGGCACTTTTCTCATCTGGAGAGCAGAATAGTAGGTCATCTACGTATTGTAATATTTTCCCATTAGGCCCCAGGTCCAGATCTACGAGATCCCGGCTAAGGGCCTGTCCAAACAGGTGGGGGTTATCTCTGAACCCCTGAGGTAATACTGTCCAAGCCATCTGTTGGTGTTTTTCTCCTGGGGCCTCCCACTCAAAGGCAAAAAGGTATTGGGATTCTTTAGCCAGTGGTATGCAAAAAAAAAAAAAAAAATGTATCTTTGAGATCCAAGACTGTAAACCACTTGGCACTGGGTGGGATTTCTCCCAAGATTACATAGGGATTGGGTACTGTGGGATGGAGGGGGACTACAGCTTCATTTATGATCTGGAGATCTTGAACCATTCACCAGGTTTCGTCTTTTTTCATTACTGAGAGGATTGGGGTGTTACATGGCGAACTGGTGGGGACCAATAGCCCACAAGCAAGGAATTTATTTCTTAAAGGCTGTAGTCCCTCCCGAGCCTCTCTTTTGAGAGGATATTGTTTCCGGTTAGGAAACTGAGTGGGATCTCGGAGGACAATGATGACCGGTTCAGCGTGGTGGGCTCGTTCAGGAATCCCCTGGTCCTGGGGGTTAATTTTGTCTTCCCATAGTTTTTGGTCTCTCTCTATTGAAGGTGTAATGGGTTCTTCAGTAGTAACCAGGAGCTGTAGAGCTCTAGGGGCTGAAAAACTTCCCATCACAAGGGTGGTCCCCAGTTTAGTGAGTATATCTCTTCCCAATAAGGGGGTAGGACACTCAGGGACCACCAGAAACTGGTGGGAAGATATTTGTCCATCCCAGCAACAAACAAATGCTCGGGTGAATCTTTTAGTAGTTGCTTTTCCTGTAGCACCCAAAATGGTACAGGTTTGGGAGGAGAAGGCTCTGGAGTAGGAGATCAAGACAGAGTAGGTAGTCCCTGTGTCAACTAAGAAATTCTCAGGCCTACCTGCCACATCCAGTCGCACCCTTGGCTCCAGCCCCGTGATGGTTATCTGTGACAGGCGGGCTGGTTGGAGCGGGCCGCTTCAGTCCTCTTGAACCATCGTGAGGGTAGGCTTGGTGCTTGACCTTGAGGCTCTTGAGTCTCGAGGGCAGAGTGCCGCCCAATGTCCCAGTTCATGGCATTTGTGGCACACTGTTCTAGGAGACTTGTCACGGTTTGGATACTCTTTGGCCCAATGCCCCGCCCGTCTACAGATCAGGCATCTGTCTCGTGCCTTGTCTCTCAAGGACTCGGGGTTTGCCATAGGGCTTCTCTGGAGGGCGGCCAGCATCTGGGCATGCCTTGTCTTTCTTTCTCTCCTTCTTCTGGGCCTTGGCCTCCTTCTCCTGTTCTCTGTTATAAAAGGTATTGGTGGCTGTCTGGACCATCTCATCTAAAGAGGCAGCAGGGTCCTGCTGTTGTAGCTGCTGTAACTTAATTCTGATATCTGATGCACATTGGGACAGGAATTTGTCCTTTAAAATCACCTGTCCCTTGTAAGAGTCTAAGTCCAGGTTGGTAAACTTTTGGAGTGCCTCTTTTAGCCTCTCCAGAAAGGCAATGGGGTTCTCACTGGGCTCCTGAGTTATTGCTGAGACCCAGGCACAGCTAATTACTTTTTGTTGGGCTGCTTTCAGTCCTGCCTTCACACAGATTAGAAAGTGATCTCTTTCCCAGATGTGCTCAGGGTCATTATAATTCCAATTAGGATCGGGGACTGCAGTTTCCCCTACTGGGCATCTATCACTGGAAATGTGGAGCGCTGTTGCATACCTCCGGGCTTCCTTTAAGACCCTGGTATGTTCAGGATCAGATAAAGTTTGACAAAATATGACCATGATGTCTTTCCACGTCAAGTCAAAGGCCAAGGTAATATGTTGGAATGTATCTATATATTTGCCTGGGTCATCTGTATAGCTTCCCAGGTCTTGTTTGATCTGCCTTAGTTCTAAGAGGGAGAAGGGCTTATGGACCTGAGTTGGTCCGAATTATCCTCCAATTTCAACTAAAGGACATACTCGAGCTGGCTTTTGTGGAGGAGGTGCTCCCGGATATGGGGGCACGTTTGGGTACGAGGAAGGAGCACCAGGCAACTCGGGAGCTGTGGGAGGTGAGCCTTCACGAGGGGGTTCCTTTTCTTGGTTGCCTGTGCCTAACACCATTTGCCTAGTGGGCTCACTTTTAGGGCATACTATAATCCCATACTTAAGACAGAGTTCCTTCATATCTCTTAGTCTGAAGAAAATTTGGACATAGGGGATCCCTGTCCATTTCCCTTGTCTTTTGCAGAATAATTCTAATCGCAGGATGGTATTGTAATTTAAAGTTCCATCCTCAGGCCAGTGTTCCTCGTCCCCCAGTGGATACTGTGGCCACACAGCGGCACAAAAGAATTTCAAATGACTTCTCCTTAGAGCTAGAGGGTCGAACAGCTTCCAGTTATCAAGGATGCATCTCAAGGGCGTCTGTCAGGAAGTGGATTGGTTATTTCCCATCTGAAAGACAGTCATGACAGGGAGAAAAGAAAAAGACCACTTTCGATTTTTATGGGTGGACTTCCTTAGGGGTGAGTCTTTCTGAAGCTTATCCTACCCAGAACTGTTGCAACCTGAGAGCCAGGCGTCCCCAGGTCAGGGTGCAGATCCCCAGGCAAGCTGAGGCGTGACAGCCTCCTAGAGATCGAATCCCCAGGCAGGTCGAGGCGTGACGACCTCCTGGGACCTCTGGGACTAGCGGATCCCCGAGCAGGTTGAGGCGTGACAACCTTTCGAGGACCAGATCCCTAGGCAGGTCAAGGCGTGATGACCTCCTGGGACCCCCCGGACTGGAGTTGGACGTCCCCAAGATCTCCAGTGTGACCAGTATTGGGTAGGATAAGGGGGTTGGATATTATAGAGTATTTCCCTCCCAAGGCCAGCTATTTTCTGGTTGTCCTTCCAGAAGATTGTAGAGGCAAACTTGTGGGTCTGGATGGGGCTCATGAAAAGAGCATGAAACAGGACGGAAGGGGGCAGAGCACAACCTTTGAAAGAATGACATAGCACAAGGGTATAACCTTAGACAATTACAATCAGTTGGGTCCAAGATGACAAGTCAAATTGAAGTAAACCTTAATCCCCAATGTATAAGCCAACAAGACATACCCAGAGGTGGCAGGACAGCTCCAAGGCAGGGAGCAAGGAGTGGGTGGTTCACCAATGGCTGGGATGATCCTCTCACTCAGATCAGATCAGATCAGATCAGTCGCTCAGTCATGTCCAACTCTTTGCGACCCCATGAATCGCAGCACACCAGGCCTCCCTGTCCATCACCAACTCCCGGAGTTCACTCAGACTCACGTCCATCCAGTCAGTGATGCCATCCAGCCATCTCATCCTCTGTCGTCCCCTCCTCCTCCTGCCCCCAATCCCTCCCAGCATCAGAGTCTTTTCCAATGAGTCAACTCTTTGCATGAGGTGGCCAAAGTACTGGAGTTTCAGCTTCAGGATCATTCCTTCCAAAGAAATCCCAGGGCTGATCTCCTTCAGAATGGACTGGTTGGATCTCCTTGCAGTCCAAGGGACTCTCAAGAGTCTTCTCCAACACCACAGTTCAAAAGCATCAATTCTTCGGCACTCAGCCTTCTTCACAGTCCAACTCTCACATCCATACATGACCACAGGAAAAACCATAGCCTTGACTAGATGAACCTTTGTTGGCAAAGTAATGGCTCTGCTTTTGAATATGCTATCTAGGTTGGACATTACTTTCCTTCCAAGGAGTAAGCATCTTTTAATTTCATGGCTGCAGTCACCATCTGTAGTGATTTTGGAGCCCAGAAAAATAAAATCTGACACTGTTTCCACTGTTTCCCCATCTATTTCCCATGAAGTGATGGGACCGGATGCCATGATCTTTGTTTTCTGAATGTTGAGCTTTAAGCCAACTTTTTCACTCTCCTCTTTCACTTTCATCAAGAGGCTTTTGAGTTCCTGTTCACTTTCTGCCATAAGGGTGGTGTCATCTGCATATCTGAGGTTATTGATATTTCTCCTGGCAATCTTGATTCCAGCTTGTGTTTCTTCCAGTCCAGCGTGTCTCATGATGTACTCTGCATATAAGTTAAATAAACAGGGTCCTCTCACTCATTAGCATATAAATTCCACCCCCTCACAAAACCTAGCCAGGCCTAATACCATGGCCCCAGCCCTTGCCCTTGGCAATGGTTCACACCCTGAAGAGTGGCTTCTCTCTGGATCCTAACAAATCCACCACTTATCACTTTGTCTCTCAATGAATTTTTGCAATGAGACATCAGAGCCCGAATTTCATTAGTTTTGGCCGGGCTTGAGTCCCGGGAGAGAGCTGAAGGACAGGAGGAAAAAGCAGTGGGAAAAACGTGCCAAGGAATCCCCTTCATAGCCCACCGGAAGATTTGCTAAATATCTGACCGGTGCTCACAGTTTCATTGGTCTGATCCTTGGCATAGAGAAGAGGAAGGACAGAAGAACCGCCCCCCCTCCACCCCCACCCCACCCCACCCCCCCCCCCCCCCCCCCCCCCCCCACCAGCTTGGGTAACAGCTACTGGGACTCAGCAGACAGCGACATGCTGAGACATGCTTTGGGACATGCTGAGGAGTAGCCTCTCCAGAGTCCCTCAGTTGTGCCCCCTGCCGCCAGCCTGTTCACGGGAGGTTCAAGGAAACAAGAAAATAGAGATTGTAAAAGTCCCTCCAGCCATAGGAGTGAGGACCTCTTACCTTAACCGGAGGTCTTCTGGAATCTGAGACTGGGCCGCGTGAGCTTTCTGCTGAGTTCGTTTTTCACTGTCCCGGTTTCCAGCACTATGGGCCTTCCCCTGCGCTGGGTTTCTTTGCCTTCCACTTCTAGCACAGGAGCTTCGCTGAGTTGGGCTCCTGCTGTGCTTGGCCTCTTCTGCGCGGAGGTTGTTTCAGCCAGGTTAAACCCGAGTCATGGCACCATAGATGTCACGCGAGTGTATGTTCCTTGGTTCTTTGTCTCGTCACAACAAAGATTTGGAGCAACGGACATTAAAGCCCTTGGCGCGTCACAGCTCTTGGGTCTTGGACAAACCGTGTTATAGCTCTTAGGCAAATCAGTGTTACAGCTCTATTTTATTTAGAAGATAGCAGTTGAGAGAGAGAGAGAGAGTGAGAGAAAGAGAGAGAGAAAGAGCACATGCACACGGGAGAGAGAGAGTTCGTGAGAAAGCGCTTTGGCTCCTCCATTTATATGTTTTTCTCCTCCACCTGGGCCTGCCCTATGCAAGTTGGGCTTAGCCAGGAGTGCTATTTGTTCTGCCTGAAGTCTTCACTCTGGTCCTCCAACCTTCCTTTGACCTTCCTTGTCTTTTAGCCACCGCCATTTTGGACTCCTTTTCCCTATTCTACCTACCTAACACTTCCGAGGTCAGGGGCAATGGCCGACAGTGCCAGACTGCGATGGCACAGGAATGGCCGAGAGGAGCTACCCCATGTCCGAGGTCAGGGGGGCGCCTGAGAGGAGCTACCCCGCGTCCAAGGCCAGGGGCGGCAGTCAGGAGGAGCTACCCCACACTCCCACACCCGAGGCCAGGGGTAGTGGCTGGGAGGAGCAACCCCACATCCAAGGAACAGTGGCTGCAGGGGCGCAGGAGGGCCTAGAGTAGCTATCCCACATTGAAGGTCAGGAAGGGCACGGTGAGGAGATACCCCTCGCCCAAGGTAAGGAGCAGTGGTGGCTGAGCTTTGCTGGTGCAGCCATGAAGAGATACCCCACTCCCAAGGTAAGAGAAACCCAAGTAAGATGGTAGGTGTTGCAAGAGGGCATCAGAGGGCAGACACACTGAAACCATACTCACAGAAAACTAGTCAATCTAATCACACTAGGACCACAGCCTTGTCTAACTCAATGAAACTAAGCCATGCCTGTGGGGCAACCCAAGACGGGCGGGTCATGGTGGAGAGATCTGACAGAATGTGGTCCACTGGAGAAGGGAATGGTAAACCACTTCAGTATTCTTGCCTTGAGAACCCCATGAACAGTATGAAAAGGCAAAATGATAGGATACTGACAGAGAAACTCCCCAGGTCAGTAGGTGCCCAATATGCTACTGGAGATCAGTGGAGAAATAACTCCAGAAAGAATGAAGGGATGGAGCCAAAACAAAAAGAATACCCAGCTGTGGATGTGACTGGTGATAGAAGCAAGGTCCGATGCTGTAAAGAGCAATATTGCATAGGAACCTGGAATGTCAGGTCCATGAATCAAGGCAAATTGGAAGTGGCCAAACAAGAGATGGCAAGAGTGAATGTCGACATTCTAGGAATCAGTGAACTGAAATGGACTGGAATGGGTGAATTTAACTCAGATGACCATTATATCTACTACTGTGAGCAGGAATCCCTCAGAAGAAATGAGTAGCCATCATGGTCAACAAAAGAGTTCGAAATGCAGTACTTGGATGCAATCTCAAAAACGACAGAATGATCTCTGTTCGTTTCTAAGGCAAACCATTCAATATCACACTAATCCAAGTCTATGCCCCAACCAGTAATGCTGAAGAAGCTGAAGTTGAATGGTTCTATGAATACCTACAAGACCTTTTAGAACTAACACCCAAAAAAGATGTCCTTTTCATTATAGGGGACTGGAATGCAAAAGTAGGAAGTCAAGAAACACCTGGAGTAACAGGCAAATTTGGCCTTGGAACACGGAATGAAGCAGGGCAAAGACTAATAGAGTTTTGCCAAGAGAACACACTGGTCATAGCCAACACCCTCTTCCAACAACACAAGAGAAGACTCTATACATGGACATCACCAGATGGTCAACACCGAAATCAGACTGATTATATTCTTTGCAGCCAAAGATGGAGAAGCTCTAGACAGTCAGCAAAAAACAAGACCAGGAGCTCACTGTGTCTCGGATCATGAACTCCCTATTGCCAAATTCAGACTTAAATTGAGGAAAGTAGGGAAAACCACTAGAACATTCAGGTATGACCTAAATCAAATCCCTTATGATTATACAGTGGAAGTGAGAAATAGATGTAAGGGCCTAGATCTGATAGAGTGCCTGATGAACTATGGATTGAGGTTCGTGACATTGTACAGGAGACAGGGATCAAGACCACCCTCATGGAAAAGAAATGCAAAAAAGCAAAATGGCTCTCTGGGGAGGCCTTACAAATAGCTGTGAAAAGAAGAGAAGCGAAAAACAAAGGAGAAAAGGAAAGATATAAGCATCTGAATGCAGAGTTCCAAAGAATAGCAAGAAGAGGTAACAAAGCCTTCTTCAGAGATTAATGCAAAGAAATAGAGGAAAACAACAGAATGGGAAAGACTAGAGATCTCTTCAAGAAAATTGGAGATACCAAGGCAATATTTCGTGCAAAGATGGGCTCAGTAACGGACAGAAATGGTACGGACCTAACAGAAGCAGAAGATATTAAGAAGAGATGGCAAGAATACACAGAAGAACTGTACAAAAAAGATATTCACGACCAAGATAATCACGATGGTGTGATCACTCACCTAGAGCCAGACATCCTGGAATGTGAAGTCAAGTGAGCCTTAGAAAGCATCACTATGAACAAAGCTAGTGGAGGTGATGGAATTCCAGTTGAGCTCTTTCAAATCCTGAAAGATGATGCTGTGAAAGTGCTGCACTCAATACGCCAGCAAATTTGGAAAACTCAGCAGTGGCCACAGGGCTGGAAAAGGTCAGTTTTCATTCCAAACCCAAAGAAAGGCAATGCCAAAGAATGCTCAAACTACTGCACAGTTGCACTCATCTCACATGCTAGTAAAGTAATGCTCAAAATTCTCCAAGCCAGGCTTCAGCAATATGTGAACCGTGAACTTCCTGATGTTCAAGCTGATTTTAGAAAAGGCAGAGGAACCAGAGATCAAATTGCCAACATCCACTGGATCATGGAAAAAGCAAGAGAGTTCCAGAAAAACATCTATTTCTGCTTTATTGACTATGCCAAAGCCTTTGACTGTGTGGACCACAATGAACTGTGGAAAATTCTGAAAGAGATGGGAGTACCAGACCACCTGATCTGCCTCTTGAGAAACCTCTATGCAGGTCAGGAAGCAACAGTTAGAACTGGACATGGAACAACAGACTGGTTCCAAATAGGAAAAGGAGTATGTCAAGGCTGTATATTGTCACCCTGTTTATTTAACCTATATGCAGAGTACATCATGAGAAATGCTGGACTGGAAGAAACACAAGCTGGAATCAAGATTTCTGGGAGAAATATCAATAACCTCAGATATGCAGATGACACCACCCTTATGGCAGAAAGTGAAGAGGAACTCAAAAGCCTCTTGATGAAGGTGAAAGTGGAGAGTGAAAAAGTTGGCTTAAAGCTCAACATTCAGAAAACAAAGATCATGGCATCCGGTCCCATCACTTCATGGGAAATAGATGGGGAAACAGTGGAAACAGTGTCAGATTTTATTTTTCTGGGCTCCAAAATCACTACAGATGGTGACTGCAGCCATGAAATTAAAAGACGCCTACTCCTTGGAAGGAAAATTATGACCAACCTAGATAGCATATTGAAAAGCAGAGACATTACTTTGCCAACAAAGGTCCATCTAGTCAGGGCTATGGTTTTTCCAGTAGTCATGTATGGATGTGAGAGTTGGACTGTGAAGAAGGCTGAGCGCCGAAGAATTGATGCTTTTGAACTGTGGTGTTGGAGAAGACTCTTGAGAGTCCCTTGGACTGCAAGGAGATCCAACCAGCCCACTCTGAAGGAGATCAGCCCTGAGTATTCTTTGGAAGGAATGATGCTAAAGCTGAAACTCCAATACTTTGGCCACCTCATGCAAAGAGTTGACTCATTGGAAAAGACTCTGATGCTGGGAGGGATTGGGGGCGGGAGGAGGAGGGGACGACAGAGGATGAGATGGCTGGATGGCATCACTGACTGGATGGACGTAAGTCTGAGTGAACCCCGGGAGTTGGTGATGGACAGGGAGGCCTGGCGTGCTGCGATTCATGGGGTCGCAAAGAGTCGGACAGGACTGAGCAACTGAACTGAACACTTCCAAAGAACACCCAGGTCTGATCTCCTTTAGAATGGATGATTGGACCTCCTTGCAGTCCAAGGGACTCTCAAGAGTCTTCTCCAACACCACAGTTCAAAAACATCAATTCTTCAGCACTCAGCTTTTTTCACAGTCCAACTCTACATCCATACTTGACTACTGGAAAAACCATAACCTTGACTAGATGGACCTTTGTTGGCAAAGCAATGTCTCTGCTTTTTAATATGCTATCTAGGTTGGTCATAACTTTCCTTCCAAGAAGTAAGCATCGCCATACCTACTACTAAAACACTGAAAGCTTTCCTTGTAAGATCACACTTAAACAAGGGTAACATCCATTACCATTTTTTCTTTTCAACATTATGCTAGAAGTCCTAGACGATGAGTAAGAAAACAAAAATATATAGGCTACAAAGGATAAAATAAAAATCTCTTCAATAAGATGGTAAAATTACAATCTTTTATAAGAATTTGGCTGAATATAAAATAATAATAATAAATAATGTGCATTTCTATAAAATAGTGAGTAAGAAAAAGTTTGTCACTTACAGTAACTTCTGTAAATGTAAAGTACATGATAGTAAATCTAACAAAAGTGTATAAAATATTTATGGAAAAAATTTTAAATTATATTAAAAAGTTGTAAAGACTTAGTAAATGATGAGACAAAGCAGAATCAATATATTAAAAGATTTAATATCACAAAGTATTCATTCTCCTCAGATTCATCTAGGGATTCAAAATGATTCCAATTAGAAAATCAGCAACATTTCTATTTTTGTAGAAATTGACAAGATAATGTGGAAAATAAAAATTCTAAGATAGTCAAAACAATCCTAAAATCAAAGAACAAGGAGGGGTAATGGCTTTTACTAGACATCTATAATTACAAGGTTGTAATGATGAACATAGTATATTATTACCCCAAGAAAAATAAAAATATCAATGAAATGGAATATATAGCCTAGAAATGAATGCATATATGCATGACATTTATTATATTATATAATGTGTAAATCAGTGGGGATGGATTTTTTTTTAAATAGTGCTGGGGAAATGGTCATCCATATTTTAAAAAATAAAATTGGATACTTATTTCAATCAAAAGATCACTCAAAATCCTAGTAGCTTTTCTGTAAAAATTGACAAATTGACTCTAAAATGCCTATGGCAATTTAAGAGACCCAGAAGAGCCAAAACAAACAAACAGAAAGGGCAGAATGGGAAGATTATACT